>NC_046192.1:29053519-29353519 GCF_011004875.1 Balearica regulorum gibbericeps | reverse complement strand
AGATCTGATTCATACAGTGGAAAAAAGTTAGACTCTGGACAATATGGGCAGAGAAGGAGAGTATCAGGATATCTTTGACATTTCCTCCATAAAATAAATTCAATGGGAGAAAATCTGCTTCACTGAAATAATACTGAGATACCCATGAACTTGAACGGATCAGGACTTCATCTTACTTCGCCTATTTGGACCATTTTTATCAATACAGAGGATACGGATACAGTAAGGACAAAAGACTATTCAGCATAAACATAACTTTTAACAGACAGAAGGTAGAACACAATGTTGCCCTCTTCGTAAGTCCCCTTCCCCTCACAAGGTGAAGAAAAGCAAAGCAATCAACCAAAATCAACTGATGTGTGCTCAGGAAAATGGAGCACGGCTCTCTTCCCTGTAAGACTAGGAAGAATGTGCAGTACAAATAACCATACTAATCGCTAGAGTTCAGAAAGTTGGCCTTTTACAATCTCAAACTACTGTGTATCCAGGAAATCCTGCCAGACAGTCACTGTTTGCAAATGGTTGGGAAATGTGATCGTTTGCCATGAAAAACAGATGAAAAGCAGGATCTGGTTAAAAGACCAAGCCTTTGCCCAAACAAAACCTTTCCAAAATAAAGAAACAATGTCTGGTAGCTGACAGTTGACCTCAGCTGAGGAAGGGTGACAGTTCTGCATTGGTGCTCTCTGTACGTAATTTGAGAATTTTAAAATGAGGCCAGGATTTGAAGCAAGATTTAGCTGAACATAAGGAATTGCCGTCAATTCTGACACTGTAGTAATATTCTGATCAAATGTAGTCTATTTGAAAGGAAATCTACCTTTTAAAAATTTAAGTACAAATGTGGACAAGCAAGATTTCCCTTAGGCTGAGAATAATGTACATCAGATGCACATAATGTGCATCTCACCGATTTACAATGGAGATGCAGTGTTCAATCAGAAGTGCAAGTCCACATTTTTTGGTACAAATATGAGAAGCTGTGTACATTTCAAAGGAACATACTGTGCTGTATTTAAAAGGCATAATGCTGTGATACTGAAGCAGCACATATTAACTACATTATTAGCAGTTCAGACACAGGTCCCAAGCCTATTTATTCAGTAATGCAAAAGAGAGTGACTGATCAGGAAATGTTTAACCTATACATTAAATTTGGCTAACAAATATAATTTCAGGGTGGGGGGGAAAAGAAAGAGGCCTGCTATCCTCAGAAAAGATGTGACTATTTTTTTAATATTAGAATGCTATACCACAGCTATGAAAAATGCTGACATCGATTGAAAAAAACATTAAAAAGGCAGCGTCGTAGAATGCTGTAAAATTTCCTAATAAACTATTTAAAATCTAGTAGGAATTAAATATTTTAGACCAGCTTCTTACCTGGAAAACAGCCTCCCTGTATTTCAATTGGTTGTCTTATTAAATAAATGTGGAATTATTTCATAGAAACATAGAATATCCTGAGTTGGAACGGACCCACAAGAATCAAGTCCAACTCCTGACTCCACACAAGGCAACCTAAAAGTTAAATCAGGTATCTGAGAGTTGTCCAAACTCTTCTTGAATGACAGCCTTGGGGCCATGACCACTTCCCTGGGGAGCTTGTTCTAGTGTTTGACCACCCTCTCAGCGAGGACCTTTTTCCTAGCATGCAATCTGAACTTCCCCTGACGCAGCTTTAAGCCATCCCCAGATGCCAGGGAGATCAGTACCTCCCTCTGCTCCCCCCATGAGGAAGCCGTGGGCAGCTGTAGGTCACCCCTCACCCTCCTCTTCCCCAAGCTGCACAAACCTAGTACCTTACCTGCTCCTCGTAAGCCATGCCCTCTACTCCTTTCATGACTTTGTTGCCCTCCTTTACAATTTCACATTGTAAATATTTTTGATAGACTGTATTTTACTGAGTTCAAAGCCTTAAAATCATTTATGGTCTTTAAAAAAAAAAAAAAAAGGGCAAAAAATTTGTAATATCCAAATTCAATGAAATAATAAATGAAAATGACCCCTTGACCAAAAATAAACTACTAGGAGGCAAAAGAAACTTTGTGAGAATGCAAATTAAGACGACCCGCAAGGAGCTCTGTCATCTTAATGAAGATTCGTGATGTTTTATTGGCGCACTCAGTTCAGAGGAGAGCAATAAAGCAGTCCTATTTAAACAATTATCTGGTAAAATTTAACCATATGTTGGCACTTTCATAATTTACAATAACGAAAGTAATCAGATTATTACCTTACTGAGAAGTAAGAGCAATCATCCTGTATTTTTGTTTCCAGTTCAGCTTCTATCAGCCAAAACAAAATCCCGGAGTCTTTTACTTTGGGTACAACTGAATCGTCACCAGAGATATACATCAGATATCTGCCCCTACAGCCACAACTAAACACTGATGACATTACTGTCCTTGACACAGATAGCTTTGTGCAGTTGTCTTTGTTCTTGCATATAACGAAGCCAGAGCAGGGAAGCGAATGGAGCTACTCCCTTGTCCCATCAACCAGCCTCTGCATCAGGGGTCATACCAGACCAAGGGGGGTGGGAGGACACTTCAATGCCTGGATGCTTATCAGTCCCTTATCTCCATTAGTGAAACCAGCAGCAGGAAGGAAGACCAAACACAAGAGCAGCTTCTTGGTCCCACCAAGGAGGGAACCGAGCAATGGCTGAACAAGAGGCAGAGTATAAGTAATCTGAGGGGCAGCCTGTAGGCCGCTGCCAATTGTACCACCAAAAAGAAGGGTAAAAATTACTTTCCACACTTCAGTTTTAAAATCCGCTCTCGTCTCACTCATCTACTGGGTTCAACTGACTGTACATACTTTATTTTTTACTTTCCAATGCATCTTCCACTACCAAGGATATTATTGTGCTGTTATTTCCGTTGAAGTCAGTATCAGTATGTAATGCTAATTCCCGTTAGACAGACTGCATCATATAATACAATCTTACGTACTGATTTGTTGACATAAAGCATATAAATAAAAACATACAAGCGCAGGAAAGAAAACAGAATTGCTGTTTTTTTCTCATGGCAACTCATTGCTTTCTGCTGCCACAAACTCCTGATCCCGGGCAAGTGTGAAGCCATCAATCTTCTCTGGACCTTCCAGACTCTAAGACATGAAGGTTAATAAATGACCTGAGACAAAAGACAACTTTTCAATATGATTATTGTTCCCCCCTCAAGCTCTTCTGTATGCTCTCTGGAAACACTGCAACGATACTCTAAAAGTATGAACGTGCTAGACAGACACAAACAGGCACAACCCCACAATATTACACTCCAAGTCATTTCTTACAGACGTCTTCTTCAAAAACAGGTAAGTGCATGTTTTTCTACCAAAGCTGAATATATGGAGAAAAAATACCAAAACAAAACAAGAGTTTTCTTCCCATTCAATGTGAAATGAACATTACATGTAACAGCTTCTGCTGGAAACCCCTAGACTTAAAAACATTCTGCAGGTCACTCAGTTACAGAACTTGGCTTTGAAAGACTCAGCTGAAAAATAAAACACTATTTTGTGCCTGTAATTTACAAGACAGTTTTGTCACTCACAATTAAATGTTATCTTAAATTAGGAATTTTTAAGTATACAATTGCCTGACTGTGCCCACAAATCAGACAGCCAGATTATTAATTCCTTTTTTATTTTACTAGAGACACATTTGGAACCTCAAAGCTGGAGGCAAACTACAGATCCAGCCATTGTTTCACAGGCACTCTCTTGTTACCAGGAAAAGGACTGGACAGATCAGGAAAGTGTACAAGGTTATCCGTAGGACTGGCACAGCTCACCAAAGGGCACCACAGAAATGCTAACAAAAAGATAGTATTGCTGTCTTCAGAACAGGTTCAGTAGTGTACAGTAAGGAAGGTACAAGAACACATGAAAGGAGATGAAGTAAAGCACCTAGATGTTTATTAACTATGAACTTTTCATCTTGCGTTGTGAATGAGTCAACAAGCCTGGGAAACAATACGCAAGAGTTTAACTAAAGACCACTGTAGCTGTCAAAATAAAGGGGTCAAAATAAAGGTTGTGCAGGGAAATAAAAACTGGACCTAACAATGCAGCAGGAATTTTCATAGAAAAAAAATTAGGTTAATGGGCCTGGTTACCATAAACACAAGTGACAAAGGAGCCGAAGGAGAAAGGTGGGTTGAGAACACTTAATTGTTCAGGCACTAAATTGCCTGCAAGCTATACACAAGTTTCAAGTCCCCCTGTTCTCTTTTCATGTAGAATGCATGTCTGGCTTCTATTTCTAAAGAAGTGAGTTGGTAGCTATACAGTTTGTAAAAAAAGGCTTAAGAGGCCAGCAAGCATCTTCACAGTGTAATCAGCTGAAGATCAGTAAGAGTTATTCACTACACCTTGCAGCAAGGAAAATTAAACTTCAATGAGTTTTGCATAACCATGGCAGCATAACTCATTTACTGCAGTATTTCACAACAGGCAGTCAGCTTGTTAAATCCATGGAGCACTGCCTAAGCAGATGGGAACTTCTGTATGCCTCGCTGAGGTGCATCAGCTTCAAGTACTAATTCTGGAAGGGGCATCCGACTACAAAACCCCAGTGAGAGAATGGTGTCTTTGGCAGAAAGAAACATACTTTGAATTTCACTCCAACCATGTGGCTACAACTCTGTGGTCACAGAAATAATGGTGGTTATTCCCAGAACAAGTGATTTTCACAGATGTTCCTAAAGGACAAGTTCTCATAACGCATGACGTACTCTCTGCATCTTATATGATAGAGGTCCCTTTCTTTTTGGCACCTGTGATGTACCTAAACACAAGACTCATACATACTCACATGCCTGTTCAGTTCTTCAAACTAAACCCATTCCACAGTCCCACCTTGCATCAGCAGAAAGGAGCGGGGGCGGAGGGGAGGAGCTGAGCCAAACTCCAGCAGCAAACCACTTTCCCCGAAGCAGACCTGGACAGTATTCTCCAGCAGTTATGGAAATCAATTAATTATCCCCTAATAAGGCTTACTTTTGTCTGTCTGTGAGCAGCTATATGAACAATTTCTCATGAATACTTACACTTCTCTTTCATCTTTCAACAAAGCAAAATCCCCTCCAGGTAGGGATCAGCTGTTTTCTCTCAGGTGCCAAATATTGTGGACTTTAATCCAACACTCCAACTGATTTCAGTCAATATTTTGCTTAGTGAGAGCCAAAACCACCAACTCTTATTAACCCATTAAACAAATGCTTATTATTTTTATTAAAGAGATAATCTAGACATGGCTATTCTGCTGAACTCCCCTGTCTTACTTCTACTGAAGTGAATGACAAAACATCCCCTGCAGAATTATATAGTCTTAAAAGAATGACTGTTATTTGTCGACTGTCAATAAAAGAGACATTTCCCAGGTCTTCATTAACAGCTCCTTCATTAAAGAAAAGCTACCAGTTAACAGTAACATGACTTCTAACAATAAGATGAACAAGTAAGTTAAACAAAAAGTGTAACAATTAGATACTGCATTCATCAGCAATCAAACAAAAATCTTTTAGGTTGCAAGTTAGTGAGCTCTTCAGAATTTTCTCGTAAAGATGTACATAAGGTACTGTAAAAATGTAAGAAGTGCTTCAAATGAGAAAATCTCACATTCTCCCTCTTCAAGAAAAGCCTTTAAAGGCATTAGTATTCATTTATGTCACTAGCACAGACTGCATCACTTGCACTAACACTGCAAGAATCCCAAAATATCACCTTCTATTTCAGCAGAGATGCATTTAATGAGGCCTGAGAATCAGCCCTCCTACAAATGTTAGCTAGAAATGAGTAAACTATTCAAACATTCTGTAAGTAAAGAGTTCAGGTCACAAGCAGTAATTGTTTAAAGTGGGTAGATGTCTTCAAAAAGGGACCTTCTTTCACTCACTCCCATTTAAGGCATTTAAACTAAAATATTCTTCATGGATAAATCTTTCTCATTGACACAGAAAAAGAAACTTTTTGTATCTTAGCAGTTCCATTTTTTACTTGCCTCAAGAAAAATATTCTGAAGATTTTTGTAATAATGGTATTATTGAACAGCAAAAAGAACCTGGGCTCCACATGCATATGATCATGTCATTTATCAACTCTGGATTTAAATTTGTATTCCTTTTTATGGCATAATTAGCCCCGATATCTGAGGTTTGACCTCACGCAGAAAAGAAAGGCCAAACCAGCTGTGTGAACTGAGGAACAAGTATGTAGGCCTCGCTTATGTTTAAAGTGATCATCATCTTGCTTTAGATTATTTTAAGCAGATAAGCATTAAGTGCAAGTAGAATTAGCTTAATAATGCTAACAGATTTAGGACTAAAACACAATCTAGTCCCTACACCTGTTACAAATGTCATGTCAACAAAAAAGCTGCTATTTTGACCTCACCAAGATGATATATAATACAAAGAAATGGATCTGTTAAAGGCGACTCTCAAAATTACAAAGTAAAAATAATGGATCATATCTACTAATTTCAGTGACAGTTCTATAAAGATCCTTAGATCTGTTACAATGATCAATAATATTCCACTCACCTAGCACTTTCCAGTTAAATACCTCTGGGACTCGGCCACATCCAGATCTTACCAAGAACCAAAAAGAAGTATGGAAATAGAGACCAAATGTTGTATTCGATCATCGTGCAGTGATGACTGGAACAGAATGCCCATCAGCTAGCTCTCAGTCCTGTTTCAACCACTGGAAACCAATATGCTAAAATATATTAGAAATGCTTTCACATTGGACTAACAGTCCACTACAAAATATATTAAAAGACAGTCTTGTCATCAACTTCTAATGCTTATTTAAAATGTTTGCTACTAATCTTCATTACAACTCACATTTTTTTAATTCTGAACACATGAATTAAAGACAAAACTCTTTGTATCGAATAGTGAAAAATGGTACTTCTATTGCCTACTTTGTGCATGCAGATTGCATTAAAACACATAGGCACTTTTTCCATAAAAGTTTTTCGTTCCTTTTTTGGAATAAAACTCACGCATATGATATTTCTTTCAAAGCAACCCACCGTACAATCTAACAAACCTACATATGGTTTGCGTTGTGCATTTCTTCTTTAATATTCACGAAAGCAAAACTTTGCCTTGTAAAATCCAAACTGTCTTAAGAGTTAAACCAAATCGGTAAGCTTTTTTCCTTTATTTTGAAATACCTGTATTTAAATGTTTTACATTGAGGTGATCTTACCAGGATTTTAAGTTGAAATAAAATACATGTTTTTAAAAATGAGAATTCAGTATAAGGCAAGAGTTTGCAGGATTTATTTAGGTCTAGCAGAGATGATTTGGCAGGTCAAGACTCTTGCATATCCCATCTGGAATTACACTATCAAAGGAATACTCATTCAAATGACTCAAAGGAATGAGTCATTTGTAAATTGCAATCTCTCGGCAGTTAACTTTTTTTTTTAAAGCTGTGGTTTAGGTAAAATTTCATGTATCGATTAAAATTTTAAAAACTGGCATAGTTTTGTCTCAAAGACCCTAAGGTAAAACACCAAAAGCAGCCTTTGCAACTTTACTTTTTTGTAAAAATCCTGGACACTGACTGACTAGAAAGCATTTCCCTTCTGCCAGTATTTAAAAGGCTATCTAAAAAGGCAACCTGCAACACTGACATGCACAACAAATGCATTTGTCAAGACAAATGTCATGTTTGTATCGGGTGGAATTTTTGCAGTGATATGCTCTTTCTGTATGGCCCCAAGAGGAATTTTTTTTCTTCCCTGCTGTTCCTAATACAGTCATCAAGAAAAAAATAACACTTCAAAACAGCCAACTGTATTTATTATGAGAAAATTAGTGTTCTGCTATCAAAAGCCTAAAAGCAATTTTTGAGCTTGGTATCAAGATGCCTTGGAGAGCTGAGCTGGTACCGGTCAAGCAGGTCGTTGGTAGTTACAAACTATCAAATATATTTGAATTGTTTTGTGCAATGAATCTGCAGTGAACTAAGGCACCGCTCCTCATCTGGATACGAATCTACAGTTTCTCCCAGCACTACCTCAAAGGCAGAGACTTCAGCTACACAGGGTCAGATTAATTTCTGATGGTTCTGCACTGTGCAAGCGCTCTTTAAATACAGTCAAGATAACCCTTCCACAGAGTATTTTATTGGTGTTGGGTTGACGGTTGGACTTGATGACCTTAGAGGTCTTTTCCAACCATAATGATTCTATGTTTTATTTGCAGAAACAAAAAGTGAACTTCACATATTTTCAGTACAGCTATTTCATTACAGTTTTTAGGGAGTTCATGTCATATCTGCCAGAGGGCAAAAGCGTGAGAATAACAGAAGTTTATTAACTTTTCTTTTTCTCAGGAGGCATTCCTGTTAGATTTCTAAGCTTCCTTCCACTGTCACGGATACTAAAACATGAAGGCCTAATCTTTAAGTTTTAACAATGCTTGTGTTAAGGGAATAATTTTTCACCAACAGACTGCAACAGTAAAGACTACTGCCCCCAGGGAAAAGGAGTAGTAACAAAGGTATGGGAGTGGAGGACCAGGTTATGTGCAGCAAGGCAAGTACAAGACCAGTAGCAGCGATACACCAAAGTATCAACACCTCATCACTTAGTTATTGCTTGGGATTGCGTACACTTAGAACCATCATCCTACTGCAGTGGTTACTCTGGTATGGGATTTTTAACACTCCACTTTCCTTTCAGCATGCAGTCATTCTGCTTTTGAAAGGTGCAAAATGTCCGTGGTTATTTCCATCATACAGGAAGGCCAATGTAACACATCTGTATGCAAATCGGAGAAGAGTTTGCCTCTAGGACTAATCATTTCTATAGCAAAAATAGCCATGCTTAGTGACATGATTATTAATATGCAAGGTTTTCAGTCCAGTAAAATTAACTGGAACATTTTATCCATGTGATTCCATTTCCAAAACCTCTCAAACTCATACAAGCCAGAAAGAACTTTCAACTCAAATTTCCCCACTTGGTGTTTTCTCTTGCTTTGAAAAGCACTTAATTATAGTCAGAATCTGTACCAGCCACAGTGCAGCAGCAGTACTCGGCGCTGTGATAGGTAGCACAGCTCACAAAGTTGCACAGACTGGATGTTTTCAAAATACATGCTGCTGTGCTGAAGCTGCCTTAATTTGAAGATTTCATATGTGTAGGTGTTTCTTTGGTTTTGTTTTTTAACAAGTTCATCTTTAATTGTTCTTCACATGAGGTTTAGACAATATGAGGAAAACAGTAAAACTGTAATATCCCCTCAGTATCGTTATAATGAGTTACTTCCAGTTTGCTTTATACCTTTACAAATTAAATTGTAAGTAAGAGTATGCATTTCTTTTTCAGTCTGTCTTCTTGACAGCTTCCTGTTTTTTCTTGAAAAATGAATGAGACATTTGTTTCTCCAAGATAAAAAAAGACTACTGAAAATATTGTTCTAGTAGAGGCCATCCTAGCAGAAAAAGGAAATGTTCATGAGACAATATCCTCAGCAAAAGGCATGCTTTTAGTAAAGCAAACCAGACAGTAGCCCAAAAGTACTCAAACAAATGCAAACATATGTCTGGATCTACAGGAAAAGTAGCACGAATGGAAACTGACAGTGCTCCTGCATTCTAACTGCATCCCCATTTGGTTTATATGCAAGGTTACGCTTCTCTTTCACCTTTTAATGTAATATTCTCTGTTACAAGAAAGATCTGTGATAATTGCTAAAAACCAGTTTGTCAAAACCTCAAAATTTAATGGAGGTTTTGAGAAGTATTTGACTATAAATATACTGCACCAAATATTGGAATCAATTACAACGCCTAAATTTTGGCGATTATTTGACAAGAAAATCAACGCAAGCATCTCCATATGATAATCCAGGGGGTCTCTAAAATCTGAGGCATTTTTTAAAAAGCAGACCATCAGACATGAATAGGATTATTCTTTTTATCTAGCACAACCCCAGACCATGCAAGAGTTGCTTTCTGGAACGTATAGCACCTGAAATACTTCTGGTGTCATAGACTGTTCACACATTGCCATGCTGCAATACAAAATGGTGACAAACCACAGCAGCATGAAACTTCATCCAAATATTTGGCAATGGAAAGTCATGGTAAGTCTGTTTCTGTCAAATAATTCACAAGAAATAGTACATCTATTGATATAATTAAACACAATGTAAGGAATGCCCCTGGCTCCCTGGCAGTGTTCAAGGCCAGGTTGGATGGGGCTTTGGGCAACCTGGGCTAGTGGAGGGTGTCCCTGCCCATGGCAGGGGTGGCACTGGATGGGCTGGGAGGTCCCTGCCCACCCAAACCAGGCTGGGGTTCTATGAATCAAAGTTAGATCATCCCTCTGTCCTCAGAGGGAGTCTACCATGGAAAGAAAAAACCCATAATGATATGACTCATTCAGTCACTGCAAACGACTGCTTAAAATAATGTTTCTCCATAAATTTGGGTGAGTATTGGCATGGTTAATGCCAAGAGCTATCCTCCTCTCTATAATCTGTGGACTAGAATTGCAAAGTTATTTGTGAAGTTACTGTACATTGAATTACAGTAGACAAATAGATATAGAAGCCTACAAATTTATACTCCTATCGTAATATTCTCCTTACACACACATAATAACACTCATTACACACTGTAAAAAGGCAGGATATTAAAACAAGATTTATTCCTATCAGAGAAATTTCTGCAACTGCGTTAACAGGAAGAGCAGGGTCAAAAAAGCTTAGGAACTGGTTTTTAAGAAATGAAAGTGAATTACATGAAGGAGTTGTCTCTAATAGAAGGGGCCTGGACTAGATTCCTACTACATCCCATGCTTCTACAAAATAGTCATTGTAAATCAAAATTTACATTAAGTAGTCCCATGGCAAAAAATTTTTTGCCGAACTGTTAAAGTGTCAATGACTCAGATTTCCTGTTCTCAAGAACACGAGGGGTTTTTTAATATTGTCACAAACAAACAAGTTTGACAAAACTCTCCTGTAATTTACTTACATGAAAAAACTTAACTCTCAACATTTTTGCAAACTTTTGGTCTAAACTTTTTTTTGGGGGGAAGCTATAAAGGCCCCAGCTGCTCACTTGAAGTTGGATGACACTTTCCATCTCGTTAGAGTAAGCTCAGCTTTAAATCTCTTCTTGTCCTAGCACTGCCTTCAGTGCCTTGTAGATGTCCCCCTCCCAAAAGAAAACACAACAGGAGACCGTGCAGATGTAGATCATCATTTCTGATGATACTGTGCTAATTTTAAAGACGGAATGTTTACATGCCTTTTTCATTTTCATTATTTCTGTTTCAATAGCAGTTGTCTTTCCAGTCAGAGAAATCTCAGTTAAAAAGCCCTTACAGTGAAGTAATTTTACAAGACTTACAGAATTTGAATGGGAAAGACACGTACATGGTCACAATTTGGATGATTAACCTTGGGGCCATCAATGCAATTTATTCAGATGAACTAGCTACTGAAGCATTCTGCTTTTTATTATTTTCATTAAAGTAATACAGCAGCCCATATTTTGAGAATTTTAAAGTCTTCTTCAATCAAAAGCAGCATGATGATTGGCCCCATAACCTGCAGGTGCACTTCCAAGGTGTTGCATGCTGCAAGGCCACGGTGAGCTATAAAACCCTCTACATTCCTGTACTACTGTTCCAAGATGTTGCTGGCAGGGGTCCACACGCCATATACTACTTCTATCAGCACTAGATTGGTATTTGCTCTGGAACCTGAAACGTAAAACTTCTACACATATTTTAGCTTCTTTTCCTTCTATTTTTATTCTTTCTTCTGTTCATAAGAAGTCCAAAATAATTCTGTTTAAAGCAAAATCAGGTAAAAATCAATTAGAGCATGTTTTCCAACAGCGTACCTCTTAATGTGCTATTTACTTATTTAATAAGTTTAGGAAAGTGACCGAGCATTTTTTGAAAGTCCCTTTTTGGTAGCCTAAAGTAATTACATTAATTATAATAGTCCCATCATATCAAGTACTTTGCCTATCCTAAAATAAGAATGTTGCTCTCACAAAGAGAGATAGTGCAAAGAAGAAACTGTACATTTGTTGCTTATATACTTGTGTTTGTGTGTTCCACCTCTGAAAAAAAATCCACTGAAAATCTGAGGAATGAGAAACCTCACAAAAGTAAAATATTGAGGCAAGAACTATTACAGCATGCTAAGAACGGAACTATTTTTTTCTCCTAACAAGATAGAATCCAAGGGAAAAAACCTTACTTTCTAATCATTGTTGAATAGGAGTTATCTAACAATATGCTGTGGCTGGGTGAGACAAATGGAGGCATCAGTGAACAACATCAGCTTATTCATCATGTCAACAGGGTTATTTTAATTAACATCAAAAGCCAAGCACATCTGGTGAAAGTCCTAGCTAAGAGGTCTCCATGCTGGGACAGCTACCGTACACATCAGTACACAGATTCCCTTACTTCAGCTATTTGCAGGAAAAAATAATCATTACTTTTGGTACTAAAAAGAGAAATTCCAAAGGGAAAAACCCCGAAAAGTAAATTTTTGCCTCATCTTGGTAAGCAGTAAGCATTTAAAACAAACTGTTCCCTACAGAAGTTATGGAGAGTTTGTCACCTCTCAGATCATGAACAACAATCTACGACTTTGAAAACCATCCAGTGATTTTTGAGACTCTCATTGGGATAAATGATGAATATTGGCAGTATCAGATAATAAGAATTTGAAACAATATTTGGACTACTAAAAAAGGGTAAGAAATACTCTTATTAATCCTCCGAGGCTCTTTTCTCTCTGGGAAGACGAGAGATGCAATTCTTTCCATTGAATTTCCATTGAAAGACATATTCTGCCCAACTCAGGCTCCAAGCAGGAATTGCGACATAGCGGAAGAGTCCTGACCCACGCTCCACGGTCACCAGCAGCTCAGGCACCCGCACAGCGATGCACTCTGTCACCTGGCACCCCCGCATACCAGATGCAGGTAGTCAGGCTGCCTGATCTACCAGCCCTTCGTCATTGTGGGACCCAAGAGAGAGAAAAACGGGTAGTTGAGTGTTCCCGCCGCGGTCAGAAGTGTCTCTCCAACAGGACCGCACACTGAACAGAGCACCGGTGGGTGCTGTGATCTCCAGCTACTGCCTCGCGCTGCAGCCTTCCACAGTCACGTCACCATCACAGGTAAATCTCTGCCAGGTAACCAAGCACGTCTTTCAAATCTTGTGTTTCACACCTTTATAAAGCAGGGAGGCTGGAGTCCTCTGCTTCTGGATTCAATCTTGAAAATGCTTAATTAAATAATTCCTACTCACAAGAGTAATCTATCTCAGGTATGGATTTGTGAGATCAAACTTTTCATTGGCAACAAATAAAATCAGTGTAACAATCACCAATTTCATTTTACAAAAGCATCTTTTGGAAAAGAGATGTTTCATTGTACCAGGAAATTATCTAATAACATGTTTTGCAACAGTTTTTTTAGATTGTAGAGGTGATAAAGACACTTTTAAAACCTATCAAAACAGCTAAACTTCTGCCTTTCCATTACATCAACTTGTTTTTTCCTGCTGACTTATAAAATAAACAGCCATAGAAGACCAAGTCCAATGGCACTTTTCAAGTGCACATTTCAAGAAACCCCTCTGAAATTGTCTTTTTAAAAAAAAATTAACCCCCAAACACTAAAGTGAACTATTAATTCAAAATTAAAATATTTGTTCAATTATGCTTGGCTGAGTGTGACACTGAAAAAAAAGTCTCAAGCCTTCCCAGAGAACCTTATTTTCCCTTTCTGGATGTAAATTAAAAGCAAGACAAAAAGAACAGTAATAAGTGATCCCAAGGGTGGAAAAACTTACAGAATTTTCGATGGGTGACCTTCAGCTGAGGCTCCACTATAGGTGATCCACATCCACAACCTTCGTACCAACAATCTTCTACAGCGGCCTTTACAAGGCTGTCAGAATAACTTTGAAACTGAGCTTTTTATATTCTTAACCTATTTTTGGAGGGAACTTAGAGCAAATCATATTCAAAAATTACACTAATGTAAACAGAACATAATCAAAACAAAAGTCATATGAAATCAGTAGCTCCAGAAATTGTGATAAATAGATGCTTTTTTTTTTTTTTTTAAATTGGAATTGCACCCCTCTTTCTTTCTCTTAATATGTTGACTGATTCAACATTTTTCTGCTTTCAAGTTTGGCAGAATTTTAAAAGGATGCTTTTTTAATCCTGGGAATGTCAGAAATCTCAAATCTTTCCTAGCTTTGACAAGACACCTTTTACAACATACATACCTTTACTGACTACTCTTATACTGAATCTTTAGCAAAACCTTAAATTATCTTAAATATCAATCATTTCATGTTCCACTTTCAACAAGCTGTAAATAGTCTCACCAGAAATCTCTTTTACTCTAGTTATTCAATTCTACATTGTCCACTCTCTTGCAGTGGCATAATTTATTAATTCTCCACTGCCATAAAGTCTTTCAGTAGCAGATAAAGATCAAAATGCCAAATATAAAACACGAATAAAGAAGCACAACCCTCTGCCACCTCTGCAAAAAATTAGTTTTGTCTAAAATTATAATCTACCAGTTAGGTGATGTCAGGGCCGAGAGACAGTGATGGCAGCATCTGTGAGATCATCCCATGACTGGAAAAG
Source organism: Balearica regulorum gibbericeps (assembly GCF_011004875.1). NCBI lineage: Eukaryota > Metazoa > Chordata > Aves > Gruiformes > Gruidae > Balearica > Balearica regulorum. Next base: position 29,338,838 of record NC_046192.1, on the reverse strand, counting down.
TCTCACTAAAGGAATGGCTGTTTAAAAAAAATTATACTAGGTACATCCTCTGCAGTAATGAAGGGATGGTAAGAATCACTAACATCACTACAAACCCTCCTGCTAGCAGGGCTGCCATGGCAGTTCGAGGAGTTGGAGATTGCCATATACACACATTTATTCACCATTAAATCTGGTCCACAATTTTTCACATTAACTTCACATCAAATCCTTGTTTTTGACATGTGCCTATGTAATTAAGCCATATCCATTTGCAAAAAAATGTTTTTTCCTAACCTCTCAAGGCAAAAGCAGTTACTTTTCTGTTTAAATATATACAGTAGAATGAGTAAAATGACAAACATGACTAGGAAAATGTAGTGTCAAAACCAAATGTGAACTAAAAAAACCTTTTGTGAAGAACTCCCACACTAAATTCTGCTCTTGTAAGCTCAAAAATGTTGACCTTTTACTACATTCCCCACAAAGCTGTACAGTGATGATCACAGAGTGCAGGCTGTACCCATTTACTGATGCAAAGCCTGCTTTGTTTGAGTCCTCAGATATCTAATCTAGGTGAATAATGGCACTGGCAAGAGGCTGCAGAGAAGTGTATCCACACAATGTAAGGTCCTATGTGGCTGTAAAAGAAATCATACACAATTGACGTTAAGATTAGAAAAGCTACCTTTGTCCAAACTGTCCAACTAAGCAGACAATGCAAAGTCTTTCTCAAGTGGTAATTACTTCTATTCTTGAAGCTTTTGAAAATACCATATTTTGAGAAAATTCTGAAAACATCATGTGCGTTTGCACCTTAATGCGTAAAAAAAGGCTGCTTAGGCAATCAAATGACACGAAACAGCTTGGGTTGTTCTTTTTTCTTTCTTCCTTTTTTAAAAAGGAGACTAGAAACCCACACCCCCCAAATGATTTATCAGGTAAAGAGACCACTGAAAATATGGTCTGTAAATCTAACAAACTCCAGTTGGGCAAGCTGCCCTCCTCTCACATCTGTGAAGTCTGCTCCTATGAAAAATTCTGTTCCACTTCCAAACCTGTTTGGAGCATTGCTGTAGTTTTCACAAACTATAGCTAGTTTTTACAAACAAGTCCACAGGAGAAGGATATTAAAGAGCAATCTGTAGTCCTCTCCAGGGATTTTGAACTCATGCTGCTGATAGAATGGTAAAGGATCACCAATGACTGCACTATTCTGGTGGTTAAAGTCTGAGCTGCCCTATGGAAACACAAGCTTTGTATCCCATTAGAACGGTAACACTGCAAAAGGATGTAAGCTTATAATATAAGAACTTCCATGGAGCAAATCTGCTTCAGTACACAGAAATTTTTCATGGACAAGAACAGACGCCGATGCGTTTTTAATGCATATGCCCTGCATTATCAGAATCACTATAGATACTTCTGAGTTTCGTGCTAGTGCCTCCAACTTTAACGTGCTATTTCACATGAACTACTAGAAAGTGGGAAAACATATTCTTCTAGTTCTACATACCACAAATGAAGGCATAGAGAGGTTACGTGATTTCCTGAGTCACACTCCGCAGCACAACAGGAACTGCACTGCTGTTTCCTTCAACCTAGGTCAGCTTCCCAATGACTCCTACTTCCTCCTTGTCTGATGCTGCTGTATTTAGGGGCTTCACAGTGAAGGTGAAGCCTAAGAAAACATGTCAATCAAGGTTTGTGAACTTCTTAGAAAAATAACCCACACAGAATTTAAGACTGCTAGTGACCTTTAAGAATCTCACAAAAACAGAAATCTCACAGTTCAAACACAATTTTTGGTTTTGGAAACACAACACACTTTAATACAACCTTTAAGAATTTCTTGACAGAAGACTGTTACTTCATCGTGTAACGCTTGCACCATCATTCACCAATCAACCACTGAAAAACAGGAACGTAGAACGTAAAAACTACAACAGTGGGTAGACTAGGCAAATCAATCACAGGTAGAAAAAAGCATTACGTGTGGTACGGATTAAAACTCAAATGTACCATTCATAATCATAGAATCATTTAGGCTGGAAAGGACCATTAAGATCACCAAGTCCAACCATTAACCCAGCACTGCCAAGCCCACCACTAAACCATGTCCCTAAGCACCACATCTACACGTCTTTTAAAGACCTCCAGGGATGGGGACTCAATCACGTCCCTGGACAGCCTGTTCTATTCATAAACCTGAAAGACGGTCACAATATCGAACCCTAGAAGGATTAGGGACAGATCAATACCCAATGAACAAAAAGGAGCATTATGACCAAGTGAGGGGCCAGCAGATGTTGCACATGGTATGGGCAGACAAACAAATTACTGCAGGAAAAGCTGTGCCTGGACTTGCAGCTCTACCACTGCTGCGCTTATGCTGTTAACTGCCTATGTGCATGCTATGAGCCATGAGGAAATGCAAGATAGCCAACTCTCACATCTCCCCTTATATTGTAGTAATTTGTGGTAACACTCTAAGTGATTATTTCAGTTTTAACACAATACATTCTGTTCAGTTCTCTAAGCAAGCCTGTATCTGTCTCTTCACCGTAGCTTCAGTCACATCTGCCTTAAAAATAGTCATAGGTAGGGAACACTGCAGTGCAGTGCTACGTTCCAAGTTTTACATTCTGAAGAGTTCATACAACAGTCACAGGCATTAGCATTCGCCCTAGATCTGGACTTTGATTTAATCAATGTAAAAAAATCCCCAAACCAACCCCCCCCCTCCACACCACATCAATCCCACCTCTCTCTCTCTCTCTCTAAAATGAAGGGGCAAAATGCCACAAGTCTGTATGTCGAAATTCAGCCCACATGACATTTCCTTTGGATTTAATTGCTTCCATACAATTTGTATCTCCTAGTCACGCTAGGCCCCTGAGCGCTAAATATGCTGTTACAAAGAAGCTCTTGTCCTGTAATAACCTCCTTAATCAAAGAGACGGAATTATGGGTAAAACCAATTTTCAACTTCATCCAAAGCATCCGAACAGGAAACAAGTCAAAGCGTAACCACCGACTCTTCCAACATGATTTGAAGGAGTGAGCAGTAAAAAGCCAGAAAGGACAGACTTTACAGATTCTACATTGTCAAACCTGTTCAAAGTTGGACACATTCATCAACTTAGGAAGCAGACAGCTCTGTGTACTGTTGCCTATTTACCAATTACAGTGTGAGGCCGGTCAGGCAGACCATCTTTTTGATATTGACTATAGCAGCTCACAAAAATTATGAAAATAAACCTACTGCTCATTTTTCTTTCTTTGAGCAACCCAAACCATTAGTAAAGCCAATAACCTCTCAGATGGTTCCAAAAACATTTTCATGGTACCATTCTTAATTAACACCTGTACCTATTCTATACACATCTTTCTAAAAATATGCTAATTGCTATTCTTTTCTAATGATTAATGCATAAAGCAATTGTATTTTCAAGTTGTATCATGAGATGGATGCATGCCACTTGTCATCCATTAATGCACAAATACTCCTGGACTTTGGGTTTATCACTAAGAATAAAGGATTCATTTAAGACGAATTTCATTAAACCAATGCAATTCTCTGCATGCACATTATTCATTTATTAGCCTCGAAGTGTATATCAGTCCAATATATCCAATTTTATATCAACACAATAGTGTGTATAGCAGTGTCATCGATTTCCATAAATCATTTAGAAGTGCACACACCTATATTTAGTGCTACTTTTGTGTCTAGACAGTCCTTTACAGTAAGTTTCTTAAACAGTGCCTCAAAGGAAAACCTTCTTGGTAACTCTTCTAGGGTCAGCGTAGCCTTGCTTAAAGCCTTCTTCACTGGCACTTCACAGCTAAGTCAAAAAGGTAGCTTATATCCTAACTCAGAAATCCCAACAAGAGAGGGAATTGGATCACATCCTGTAAATTGAAGGTGTCCTTGAAGCAATTTTATTCCAGATCTGCTTTCATCCTCAGATTTTATTAAGCATCATATTTTAAGCACCAATTAACCGCCAAATTTTCTTAAGTACCACAGGGGACGTGATTTTAGATTCTGAGAAAATAGTCTATTGATCATGAAAAGGCACTGTCTTGGACCAGAAAATGAATAATTATTAGCTTTCATCTGAAACTCCGCAGCAGTTCCTACTACCAAATTCAGAGGGAAAAAAGTAGCTTATAGATCCGTGGTGGTTTTTAAAGTTTTTAAGAGGGACTCCAACATCAACATAGAAATTAGCTTAATTTTTCTTTTCAGCTATGCTTTATAAATTTATATCAAAAGAAGTTATTTGTCTATCCAAGTCAAAATTTCCTTCAGTGAATCAGTCTGATTTTAATCTACTCCAAATATTTGTAATTGTCAATGGGAAGAAAAACTTTAATTTCCACAAAGTTAAATAAACATACGAATAACTTTTTTTCACCTCACTGTAAATTGTAAGCTTAAGCACAGCAGATCTTACTGGTAGTACTCAAAGCAGACTTTGTTAAACAGCTCATTTACAACCAGCGTCAATGAACAACATCCATCGCTCTGGCTGCAGCAGATCTGCACAGTCGGTCTAAAACACAACAACTGAAACCACCAAGTTCGGCTCTTTTCACCAGCCCTTTTCAGTCAAGATCTAAAATAGACACCTATCAGTCAGTAAGATGTGACCAGCTCTGAACAGGACTATCCAAAGACACTAGAAACAGGATCACTGGATTTCTGCTATAAGGCCGTTGTTGTTGTAACTAAATCTGAATGCCTGACACATTCATGTGCCTTCAGCAACAAATGCAGTTACCTCAAAAACAGTGGGATAACCAAACCCAAACCCAAAATTTTAAGCTCATGAACCAAAAGTGGTCCATTATATGTTAAATTAAAAATATTTCTGACATTCTGATCTTTAAAAATCTGGGTATTGTATTACAAAGCTCTTTCCATAAACTACTAGGCCACCTGGTGTTTCACTATTTAGTTTGAAAACATGAAGTTTTAAAACACTGGCACAGGTTGCCCAGAGAAGCTGTGGCTGCCCCTGGCTCCCTGGCAGTGTTCAAGGCCAGGCTGGATGGGGCTTTGGGCAACCTGGGCTAGTGGAGGGTGTCCCTGCCCATGGCAGGGAGTTGGGACTGGATGGGCTGGGAGGTCCCTGCCCACCCAAACCAGTCTAGGATTCAATGAAAATTAATCTGAAGATATTAGGTGTAAACTACTGTCAGCAAATGAACACATAAACTTACTCTTAACTTCTGTATTAAAAAATATAATTTGGGTAAATAATTATCATAGCCCAACAATTATCAAAATGTAAGCTACAGAAAAATACAAAGAACAGATAGTCTAACATATATGGCACATACAATGTCCTGAGACCTGCTTTGCAATTAAAAATTTCACCATAGGATCAGATGATGTATGACAGAGCCTGACTCCTGTTAAATAGAAGGATGTTCAGTTCACCAAATTCAATCGAAAGTCAGTGAAAATGCTTCATAAGCTCCATTCTGCTGTGAATGAAGATGCAGTCTATATTTAAAGTTGCATATATTTTACAAAAGACATGATTTTAAGTCCTTACCAAGTTAAATATATGCAACACCAAATATAGGCAAAACTTTTTTCATACACAAAATGTGAATTTTGACTTGATCACCAGAAAAAAAGTAAATGGTTCAGCCCTACTTCTCCCGAAAAATATGTTAGCAAGTGTGCTCAATTAAAAGCAATAGAACTTCAAAGATTACTCAAAATGCAACTTTCAACCCATGAAACAGTTCAGCCAGACAATTCACTGTAAGAGAAAAGAACTAATTACACCTGTTTCACTTTCAACTTTATAACTTACAGTACAGAAAACCTATCCAAGCTTGCACTTTGTGCATAACACATTGATCACATTTATTATCCATTCATTTTGCATACTACTTTATTCTTTACTTCTCAGTATTGCACTTCTATATATATACTCCTTTGCATTGACAGAAGCAAAAAAGCAATTAAATTACTACAGTCAAACTTTTTTTTTTTTTTCCTTCCCCTGTGGGGACCATTGCAGTTCTGGTTTTAGTTCAATTCACTACTTCTAATGTAGCACTGAATATGAAAGTTAATCTATTAAACCTTTCAAATCAACAAAATAAAATAAAAAAATAAATTAATAAATCCATGTTGGTACTGTTTTACTGATGTACTTATGAGCTAATCATACAGAATTTTCTTAGGCAGTATATACACTCTGATTAAATGCACTTGTAAGAGTTCATCTAAAATCTAAAATTAACATCTTCAAAAAAAAAAAGCCCAAAAAAACCCAAACCAAACAACCAAACCAAAACAAACAAAAAAAACCCCAAACACAAAAAACTAGTGTAGGCTTTCAGGTGGTCACATGAACTTTACTGTTTGCTCTGTCTGAACATTCCTATCAAGTTACATATCAAGCTGAATACAATCATGAGCACTTACTCATTATTTAGTGGAAGATACCGATAAGAAAACATTATAAATCAAAAAGGCACCTAAAACTACCCAGAAACAACATTTCTTTCAGGTAATATTAAAAACAAAGATCTTAACTTTGTACGCAGATTATTATGAAATAATTATGGCTATACTTTGCCAGTGTTTATTATTTATTTGCCAAGTACAGTAATTAAATTAAGCTTATACAGAGGTATCTCAAATATGGTTGCATTCTGTACATACATATTAAATTGAGACACTTTTAAAGCTGTGATGACTGAAATGCAAGTTGTGACTGGAGTCATAGGTATGCAATTCTAATGAAGCCAAGCAGACTACGAAGTATGTAACAGCAAGAATATGGCCTAGTGTCTATGGCTTTTATTAGTATGTTCCAATAATAACTTTCAATATCAACAGTTCTTTAATAAAACTTATTAAATATTGTTGTGATTACCAACTCTATCGTCTCTACTTTAAAATTTACACACCTAATTTTGGGAGCATATTAAAATTTATCTATCTAACTCTCCCTTACCAGACATTTAGACAATATTTTGTACTGAAACAAAACAGTTATTCCTGAACAACATATAAGGTCAATTTCTGAAATTCTTATTCTGTCCTCAATTGGGCAAAAATCCTATCAAGGCCTGATATTTGCAATAAACTAACTAGCAAACTAACTCTCTGTTTTGAGAGACAACTTTGAAATTCCATTATTGTTGTTGCTTGTAGATAGTACCAGACATGATTAAATCAGGAGAATATAACAATTTATTTCTGATCTTAAATTATTTTCCTATGTTTGTATTTCATGTATTTCATGTTTTAATTTGTAGGAATTAAATGACCTAACTGCATATGTCTGAGGAGTTCACGTGCTGACCCTCTCTCCTATTTGATTACACTAGAGGTCCCTTAGACAAAGCCAAATCACTCAAGTTTTGCCAAAATGAGATCTGGCCCAACCTCAGAATCAAGAGGCTGAAATTACTCCATATGTTGTGTTGATCCCAGGAAGCAGGAAGATAAAAACCAATTCTCAATTGCACAAAAATGAAGGAAGTTCTCTGGATTTATAACATCATCATCAAAACAGCATTTGAACCAGAGTTTCCAGTTAAAGGAGCAATCAGATAGACCTCTAATGCTGTTAATCACAGCTTGCAAATTCAGTTTTGATGCGTACGTTCCAATCTCAGAACTTCCTAAGCACCTGTAAAATGAGTTACAAAGGTGAGCTAAAGTTGAATTTCATCAATTAAGCTTTGGTATGGTATCACAGCTTTCCTGTCTGTCAGGAACTCTTTAAAATAGTGGATACATGCATTCGGTCCAGATAAAAGTCATTAGTACTAATACATCTCGACACCTGCACATTGTAACTTACTCGTAATAAAGGGATGTTGGCAAGAGGAGCAGTTCAGGCACTAAGTGCCACTTGAAAAATCCACACGAATCCCTGCAAGTGTGGATTAAATGCTCTAAAAGCAGCATGCCTTTGTAAATGTCTCTTTCTAACACATGACACCAAAACCAGCGAGGACACGCGGCCTCTTGCTTTGCACCGTTTTTGGACAAGGACTAAAGCAAGCTACCTCGGTGTAAGCCCCACCTGACAGGGCATGCATCACGTCCATGAGCAACTGCGGTCATAACTGTGGAACACTACCGCAAAAGTGTCGTACGAAGGTGTTAGTGTTTTCCACATTTTTATCAGAACTCAACAGAGTAACTGTCTCATGCATTGTGCATCTCCTCCCCCATGTCTGAGGCAGAAAAGTATCTCCACTATGAATACTGTACAGCATCAAGCACAACATCAATACAAAATAATAACAATCTCTACAGAACTAACGCAAAAGGCTTGCAGGGAAAGCCTATATTTGGAAATCACTTGAGCACTTCAACTGTCTTAATATTACTTGTTTTGTCATTTTCAGGAAAAAAAGTATTTTCATAGTGTTTACATTACTTTCCTTCTCCTGCTGTCCTGCTGAACATGCTCAATAATACAAAACTGACCATGTGTTAAATCGAGCTCCTCCACCAACAGAACCAGCAGTAAAAATCTGAACACATCAAGTAAACAAAATATTAAAAGTAATTAGCCCTCTTCCCCCTTGAGCAGGATTTACTGACAAGTATGTCCTGGAATGGCAAATGTTCACTGTAGCATTTTAAAAAACACACTGTGATAAAGATAACAGCGGCAACAGTTTCACAAATCTGTTGCGTGCAAACGCCTACTCTCTATATTCTGTTTACCTTCTGGAATGAAATCAGAGTCTGACCAAGAAGCACTGTACACACACTGAGAAAACATTAAAACCTTAGTCTTCATTTGAAATAAGAGGCCGTTCCACCGAAAAACAAATCGGTGGAAAGTAATACTTGAAAAATTCTTTTTACAGAATATGTGTACACAGCTCAGCATGTGGATCAATACGCAACTGATATTCCCACTTACCAACATAAGAGCTACGCAAGGCAGTTTGCCTGTCTTTCCAGAAACCCTTTTTATCACACTTAAATTTTTTTCCACACTGCACACACAGAAAAATGCTTTAGATAACACTGCCGTAAGTGAGCGTTCATTAGTCTGTTTTCCATCCCCCCCCCACTTTTGCAGTTTGGTATTTAATTACAGGGTGGAGTGGTCCCCAGGCTACTTATGTTTCTTCCAGTCACAGCCAGAAAATTTCTGCAGGAACTGACACGCAGGAGTGCGACTGCTTCAAGTTATAGCTGGTTCCCGGTCAACAAGGTTAGCTCACTGTTCATTGAAAGTCACATCACTGCTTTTGTTAAATAATTCTTGAAAATATGTTTAAATACAACAAATTGCATTCTAAACTTTAACAGATAATAAAGGCTGTAACAGGACATAATTTGGCTATTTGCTTTTAAATCTCCTCGATTTTCTTTGGTAATGACTATAAACAAATCTTTATCATTAAGCTGGAAAGAAATGGTTTGTTTTGTTTTTTATAGACAGGCCTTGAATATAGGAAAATGTAACCTTGTATGCCTGGTTTGACCAAACAGGATTTTCAAGCACATGATCTAATCGAACCCTACGTATTATTGCACATAGGTTTAAATGCTGCTTTCCATAAACAATTTTAAGTTTCTTCAGAAAATTCTATTTTCACCTGAAAAACATTACACCACTTGCAAAATATTGTAATTCATATGTGATTATATTATAGCTAAGTATTACTCCCAAAAGCACTGAGGTATAAATAGATACATTATAGGTATAGAGAGATACATTATTCCAATTCATTTTTATAGAAATGAGCAAAGTTTTGTTGGATAAATAAAACTAGGGAAACAAAACAAAGACTAACCTAGGTAACAAATTAGACACACAATGAAAATTTTATTTTATATATAAAAAGGATGCTGATAATCAGAATATTACTGTTGATAGGATTTGGAAAAAAAATGAAAGACGCTTTGGGTTTTTATCCATAGCTTTTTTTTTTGTTTTGTAAAGGACTTGCATTTTTGGCCTAAGCAACAAGAATCCATCAGCTTGGAAAACTCCGTCTCTATGTCAGAAATGCGTGATAGGGAGGTGAAACGAGATGAGCTCATTTTGATATTTGTCAAAAACCAAACAGCAGACAAAGAGTATGTTATGTAATTTTTAGCCAGAGGTATCTGAAAACACCTGCTGGCCAAGCCCTAGTGAGAATTTATATAAAATATTTATTTACGAATGATCTGTTACAGCACTCCTATCAGTCAGCTGCTGCTTCTCTGCCCTGTTCCATTGAGAAAAATCTATGCAAAGTGCAGAGCAACAAGATCTTCTCATTCAGGTGGTAAACCAAATCAATAAAAAGTCCTAACTCGGACCCTGGTACATGTCCACCCAGTATTATAAACCATATAAAGTAACATACAGAATGGCAGAAAGAAATGAAACGTATTTTCGTGCTTTGCTAGTAAGTCAAGAGTGTGATGAGAGGCAAAAATCTAAACTCTGTGCAGAACAATTAGAAGACTGGGGCTCTTGAGTAATCCTTTGGAGATTCCAAAGCCACAAGGCCAAGAAATCATTACAGAATCATGTACATGATGCATTTACTAATTTTTCTAAACAGTGAACATTCTCTTTCCCAAGTCCCATCGTGCACTGTCTATATGCCATTTATAATGGCTGAATACACATACGCACATGATTGAATACGAACTCAAGATACGACTCTTCTGATGGGGAAGGCTGTAGTAAAGGAGTAAATGATCTCCTGTAGCCCTGGCAGTTTAACTCCCTCAAAATCCTTGGGCAGATGCTTTGTCAGTAAATGTTTTATTTCATTGGTAAACATTCTGTCACTGCATATTCACCAGGTTAATTCAGTGCCACTCAATCTGCAATGAATCTGGAGCAGAGATACAGAATCTACCAAAATAAGGTACTGTTGCCTTACCACATATAACAATTATTACCTATCTTCAGGCCTAGTAAACTGCTTTGAATCAAATTCCAGATGTCATAAATACAACACTCTGACCAAAATTACTGGCCAGAAGGGACAGGCAGCTATGTTACCACACTTCTCAAAATCTGTCACTAAAATAAGGAAGCCTCCTCCCGTGTCCCTAAAGATATGGATGCTATAAATATAATACACACCGCTTGCACTGCAGCGGCGCATTCCGCTGTGAAAAGCCGCCCAGGACCCGAACGCGGCGGTTTCACCGTTAAAGCCTGGACTGGAGACCCGGGTTACGCAGTTCCCCCATCCACAGCCCCTTTCACCTCCAACGGGTCAGTCTGGAAAACCCCCTGCAACAACTGCTACGGAACTTATTTTTAAAAAATTAGTTTCTGAATCTTGGACGTGTGGCCAAGCAGGAGAGAAGTACGGAACCGACAGTTTACAGGCAGGGCTTTTCCTCCCGCCCCGCAGCCCGCGCCCGGCGCCTCGCTTCACCTCCGTCCTCTTCCTCCTCCCACCCGTGAAGTGGGAAGCAGCGTCTCGCACGCACCTCGCACTCGGAAAGCCGCGGCGCTGCCTCACGGCGCTGCCTCACGGCGCTGCCCCCCGCCCCGGCGTCCCCTCACGGCGCAGCTCGCGTCCGGCCGGAACGGCGACACCCGCCCCGCGTGGCCGCCAACCCTCCCCCGGTGCGCACCGGGCCGCGGCAACTCCAACTCCCCTCCGGGCCAGGACCCCGCGCCCGCCCCGGGGCTGCAGCCGCCCGCCGAGCGCAGGAGCTCCCGCCGCCCCCTCACTTGAGGAAGTAGCGCTGTCCCGTGTGCGTGAGCGCCATCTCCCAGCCGGGCGGCAGCGGCAGCTCGTCCGTCACGTCGTAGGAGCGCTGGCGGAGGTGCGCGTGCTGTTGCGCCGCGCCCGAGCCCACGAGCGAGGCGGGCGAGGAGTGGGAGCGGACGTGCTGCGCGGCGGCGGGCCGTGGCGGCGGGCCGCCCGAGTCCGTGCTGGACTGCCGCGAGTGCGAGCCCGAGTCGGGCTCCTTGAAGAAGGACTCGGGCAGGATCTTCTTCCTCCAGGAGCTGGGCTTGGGGTTCATCACCGCGTTGAAAAGCGCCTCCAGCTCCGTGTCCAGGTCCTGCGTGACGTGGATCACCTGCTGCCCCGGCGGCGGAGGCGCGGGAGCGGGGTTCATCTTCCACCCGGCGGCGGCGGGCGCAGACGTCCCAGGGGCAGGCGGTGGCCGGCCCGGCCCCGCTGCGAGGCCGTCGCCGAGGACGTGCCCTTCGGAGCCGAGCGGACGGCTCTGCGGGAGCGGCGCCGCTCAGCCGGAGCGGGCGGGCGGCGCGGGAAGTGCCTCTGCGCCCCCGCCAGCAGCGTCGGTGTCCCGGGCGGCCGGCGGAGGGGCGGGCGGGTCAGCCCCCGGGCAGCGCGGCGCCCTCCCCCCGGGCCGGGCCGCGCCGGGCAGCGGCGGGGCGAGGGCCGCGCCGGCCCCTCCCGCCCGCCCCTCAGAGGCGCGGGCCCGGCCCCCGCCCCGCCCGCAGTTATGCAACGGCCTCGGAAACTTTTGGCTCTCGCAGGCGCTGCGGGACGGGGGCGGTTTTCCCGCGCAGCAGAGGGGTCCTCGGGCGCGGTGGGGACACGGCCTGGGCCGGTTCAGGCCCGCCGGAGCATCCCTCAGCGCCCGCCGGCACCGGGGGCGGGCGGGGTGTTCCTCAGAGCCCGCCGGGGTCAGGGGCCGCCGAGGTGTCCCTCAGCGCCCGCCGGTGTCCTGGCATCCCTCCGGCCGCCGCTGCCCCCCGTCCCGCACGAAGTTAGCGGGGGCCGGGGAAGGCGGTGCCGTGGGGGCCGAGCGGGGCGTTCCGGGTGAGCGCGGCGGCCGCGGCCCCGCTCGCCGCCGGCCCGGAGCCCTGCGCGCAGCGGAAGGCCCCAGGCGCTCCCCAGGGAGCGGTGCCGGCGCCTTGGCGGGGCAGCTGGCCCGGTCCGGCCATCGCCCGGGGCCCGCGGCAGGCCGAGCAGCTGCACCTCCCCGTCACGCAGGGCAGTTGAAAGCGCTGCTTTAGTGTTGAAGGAATCTTAGAGCGTTTTCTCTCCTGATGCAACTGAATTTCTGTCAACCTAGTTTGCTTTGCTTTGAAGCCATTATTCAGGAAGTTTGCGGGTGATACTAATTTCTGGAAGCGAAATTATGCTGAAATTAGTTCACATGCAAGCTTCATAGCATAACTTAGTGATGCTATGGATGGCAGTGAGTGGCCACGTAATGGGGAAAAAAGGAAGGAAGCGTTCATGGTGACATGGACTACAACTACTTTGTTGTAGTTTAGGCAAGGTTTAGCCCTTTGCTGACAGGTATGAATTCAGTGCAGAGCTGTATCATCAATCCTTTATGGATACTTTATGGATCTATCCTGACCGCCTATTCACAGTCACTTGTCTTCTATTTAGTCTACGCTAGAAGCCAGAGCTGTAATCAAAATGCATGCCCGAGGCTTAAATGTAATACATACAATTATATTCCCATTTTTTGGTGCGCTTGGAACAACTTTTGAATGGTGATGTGACTCAGAATTTGCTTAAATTCAGTAGCTGCATCTGTAAAGAATAATATTGTTCACTTGCCAACGTCAATGCTGGTTTTATGACTACACACGTACAGATAATCATACATTGGCTATACAAACACAGCACTTCATTTTAGTAATGCATTTCTTCATTTTAATTCTGCATTTTGGACAGAGTCCAGGCTATACTGACAGATAAGAATACATGCTCCTCAGTAATCAGAGTCCACACTAGAAAAGTCTTAGGTAAGTCATTTTTTTCTGAACTTACTTTGTCCCTTGATCAGTCTTACATTTGGTATTGGTAACATAGCTTCTGAGATTCATAGTTTAAGCCTGTACGTGAACTCCAGATTAGGATCATCTAGCTCTATGGAACAGATCTTGTTTGTGCATTTCCTGATTTCCTTGCTTCAACAAATATTCTCTGTCATTTGTTTTTCCTTACGTTTCCTGTTCATGTTTCCATTGGCTAGGCAGATCTCCTCCTTGGGTTTTTTGTTTTGTTTTGTTGGGGTTTTTTTCCCCACATCTGCTATATTTCTGGTCAGGAAACCCAGTACTCCTGAGACTTGTTTATGCTTCCCTCCCTGAGAATTTTCCATGCTATCTTTTGTACCATTCTCCTACTGTTTCCTTACTGGGTCCCTTGCTAGCATTTTTACTAGCTCAGATAGCTGTGCTAATTGCAGCATCTGCTCCAGGTTTATGCAGATAGTACATACAATGTTGTTCTGGATTTTTTGTTTGTTTGTTTAAAACCTTTGGATATTAGATGATTGTGTGTGTGTGTGTGTGTGCATGTGGTTATTGTACTGATAATGATCTGAACATGAGTGATAATTCATACAGCCTTTACAAGCGCTTTTTTGCTTCCTCCAGGCCTCTGTATCCTTGAGTAAAGACACACCCATCCACCTATTATATTCCTTTCCAGATGACATGCCTATTCCAGGCAAGGCTCTGATAACCTCATTCTTGGTGCCATTTCATCTACATTAATTAGACCACTTCCATAGGACAGTGTGGCATCTCATAAGTAAGTATTTGCACATCTTTTCTAAACCTAAGCAGTATTTATTACAGCTAGAACTGTTGTCTTCAGCAAGATGTTAGTATTTCAGCTGCACTTTAACCGAGTAATACAGTCAGCTGCTATTACACCACTGGGTGTAGGCTAAAGCATCTTTCTCCGCTAATCTGAAAGTGATTAAAACTGTAAGAATAAGTTCTCATTGTATTGTTGTTATTATTCTTTGTCTAGAAAATAGTAACTTCCTTCTTTGGACACAAAAATAGGATATGACCACCGGCTTTTACAGAAAATGATTCAGTATGTTCAAGTCCATGGAAGACAATGACACTTCCATCACAGTGGGATTGGTTTAAGTGATAAAGGAACCAAAGCACAAATGTGATGTAGAAAACCTCCTTATAATTACTTCTTTCTTCTAATTACAAGATTGTACATTATAAAAAATAAGACAATAACATTATTTTATCTCAATTTCATGTGCTGTTCAAATGTTTTTGAATAATACAGTCTTTTTTTGTGTTCAACTGAAGGCTTTATAAAAGCACAGTACTTTGAGCATACCCTATTTGTCATACATTTTCTAGCAGCAAATTCAATCTATACTTCAGTGGAAAGCCAAACGAACACACCAGAAGACGTAAGTGCACTTTCAAATGTACCCTTAGATAATGACCATCTAATGGTTTAAAGAAACAATACCACACGTAATTTTTAATCTAGATCCATCACTGCTTTGTATCAAAGCACTACATACATTAATTTTTTTTTGAGAAAGCCTACATAGGTGAAGATGCATGTGTGATGTTTATTATAAAATAGAACATTCAGGATTCTCTGGAAAAATCTCGTGGTTTCTGGGTAGCTGAGTAACAATTACACGGTGCAGACGAGGAAGAGCATGCAGAGTTCCTGTCTTCCATTTGGGTACGCACTATGCAAAAACACTTTTAGCGGTCATTAACTACATCTAATTGCTCTCAGTGAAGAGGAGCCATATATTAAAAGAAAGTTTCTATTCCTCCAAAATGAATAATGGAGAACAGAGAATAAAATGGAACAGTAAACAGTGTTAACATGAAGTTTCACTATACAAAGGTATTCATGTGCATCATACACACACATTTACACTTTAAAAAGCATATAGTTTGTCATGCAAATCAATTTTTATTTGCACTTGTGGCAATTGATTATTGCTTGATAGACATTTTTGTATATAATGCTCTTGCTAATAGTTCTATATTAATCTAATTTTCAAGGGACTTCTGCTGGAAAGATATACTTCAGTTAATGTGTTGTGGTTTTTAACAAAGGGATCAATGCTTAAGATTCTGTTTTTTACCTGTGTGCATTTCACAGCTATTTGTTTCTCAGGTAGCTAACAGCTTTTAGTCTTTGGTTGGCACCTCAGAATGCATGCAAAGCATATCCTATGTGGCCAACTGTGATGTGGTTTATTTAATACAAAGACCTGGTGTATATTACAGTTTCACCAAAACAGCTATGTCAGCATACCTCCCCAGCCAACATCTCCAAGCAAAACCTCTAATGTGCACACAGTCTGCTAGCAAAAAAAAAAAAAAAAAAATAAAAAATCTTTTGTCAGCTGAGTTCATGTTGTTTTATAAGTTGATGTAATTTTACTGGCAAGAAAGCTATGTGAACATCTATAGTAGATGACTGCTCAGACATTCGTTTCAGAAACAGCTGTGCTAACCAAAAAATTGCACCAATGTTTGTGTCTCAGAGGTTATTCCCCTTAGAGCAAAGCCAGAGGAATGGGACATACAAACACTGCTCATCCACGTCAGTACAAAGTCGGATCACACTTAAACAGTTTGCAACAGTGATTTGGGAAAAGCTGTGGTGTCTAGTCTGCAAACAGCTGAAGCCACGTCAGAACTACAGCTGCTTGTTTCAACGTCTTTACTGAGGTTAGCATGCCCCCTCCCAAGAAGATAGTGGAACAGAACACATAGCCACACCATAGTCAGTTTGGCTCAGGTAGCTTAAACTGCTGATGAAAATGAGTTTGCTAATACAGCTGACTTTGCACATAAATTAAATAGGAAACAAATTTACATTTGTGGAAACGGTAGCAATGTTTGAAGGACAGAAAAACAGCTAGTCTTTAAGACTTTCAGTTACTCAAGACAGATTTGGAAGATTTTTGGCCAAGTTCTACGAGATAAATAAGTCCTAAAATAGTCATGTAAAATTAAACTGGGACCTGATTTGCTCTGGTGCTTCAGAATAGAAGTCCAGAATTGAAAAAGAAAAAAATAAATTCCTTACCACAGTATGATCTTATTGGCAAGAGTTGTTCTGGAATAGTTACATCAGTCTGGCTCCCTGTGTGAACACTGCTGACAATAGCAGAATAATTATCCAGCTAACAAGACTAAAATACACAGGAGTAACTACAGAGGAAAAAAATATTCTGGAATAGCTCTGCAAACTTTAGCAGCGGGGTACTGAGATTCATACCAGCATGGAAGGTACTTTCTCTAGCATAATTAATTAAACTTGCAGAAAGATACAGTTTTCTGTTAATAAAAACTGCACGTAGATGGAGAGGGTTTTCTCATGTAGATTTTGCCAGGAAACAAAGTTAATAGTTTAATTACAATCAGATTTGATATTTTGGGAGAGTCTTCCAGTTTGAGTTTCCTGTGTCCAATACCGAGTGCATATGATTTGCTCAAGCTCAGCAGGGCAATTTGAAACAAAGCCTAATTATTCCAACATCCTGCTACTGCTCTTAGCATAAAACATACCACTTGTTACCTAGTAAGTGTGTATATATATAGAAAAAAATAAATAAAAAGACAGTGTCATCCATTTCTTAACACATCTTGAGCACGTGTTGTTGGTTGTACTTGTTGCTCAGCGCTGTGTATTTCACCTTTTCTCCTCTCTGCAGAAGATAAGGCCTATGTGATTTGTTCCATGTATTTTTCAATTGCAGGATCCTCTATTTCCCCTAGTGAGTAAAAGTAACGGTCATGATCAGTATTCCCTGTTTTCATCATGTGTTTTCTTTTTGCCTGGAAAGTCATCCTTGATACAAACCTCTGTTGGGGGAATGAGAGGCAAATTGTTGTTCTAGAAGTTGATGAGTCTGAAACAATTACTTAAGGTATGGTCCTGCCATTGAGCATGTAGGTGACAGCAAGAACAGCTAGCAAAGCAGAAGATGAAGTACTTCTCTTCCATGTCCCTTTTTGTTTAGCTGCACAGGGAAAAGCCCAAGAGTGTGTGCTAGTATGGAGACCAATGAGCACCTGTATTCTTCAGGTGAACAGAAATAGGCAATTTCCATCCGTTAGCTGAGAGACCATGAAGTGAATATGTAGTCTGACAAGAGATAAAGCTGCACTTTTTTTTCTAATGTTGATACCTGGGAAGAGTGGAAGACATAGTATTGCTTCCCTTCTTGTTTTGCTTTTATGATTTTTCATGAGGAAGATCTGAAATACTGGACCTGGTGTAGCAAGGTATTAAAAAATTACAAGGTGTGATTATAGAACTTATTCAAAAAAGATGAAAAAAAAAACTTTTTTATGGTAAAACCAACCTAAATAGAAGGACTCAAAATGCATGCATACTTTTTAGGATAGTTGTTGTCTGATTTATAAGGCATGTATCTTGCTTTCTTGTGAGTACATTGCATCTACTATAAGACTGTATGCTAGACTTCTTTGTGGTATGAGATTTTAGGTACAACACATCCCTAAATCAGCCACAGTTAGGAGGAAATTCCCTCAATAATCAGATCATGTGAAGAAACAAAGATCACTGAAGAAAATATTTCTTTAAAAGTGATACAACGTATAGTGATTACAAAAGTCTCATCTTCTGTATGTAACAAAGTTTCTCAAAAGATCCCAAGTTAGCTTTGTTGGGGCTTGAACTCTTGGTTCTCAGAGCACTATCTTATTGTAGATCTACTCGGAACGTTTCCAGTTGCTCCCATCCCTCAAACTGTTTGCAGCCATCTGCTACCTGGATGCCACCATCCAAGAGGGCTCATCTTCCCAGGAAGGAACATCTGAACACTTTATCACGGTCTGTCTTAGCGCAGCGAGCCAACTTAATCAGACGAGCTCCATCACCACTACAGGCTGAGCTGGCTGCCCTGTTACTGAAGTGGGTAAGGTGTGCTCGCACTTTCCACTTCAGACTGTTAAGTCTATCAGCAAAATCCAAAACTGTGATTCTCAGCAAGAACTGAGAAGTAATTGGCAGAGTTGTGAATTCTTAGATCTGTAAATTAGAAGATACATTTGGATGTAAAAACCCATAAACAACGGTGATTTTAAAGGTGACCTATCTCAAGCTATTAGAAATCCCTGAAATTCAGAACAAAAATATTTACAACAGGTTTTGTCTCAATAATAGTGTAAGTACCAACAGGAGGATTTCTCTAAATTTAGGGCTTATTTAGTGCCTCTGCTAAAGACAAACCTAACAGAACAGAAATTTTTGTTATTTTATGGCAGACGTATGAACACAAGGTGATGGAAGGGCCTAGTAGAGAAGCTTCCTGACTAGGAATACTACGTTGAATGTTCACACATACACACACAAGCACGCTATGGAATAAGGTAAAGATTCCATTAAGTGAAATTCAGTTTTATTTTGTTTACTGAAGTTTTCCTTTTGAAAAAAAAAAAAAAAATGACAGAGCAGTAGATAGGGAAAGGAAAAGAGTAGGATCAGTAGAAGGTTCTTACGTATTAAATATATATTTTCCCCCACCATCAAATGTGTTTTGCAGCATATCTGGTCACTATGGCTTGTATCTTAGCCTGAATATTATCTACATTTTTGGACAATCAAGATGCAACTATGTGTTCCTCTTACAAACTTCATTAATTTGATAGATGGACTGAAGGATTGCCTGTCCTTAGATATCTAGAATAAGTTGTCATAAAGAATCTAGAATAAGAAAGTCATAAAGCTGATGGTTATGGTAATTCCTAAACTGTATTCCAAAATTCTATTACACAATCACAGTAAAAACTACACTTTTATGCAAGTATAAGTAGTCTGCTCACTACTCTATCTTCAGTAGAACTACTGGTAATGTTTAAAACCTGCCACATTTCAAATAAATCAAAACCCAGAACCCTAAATGAAATAAGTGTTTTCTATTGATACAAATAATCTGATGGGTGAGTGAAATTTCAAGATACAACTGCAGTAATCAAACTACCACAATTTATACTTATCTTGAAAATAAAATCAGCAAGAGTAAAAAAAGAGATTGTGCTGTAATGTACCTGACCCTAACCACAAAGCCAGGCGTTGAGCGACAGGAGACTTCCTTCCCTTTATTGAGATAAGTAAGAAACAGCACAGCGTTACTCATGGAGTTTTGCCAGGTTATTCCTGATCTTGGACTTCCTTTCCTACATATCATCTATTGTTAATATTACAAAGTCAGAGTGTAGGAAACGGGCATTCTTATAAAAACTGGAACTGAAACAAAACCACCATTCATACTTTGAGTCTATACATGGGCACATTTTATAAACAGCACTCTAAAACAGGTCTACTACATTTAACATTAAATTAAAAACAAAATATTAAGATAAAATCTTAGATTGGTAGGTTTTCTGTTAAATGAGAATTGTAGGCCTAATCCAAAGTTCCGATACTGATTTCATTTACATATGTGTATATCTAAACTAACCCCATATAATCCAAAGAACATCTAATTAATTAGAAAGCCAGTTAAAAGGTATTTTGTTTAGTCCATTAAGAGCTTGCAAGAGTAGCAGGGACAAGCAAAAGTGCAAGAAAATAAAGTTGTAGGA
Source organism: Balearica regulorum gibbericeps (assembly GCF_011004875.1). Lineage (NCBI taxonomy): Eukaryota > Metazoa > Chordata > Aves > Gruiformes > Gruidae > Balearica > Balearica regulorum. The sequence goes on along the minus strand of NC_046192.1, from coordinate 29,318,535 downwards.
GAGACTAAATGCACTTCAGAGATGGGAAATTGGTTAAAACTTGGATCAGAAACTTAACAGATTTTACAAAATGGACAGTGATTGTACAGAGTTCATTCAAAAGGATTTAAAGAAACTGGAAGAAGAAAAGCATTACTGCTTGAGCTTACTTAATGCTTCAAAGAATATAAACATTTTACAACACCAGATTACATCATCCTGAGTTTTAAGAATATGGTTATGTTACGTTCTTTGCCAAGTGGCTTAGCAAATTAATTAGCAGATTCAAGAAACAATGTTTTACAGTGGTTGCAAACTGGCAGTTTTATTGTTTTCAGTTTAAAACTGATCACAAATTTGGAAAATAAAAGGTGAAATACATTCCAAGCTAAGTCTTGAGACTATGAAGAATTCTTACCAGAAGACAAACACTGAAAATGATTGTATTAGTAATTCTCCTTTGTCATTTGTAACACACTTTCTGCCCTCTGCTGTTTAGACCAGGAAAAATAAGCCGGGATACAAATCTGTTGAGGAGCACATAGCTGAGGGCTGAGCCTAACTCTTGCTTTTAAGAAAATAATTTATGCTTAAAATAGTTGGATTTTTAGTTGTTCTATGCACTTGTAATTCTGCACTGGCAAGAAATTCACCTGAATTTTGTGGTCTATCAAAAAGGTGCCAGGGCCATTCCCAAGTCGCTTACTTGTGAACAGGGAGGGACTGTTTATCAGGAGTGCAGTGACAGGCCAAGGGGAATGGGTTCAAGCTAAAAGAGGGGAGATGGAGATGAGATGTGAGGCAGAAATCCTTCCCTGTGAGGGTGCTGAGGCCCTGGCACAGGGTGCCCAGAGAAGCTGTGGCTGCCCCTGGCTCCCTGGCAGTGTTCAAGGCCAGGTTGGATGGGGCTTTGGGCAACCTGGGCTAGTGGAGGGTGTCCCTGCCCATGGCAGGGGTGGCACTGGATGGGCTGGGAGGTGCCTGCCCACCCAAACCAGTCTGGGGTTCTATGACTTCATAAACCCAAGTTTCTTGGCATACACAGGAAGGGCAGTTCTGCAGAACAAAGTTAAATTTTGCAGTAAGACAAAACATACAGAAGTTTTACACTGAGGGTAACAGATTATGTTCCATACTCAATAGATTTCTAAAAATGAAATAGTAATACACTCAACTTCCTCACAGATTATTCAGGACTTAATTGATGTTTGTAAATTGCTTCAAGATTAAAATACTGCACTGCCTACAAATCAAATTTGATTAGTCACTTTGAAAAAATAAGCTACTTAATTTTTAAGAAGCAAGTTGAAAGTCACTTTTTTCTGTTATAAAACCAACAATCAAGACTTGGAAAAAAATTAGTAATGGCCTCAAATTTAATTTTTAGTAGCTAGATAACAGAGCACATTTTAAAAAAAAGCACCTATTAAAAATAAAATGGGTTAAAAGTAGCATTTTTTTTTAAGTAGTTTGTGAATAATGATTTGTACTCTCTGTATCTTGTTCAAGGGTTGCTATAAAGCAATTGCAAATTCATGAGAGGAATCAAGTTATATTAAATATAGCTTTATATGTCGCCTTTAATTTTGGATAGAGTTTACATTAAAACTGAAAAATCAGATCCAGGAGTGAATTCTGACTGTACCACTATGGGTTATTAAGTAGATGCTTTTTCATTTTCCAGCTTCAACTGCCCTACAAAACAACAGCTACAGAAATACCGTAATTCCAACATTGGCAACTCAAATCACTACAGTTACATCAACAGCAGTTAAGTGTCAGTGCTGTGCATTCGCACTAATTAGCGTGGTTTAGATATAGTTCTGCTCTGTCTGCGCATTACTTCTGTCATTGCGGCTGCAGCACCTGCTATGAAAACAGGGAAAGGGGAAATTTAGAGAGCTGCAGAAAGACCCATTCCACCCTCACATAAAGGCAAGTCTACCTTTCTAATTAAGCTTAAAATCACCAGCAGCTGGGAAGCTGCTTGTCCAGGCTCAGTACTTCTCTCTCCCCAGAACAAACTGAAAGGTGCGATTCAAAAGCAACGTGCTTGGTGCAAAGGATCTCTCTCCTTACCTTTCTTGAGTTTGTTCATGGATCACTGCCAAAGTTCGAGTTTTGCTACATTTCACCCAGCTTCGAAGTTTAACCTTACCCATCTTCAATACAGGTCATTTTTTGATAGAGAAAACAGTACCATTCAGTGTTGCAGTTTCTATTCGAACACTATTGTAATAAGCTCCAAAAAGGGAGCATGCAGGCTTTCTAATGGCATTCTCTACTCACAACATCTACTTTAAACTCCGTTCTACTTGTCATCACCGAGGGAAACCCAACCCCTGCTCTACTAGGCATGTATTTCAGGACATGACACACATGTAAGTTACCAGCATCTACCATGACGCCAACTAGCTGTACAGCGGCTAGTTTTCTTTTTTTTAAAAAGTTTGAGAGACAGAAAGGTATGTTCAGATTTGTAGGGCGGTATTGAGATGAGACATGCAAGTGTTCTAGGCCTTGTATTTAAAACTTCTACTTTGCTGCCACGAGTTCTAGACCATGGCTATAGCGAGAGAGATGGAATAGAGAAAACACTGGCCTATGCACAGGCTGTTCTTGTAGTTCACCTGAAGAGGTAGGCCAATTACATAGAAAACTACTCATCAGAAATCCCAAATAGTAACATTTGATCACATTTAATTACCACATACTATATGCGAAGGGAAAAAAAAAATCACCATTTATGGATGTTAAATGAAACATACTACCAATTCATGTATGGGAGAGGAAACTGATTGTTCATGCTATCGCCACACTATCTAAAGCAATTACGAAATAAGCAACTGCATATTCTAGAAAACTGACTTTTAAGATGTAGTAAGCATTACTGATTAAAGTATTGTGCTATCAGGTTTCATTTGAAACAATACCTCTCAAAGCTACAAAAATTCAAAGCAGTAAGAAAATACATTTGTAAGTGTAGGAACCCAATTAATACAGAAATTTATGGTGTTGCTATGAAAGACAGTAAATATACAATTCTTGCTGGAATCTGTATGTTAAGGTTCTCTTGCCTGTTTGTCCTCTCCAATATTTGTTAAGGGCTTTATGATGCACTGTCACTAATGACAGTAAAACATTAATTAGTAACCTTATTTAACCTTAGTCACAAAAGCTACAAAATATTGCATTAGAATACATTTGAAAAGTGACTTTTGACATAACCCGTTAGAATTTTTTCCTTAAAAAATGGAAAAGCATCATTTATGTTGCAATACTGCTAGTCTTTCCTTTGTAAGCACACTATCCAAATAGGGGAACAAAAATTGTTGCATCACAACCCAAAGATCGCAAGTTAACATTATTGTTAATCTGCTTCCTAGCCCATGGTTTTACTTTTGCAATTTTTCAGATCACTTTTACGTTTGATCAGTGTGCTAACTTATGTTTAGGCCACTGGTTTTCTATGGTACCTGCTACCTGCAGAAATCATGAGACTGCCTAGTAGGACTTACAACTAGCTTTGTTGCAATGGAGGTGTTAGCTCGATTACAGGTTCTTCCCTCATCTAAGAGGAGTAGAGAATTGGTGTAACACCCAGCCTTCAAGTTGACTGACTTCCCTGGAGGAAGAGGGCAGTAGCCCCACATGTACTCTCACACATACCGGCACGTAGATGGAATAAACGTTCCTGTGAAGTATCACTGCCACCAGTATAGGGCTTTTTAAAAAAGTTTCAAAACAGAAGCAAAACCAAGGCAGAAAACTACTCGATAAATGTAAAAATAAATGTGCAGTTTCATATAATATTGAGACACCTCTACTTAATGTAGGAAAGCTCTTCAAGTAGAACCATACTAATTTAGAGCTAAAGAAATTCTCAGCATGGCATGCTGAATTTCTACATTTGCAAGTAAAGCAAAGCCAATAAGCTATCTCATATCAGGCAGGTATGCAAAGTTCGCACCAGAGGACACTCAGCCTAGAATTACTGGCTCAAGATCCTGGCACAGGAAAGCATTTCATCTGATCCAGATGTTTATTTTTCCTCAAAATGTGTCTGTGAACATTGTTTTCAGTTTTCACAAACCACTTAGTAAGACCACAGCCGTGAATCAGTGCTATTTCATGTTGCGCACTATTCTCCTGCAATGGTTTGTTTTCATTTCCCCCAATGCTTGTTCCAGTTGCTGAATTAGGTGGAGGAGGGTAGAAGGGTCGGTTTGCAACACTTGGGCAGTTTGATCTTCATTCTGATGAAGATGTAGCTTTATAGTCACAGCAGGCTTAATCTGTTGTCTCAAACTTCTGCTTGCAAGCTGCAAGAGGGAGTTTAGATTAAATGCGAATAGGGAAACAAATAAAAGAAGATGTTTGTCGACTTCCATATTTACAATTCACAACAGGTTTGTAGGACCTGCTTAAAAATCCTCTTCATCCACATCCAAGATATACACAGTATATTATTTAGTTTTATCATTAGGCAACACTAATCCACTTGATTCAATGCTTTCATAATATTTCTAAAAATTAGGTGATAATTAAGACCAAATATATTTAGTATATGCTAACATTTTTAAAACACCACTGGAGCTACAAATACAATTTTCATAAAGCAACAAATACTTTGCATCATTACACATCCTGTTCATCTCGTAACTAGCTATCTTTGGTGCAACAACAAAATTATGTCGGTTTTAAATACGTGAAAAACTGATGCCTCGATTACTTTGAAATAATATAAATGATGGTTTTTAGTAGTTGTTTATGATGTTAAAAAAATGTAAAGTACAATACAGAATACTGACAACATCACAGAAGTTACCTGCACATCCAGTCTCCATTCAAGACTGTGATAGCTGGGAAGCTTTGGTGCCAGCTCACTAAGAATGCTTCTAATCTCTTTCCTGTTATCAAGGTACAGCTGGAGCAGTAATTTGTTCAATTCATCTGAGAATCCCAGAACATGAATGGAGTCTTGGAAGTCTGTCTCAGAAATCTAGAAATAACAATTTAGGCCTTAATACAGAACTGTGTAATAATCATTATTTGTCAAGAAACAAATAGAACTGTAAGTAAACATTACACATATTGTATGGTGCAGTTATTTTCTTGCAGGAACACGTGAGGACAATTCTACAGCTAGGACAAAACAAATCATCCGCAGTTTAAGCTGTTTACACCTGTTGATGTATTACTGCTGATTTGCATGAGCTTCAGGAAGTTTTAGATCACTTAAAAGAAAAACGCTCAGCATCTTCACATTTAAAACAAAACACAACACCAAAAAAAAGCATCTGAGCTTTGTTATGAGGAAGTACGTATTTCGATCATCAGTTGGTCGGCAGTATGGTAACATAATATTGATACTCAAATCATAAATACTCTGAAATGATCTGAATGTCTATACACGTAAGCAAGGACCGCGTACAACGCAAGGCTCACATTACAGTAACTGGCCCCAAGAAGATGATTCCCACACGTCAATGCTTTTGTGCTGAACTGGAGAAGCTCGGTTCATCATTGTGGAAGCAGTTATTTACTCAACAGAAAACATCATACCTTTACAATGCATTCATACCATAAACACATTCTGTGATCAACTACATTCTACCGTAATACGCTAGAGTTTATCTGTCAGTCAAGTCACCTTACTTCAAGGGAAGATTCCGCAATATTTCAATCCTTTCCCCACCTGCTCTTCAGAACAATGTCCACTTGAGTTTAATTTGGAATTACTTGTCTCTGCACCCCTTCTCCATTGTTCAAATACCTGCCATATCAATAGTAAAGTCTTTCCAATGGAAAGAATAATTATCCAACTATTATTATTTTAATATCTGCTTCCACCCACCCAAACTTTTGATGTCAGGGGCTGAATAAGCTCTCAAACCTACCATCAGGCAACACAAGGAATATTTAACAGGGGGTGAGCACAGCACACAGCCTGTACAGGAACCGAACAACAAAGAAATCTTCACTCAAGTTCTGTTAATCCTGAAGACTAAATTACTGCATGTTCTTGCCATATGCTATTAAAATGTTGTCAAGTTTTAGCTTCAGACACTGAATACAAAATCCAGCCATCCGTGCAGATGCAGTTTGTCAATAAGAGAATAGCATGAGACACCCTTTTTTTCTAAGTTAAAGGAACATAACATGTTATCAGAACTTTGAACTACATTTTCCCCATTCATCAGTATTTTCGGAACTGGAAGTGTTTGGAAGACATCTCTTGAGCATATCCCTGAATTCATTGCACAAAGGCGTCCTTACCATGAGCTTGGAGCTTTCAGTGAGAAGGTACGTTAGTCCTTCTACGCCATGCTGAATGGTGTCAACACCAACGTTAAGTTTCCCTTTAAAGAAAGCACAAAGTACCTTTTACCTCCTTATTGTTGCTGTGGCAACTTAATACACAAAACTGCAAATTTGTCTTGCTAAATATGCATACAAAAGAAAAAGAGAGGGTTGAGCACCCTTCAAATAGTAACTTAAAGGGCTCAAACAGCAAGTTAGATCCCACACCCGAAACAAACCAAAAACCCCGAGAAAAACCCAAACCAAGTTCTGACGGTGCGATAGCGAGAACTGCACGCTCGCCTCCTGGAACCGGGTGGCGAGTTCCCCGGTACAGAACGGGCAGCCCGCAGCGCCGCCACCCCAGGACGGGCCCTGCGCTCACCCCCGTAAGCACCGAGCGAGGCCCCGCCCCCGCCGGTGCCCAGCGGCGCCCGGCCGCAAACCCCGCTCCGCGCTCCCCGTCCCTTCCCTCGACTCCTCCGGCCGCTCCGGGGCAGCCCCGCGCCCTGACGCCGTTCACCGGGGTCGCCCCTTTGCGGAGCCGCCGCCGCAGCCACCGCGTTCCCCGCCGCCCCACGGGCCCCGGCCGGTGACCGCCCCCGGCTCTTACTGGCGGCTGCCTCGCAGGCCCGCGGCGCCGCGCCCCGCCGCAGCAGCAGCTCCACGGCCAGGCGCCCCAGCTCGCCGGCGGCTGAAACGAGAAGAGACGACTCCGCTGCAGGCCCCGGACGGCCGCGTCCGCCCAGAGCGCCACCGGCCCGGCCCGGCCCGGCCCCCAGTCCCCAGCCCGCAGCCCGCTCCGGGCCCTCCCCCTCCCTCCCGCCCGCCGCGCCCCACAACCGCCACCCTCGGCCCCCGTCGCGGCCCAGCCGGGTGCGGGACGAGCGGTGCCCGGCGCCGGGCCGGGGCCCCATGCCGGACCTGCCCCGCCCAGCCGCGGCAGGCAGCCCAGGTGCGCCTTGTGCTCCTCCGACAGCACCAGCAGCATCGCCGCGCCCTGCCCCGCCCCGGAAGGGGCGTGCCCGGGGACTGGGGCGCGCCTGCGCGGACGCGGCGGATGGGCGGGGGCCGGGCGGATGGGCGGAGCCGGGCGGATGGGCGGGGGCCGGGCGGATGGGCGGGGGCCGGGCGGATGGGCGGGGGCCGGGCGGATGGGCGGGGCCGGAGCGGCCGCAGCCGCGGATGAGGCCGCCCCCCGCCCCCCGCCCCCGGCCCCCCGCCGCCCCCCCCGGCCCCGCGGTAGCAAAGGGCCTTCGGGACGGGCGGTACAAACCGCGTTCTGCCCAGGTTTGCGCGGCAGCGGCAGCCGTGACTGGCGCAGCTCTGCATTTAGCGGTACGAATAAACGACGTTCAAGGGAAGCGAACACGCACCTGGTCTGCGAAACGGCGAGAGAGAACGTATGGATGCGATGTAAACCACGCCAGCCGCGTCCCACGGAAACAGCCTGAATAAGGGAAACTAATTAGCGTAGAACAATTTTAAGACAGAACATATAACTTGGCAGCACTTGAGTCAGCCCCTACAAACTCAGGCTTCGCCTGTCTCATGCTGCAGTACAAAAGAAAACAATTAGTAAAATAGTTGGAATGTAGAAACAGGGTAAGAGAAGCCGTAAATTAGGGAACAGTCCTTGGGTATGAACTAGAAAAAGACACAAAGTTTGAGGCACCCTGATAAAGGGGCCCCACTATGCCAACAAGCCATCCGACCATCTGGGCAGGACGGATAACGAGGTTGCTGAGCTTGCAAAACGGAGATCATGAAGAAGAGGTCACCCAACTGTGCACACTGAAGAAGAGGAGAAAGAGGAAGATTTGAGGAGGACGACCCCTGACGACCACCTGAGAAAGAAACTGCGCGGGCAGATCAGGACATTAGCATATAGTCATGAGTTCCTGGAATAATAATGAATATGTATTAGATTTATCAGAAACCTAATGAATATGTAACTCTTTTGTAATATATTATCACGTACAATTTGTTTCTCGTGCAAACGCACGTTCATGGAAATATCCCGGTGCGACTCCCAGCGCTGCGATAAAGGATATCTGCTTAACAGTCACACTGGCTATGGAGTGAATTTTTTTGATTCAAGCCAGTGGCTGGAATAACGTGGTCTCCCCAAAGTACTTGTTACTGCGATGAAATCGTCCTCCTGTTTCATCGGCCTCTGCTGAAATTATATAACACGTCGTCATTTTATGTGCCCTTTGCTTCCCAATAATGCTGTTATCCTACCTTAAGCATGCGATTCAAAGCCATTTTGCATACACAGGCCCCATGGAGGGGTACTGCGCTGTACTGCCCAAATTTAAAGGACAAAGATTAGACTCTGGTGACAATGCCGTGTCCTACAGGCGGTACACAACTCCATCTGCGTGCTGATGTTACGCAGAGATGGCATTGCCATTCCCATGTCTCTCAAATGACTTCCTAAAAACATGTATTCCTACCATGTTAAATCAAGCAAAGAACAAACAAACGAGGTTCTAAATTACTAAAATGATCCATAACTTCTCATTCTACTCAGAAAGGTTTCAACCTCGCCTCTCATTTTGCAGCCACAATCAAATGCAAGGATAAAGATTACATCCATTAGGATCTCCGTTATATTTGTTTACCAAGGTATGCAATGAATCTCTCTACAAATATCAAAATGTAGTGGATCAATACTAAGTGTTCAGCAGGAAACTGCCATCTTCCTCCATGTGTATTTATGACCGAGTTGACTCCAAGAAAATAGATTAATTGGGTCTATTCTTCTCTTGCCCAACAGTGTGGCTTTGCTGTTTAGGATAATACATCCTTCAGCCCTAGAAATTCCTAACACACGTGTGTATGCTGGTGGAACTACAGATACACACTGTCTCCTACCAGCAGGCTAACTGACCAATCAGCCTCCCTAGAGTTAATCCATTGGCTAAATGGAATTTTGAGAGAGATACAAGCTTTACTTGTTACTGTGATTCTAAAGAACATAGACATTATGTAATGAAAAACTTTGATTTTTTTTTTCCCCCCCTCCAGAAAATAGTACAGAAGTGAATCCTAGGTGGGACAGCTTAGCTTACATTTTAAATCTTTTTCACACAAATGTACCTCCATTATGTTTGGATAATTTATTTAAACCAGAAATCCCTTGTTTTACCCTTCGTTTACCTTGAAGAAACGTGTGTGTATATGTGTGTGCATATTTTAAGAACATAGTACGGTTACAGATTGTCAGATTGTAAACTAAAGACGATTACAAAATACGTTTAGAAGTGAGAGAAAGGAATTCACATTTTATGTTTGAAAAACAAGTATAAAAACGATGGGAGGGGAAGGTAAAAGAGAAATAAGACAGAGGAAATAACATGCATGAAAAAAGGAGGAAAAAACCCTGAACATCTGTACATACAATAGGTGAAGTACTCCAGGAACCTCAACAATTGGCTCGGAATGGCAGCTTGTTTCCTTTGTGCGGTAAGAGCATCAGTGGGCTAGTGCAGAGAAATAAACAGTATACATGGCCAAGAAAATTAAGCAAACTAAAAGACTCGAAACATATAATGAACCACTAGGTAATATGAAGATATTATCTACCTAACTGGAATGTGCAAATCTGTAGAAGGATTTGCTCAAAAGTAGGCACGTACAATCCATCTGCAAAACCGTGATGTTCTCCAGTGCCACAAAACTGGTGGGATCCATCTCTGTGAAGCCCTTTCTTCAGCAGCCATCCAGTCCGCTCAGGAATCCTGCGGTACGCCAGACAGAAGAGAGACACACCGTTTGAAGCATGTAAACACCCTGTGTCAGCACGAGCATTTAAAAATAGCCCAAGCATGAGTTCAGAAAATTGACAAAGCTGTAGAATACTTTAACATTTGAGGGGGAAAAAAGGTATATGCAAAGGCTATCTCCACTCATTTGTGTAAAAGATGTTAGTTCCCGAGCTGGCCTTGAAATAATGATGGATGTAGCTGCTAGAAAGATCCACACCTTCTAGCGATGCTGCCCATAACCTCACAACAGAACTGGGGAAAAAAATCCAGGTATTATTTCCCACTATTGAGATGAACTTTTCCATTCATCCTCTCCTGATAGAGAATACTGGCATCATAAGCTAGAAACTGTAATATGTAATATGTTCTTTTAAAATCCCAGCATGTTTCCATAAGTTCCTTTCCTTTTTCCTCAGTCACCAGATCTCCCAATACATTGGTACTGCTGTCACAGAAAATTGCAAAGAGCCGCAGAGATCCAAACAGTTGACAGAAGTTGTCAAACCAGTATGTAAGGCAAAAGTACATCTGACTTACAAGTAGTCAAGTGTTACCGCAATGATCAACTAACAAATTCATTAAGTACTTCAGCATTTCGTATTTTGGAGGGAAAATAACCCTTTAAAAATCACAGTGTTTTTTTACATACTTGCTTCCCAGTGAAACAAAATTGACCTGAAAAATGTCTGTTCACTTGCTATTTACTCCTCACCTCACCAGCTTTGAAACTTAGCAGCCAGTTCAGCAAAGGCAAAACATTTCAAATATAATTAAGTTCCTTTACCTGTTATGAATCTGGTGAAAGGATAAAAAGTCATACTGCTTCCGAGCGGATGGTCAGGCAGTCATAATTCTAGAACATTCTCTATCTTGCCCAGGTATTTATTCTAAACATGAAGGAGAAAAGCAATTAAAGGAAGACACAAATCTGTATAGAAGTCAACTTTAGAGAAAAGCTGCATGATTTTGTTTCATAAATGCTATTTTGTTAAAGCAAAGCGTACATGTTGAAGGAAAAGGACCTTCACTGACTGTTCTATTAAGTATGAGATTTTCTCAAGCCCTGAAGGATTCAAAAGTAGCAGCTGGAATAACACAGCAAGTACATTAATTATGGAAATATCTACCCTCTTCCCCCCCACTGCCCCCCATCCTGTTTACCTTTTGCACTTAGCTTACATTTCTCAAGTGTGTTTTTCTGGTTGGTTTTGGTTTGTGTTTTTTTTTAAACACAGACTTGGGCTAAAGTTAACGGAGGGGAAAAACCCGCTGTGTCTCCCACACGCTGCTGGGATTCGATGTGGGCTGTGGAGCTCGCTGGGTTCTGCCCGGCCGCACAATGCCCCGCCGCCGCAGGGGGTGACCGCGTAGGCCGCGCTGCGAGTTCCCAGCCGAGCAGGCCGGCAGCGAGCTGAGGCAGCGCCAGGGAAGCGCCGGGAGGCGCCTGCAGCGGGACGCGCCCACGATCGTCCCTGTCACCTGCTTCCCCGCGTCTCTTCGCGGGAATGCTCCCGTCCCTCACGGTGACTGGGGGCTCGGAGCGGCGAACCTTCCCCAAGACACGGTTCCTCGCGGCGCTGAGGGGGCCGGGCTGCCACGGCCGCCGATTTCGGAGACCCGCGACAGCGGAACTGAGGAGAGCCGGTGCGGAGCCGTGACAGGGCACGCGGCCGGGAACCGAGAAGAGCCGCTAGCCGCCTCGCCCCGCCTCGCCCCGCCTCGCCCCGCCTCGCCCCGCCTCGCCCCGCCTCGCCCCGCCTCGCCCCGCCTCGCCCCGCCTCGCCCCGCCTCGCCCCGCCTCGCCCCGCCTCGCCCCGCCTCGCCCCGCCTCGCCCCGCCTCGCCCCGCCTCGCCCCGCCTCCCTGCCGGGCGCAGCGCGCGGCCCCTGGCGGCGCGGCAGAGGAAGCACTGTCCCCCACCCCGCGGGCGGGGCCGCTGCAGAGCCTCGCGCCGCCACTCGCCTGCTAAGCCCGCCCCGCGTCACGCGCCGGCGGCTGAGTGGCAGCCCGGGCGAGCAACGGCCTGCCACGGGCCGCCGACGTCTCGGGTGCGCGGCGGCGGGGCGGGACTTCCGCCGTGGCTGCTGAGCGGGCGGAGCGCGCTATGGAGTCGGCCTAGGCGCGGCTCTCGGCTCCCCGCGCCGGGCCCTGTGCCGGGCCCGCAGGTGAGGGCCGCCGGGGGGGGGGGGGGGGCGCGGTCGCCGGATCCCTTCGCGCCGCTTCCCTGCCGCCGGGCGCCCTGGCTTTGCGGCGGTTAAGGAGTTACTGGGCCCGTCGCTCCATTGCGCAGCGCTTATTTGCCTCCACCCTTTGAGCGGCGAGGCGGGGCCGCCCGTCCGTGCGGCTCAGGCGGAGCCGCGGCCTGCCCCGCCGCGGTGTGCCTGGCTGCCCCGCGGCTCCGGCGCGCCCCTTTCCCGCGGGCCGTCGCTGCAGTCTGCGCGGAGATCCGCCTCGGCGGGAGGGAGGGAGGGTGCGGGCGGGCGGACGCTGAAGCGCTCTCCGAGCGTGGCTTCTCGAGGGATGAAGGCGAAATCCCTGCCCCGGCGTTTCACAGCTCTGCCTGGGGTGCGGTTCCTCTGAGGCTGGCTGTGCGTTGAGATACGGGCTGTGCTTGGAAGGTAATGAGTGGCGTGGAGTCTGGCCGGCAACCAAGTTGCTGGTAAAAACATGAAAACAAATTGAGAGGGATAGTTCCTGCATCTTATCAGATCTGAGCGCTGAACTTCCCTTGTGTGCATCGGTTTTCAGTTCTGTGGATAGGTCTGAGATGGAGTTTCAGGTCAGTAATGGCATGATGGCATCGAAATGCAAAAAGGCGGATACATGTGAAAATTATTGGTGTCACTTCTGCTCGTCCTCTGCTTGTGGAATTTTTGAAGGTGAACGTCACTGATTATATTTTGACATGGCAGCCCAAATTACTTGGAATGTTTTCACTGAGTTTGTGGCAGGACAAAGTTTTTATATGTTCGTAGGATTTTTGTGATTGCTCTGAGCATTGTAAGCCTATTTGGCAGTAAAACAGAATTTACGTTTGTTTAATACTCATGTGCAAGTTAGGTTTTTTCACCAATGGGAGGGGAGAGAGCTGTTTTCTTGAGAGAGTTGGAGCACAAGCATAACTGTGGATGAGGAATTACTTTATGTTGTCTTCTGCTGTGAAATACGTTGATTGAGATACAAGCGTGAAACTTTCAGCAGTTTGTATGCACTCTGTGGAGCTTGGTTTGTGGATATTCTTATCTCCTCTGTGTCCCAAGCCATGTAATTTCTTAATGACATCTCTCTTAAATAAGCTCCTAAGGCTTGTTCACGTTGGTAAGTGTGAAACTGGTGTTTTTGACGGGATGCAGGGACTGTATCCAGAACGCTTTCCACTCAGGCTGCCTGTTCTGGGAGTCAGTGTATTGGTGTTAAAAACACTGTGTGTTTCATAACCCCTTATTATTAATACAATACCGATAATGTATTAAGAGGTAGGCAAGGCGTTCTTAGTGTCCAGTACAACGGATAGAAGTATCTATCGTCTGTTGTTAGTTCTTGTATTGAGCTTATTTAGCCATCCTTCTCTTCAAGTGAGAAGGGACATTTTACTCTCCTCTTCCTTTGAAAGTGTAATCGGTTTTGTGAGTTCTAGGATGCAGAGTGGGAAGGAAAAAAAAAAAAGACTCTCAAATGTTTGAAGTTACTTAGGAGAATTTTGTCTATAGACACTGGAAAATCAGGTGTAAAGTGCTGAAGATTAATACAGAGTCAAGTTGAACTTCTTTTGTGTGGTTTACAGCATAGTCTTTAATTACATACACCTATATTTGTGTGTACTATAAGCTGCCTTCTTCAGTTAAGAGTCTAGTCTACAAATGAGCTATGGAATTTCAGGAATTGTACCGCTTTTTGGCTTGCGTTTGAGACAATAGTTCTTGGGCCCAGAAGAATCTTTATGTAATTCCTTGACAGAGAAGTCGGCACTGTACATGCATGTTGTTTGCAAGGACAACTTTAATTCTGGCATTTTCTAACCGTGCTCAATACTATTTTAGTATTTTCTCTGTGTTGTAAGGTATGTCCTGAATTTACTGTATTGGTTAAAATATTGTGATAGCTTCAAGTGTATTGTTGCTTCTGTCATAGTAAAAATTATTGTATTTTTTGAAAGATTGATCTGTTATCCTTCCAGTTTCACCGGCATCCTCTTTGTTAGTGCAGGCTGATGACAGAAATTAGTAGATCTTAATTTAGAAATAAAAATTCATGAATTTCATAATTCATTACAGGTTCCTGTGGCTGTAACTTCTGTTCCGCTAACCAGTTGAAAGTTTCACAAAGCATCATATGTCTGAATGACAAAGTCAAAATCATGAGAACTGTTTTTGAAAATATCAGCTGTTTCCTCTCATTAGTAATAATGAATTTTAATTATCTTCATGTTAGTGTCAGTTTAAATCAATTATAACTCTCCAGTGTTTGCTTTAGTTAATCTTGAGGACCTCAGATCGTGAGACAATGCTTTCTGCTTAATAAACCCACAAAGGATAGGAACAGGAAGACAGGAATTCTTAGGTGTTTCTTGATTCTGAAAGAGAATGTAGTAGTCTTGGCTGTGATTTCGTGAAGTCAACAAAGTTACAATTTTCAGAACAAAACATCTACAATTAAATGAAAACAAATCCCCATGGAACCATTCAAATAAGAAGCCTCAATTTGGAGTTTTTCAACAATCATACATACAACTTGAATGACCTAGTTGAGTTTAACTGTTTGTGATGTACATTTAATTCATCCAGTAAAAGAAGTTAGAGGAGATCCAGTGATATTAAGCACGTACCATCCTCTTTTAAAACTTGTCCCTGAGTTATTTCAGCTGTTACACTGGATCCAATATTGCTATATTTGCTGCTCTTCTGCATTACCACTATATTAATTCTATGTCAGTTGAAGTAATTTCTTACTGTGAGGCTAGAAGAATCGCTAGAGAGACTTAGTCATCCATCTGTGGACCAAGCAATTCTTTTAAGTTCAATAATGACAGTGGTTAGATTTTCTGCTGAATGTTGCGCTTGATTGTTGCTTGTTTTGTACTCTGAAGTGTGCTGGATCACGTTTTTTTGTTGAATCTGTTGGAATTTTGAATGTTGGATTTTTTTAGCCTGATCACATTTAGGTGTGAGTTTTTGTAAGGGGAATAGGATATTTTGTACTTCTGTGTTCTTAAGGGATTGTCTGCATGTAATCGTGTTATAGCTAAGCCGAAGAGGAATCTGAAGTTCCTTTGTAGCAGCTAATCATTGTTTTAAGACTGGATTATGACTGAGCAGCACAAAAAGAAATTCAGATGTAACTTGTCAGTGGAGAACAGAGATCCTGATCTTTGGCATTGGGTTATATTTTTGGAGTGAAAGGCATATAGAAGTGAGAGCTGAGAGTGAGAATCCTCCTGGCTGCTTCTCATTAACGGTGACTACCACCATTCTCATGGGGCTACTCCTGATGCCAGAGATTTTCAGGGAATTAATGATGATCAGGCTATACACTCCTCTCTTACTGTATGCCAAGTTAGTAAGTAAAAGGCTGTTGTGAGAAGCTGAGTTAGGGTAATACTCCATTACTATTCCTTGCTCTAAAGAGTTTTTGTTGTTAAGGTGGTCCTCTTCAAAGAAAAGCAAAAAGGTATTTGTTTAAGCACTAAAATGTATTATCTCAGTTAGTAGTTTTGTTTGGAATATACTTTCTGTGTGAAAGAGTTCTCTGTCATTCTTTTTTAAGACCATGTCCAGCAGACAAAGAGTCTGTTGTCCAGGTGGATCGTAATGCAGAATCCCACAGAGTCTTTCTCCTCTAAGCTCGTGTGCTTGTACCTGTCCCCCTGAACCCGAGTAATACGGTCATATGGTAAGAGCATAACGCAGAAGTGAACGTAGTTCTTGTGTCTCAAGTTATGTGGGCGGAAGTGCTGCTACTAAATGATCTAGGTTATTACATAGTTAAAAAGTGTTCTCTTTAAATGCAAGTTCAGAAAACATCTCCCATGTCAGTATGCTCATTAAAGGCTTATAATATGCTCATATAGATTAAGTGTACTTTTGTGACTTACACAGAGTATTGATGCAGAACATGTTATACTAGCACTTAGGTGCAATTGTATATTGATGATGAGTCCTGCTGTAATAAAATAAGGTTGATAGAATGTGACATCTGGGGAAATCAGGAAAGTGAAAGCATAAAGTCAGTAAAGAGGTGGAGAAACTAATCACTGGTTTAATTTTTTAGAGAGAGAGAGGGGCGCGGGGAGGGAGAGGAGGCAGGAATCCATCCTGTGTATTGGGAACATCATACGGAAGCCTCTACATGTAGCTCCTGAGAGATGGGTGAGAAGATAAATGGGCAGCTGACCAGGATTCTGACCCAGCTCCACGTCTTTCCTCTCTGGAAGTCTTGATCCCTTTGTCAGCTAACTATTCCTCCAGTTCAGATTGCATTGCTCAACAGCACAAATTAAGGCTGAGTCTCAAACCCCCCCGTTACTGCAAACTGTGGGAAGTATATATACAGCAATTTAAACCTCTTTAAAAACATCAGGAAACTTCTAAGAGGGAAAAAAAGTATTAAAAGGTATAGTTTACGTGGAAAGTCAGGGACTCAGAAATAAGGAAATGCTACTTTTATGTCTAGTTGTATAACTTCAGTTTATCCATTTGCCCTTTTGTGTAGAAATGGCTGTACAGTTTAATAAATCATATTCTCGTATTTTTCTCCTGCAGAACCTTGCTTCATTATGTGAGTGGCATGCAGTAAAAGTCATAAGTCAGTTATGTGGAAGGCTAAAACTTCTTCCTCTCCTTTGCCCAACCCAAGGTTTTGGATGCTTGATTTTGCAATTTAGCTAGTAGAACTTTTACCGTCTTATGAGTGCATATTATGTAATTGCCTCTTGTTTGTATTAGAAGCTGAAAGACCCACAGTGGATTGAATGCCTGTGGGTACATGGTGTCAAGCATTTTAGACTAAAGCTTTGCAGAGACACCATTTCTTACTACATTAAACATGGTATTTCGCAAATGTTGCAGAGTTGTGCCATGTTGTTCATATATTTGTGGACTGTGAGAGCATTTGAGGACCCTGTAATAAGTGTAGAGGAAGTTGGTCTTTCACAGAAATTCAGTAAATTCTGTGGTCCTAAGGAACAGCCATGGAAATGACATTTCAACCTGAATAGTGTTTATTGTCTAGATTGGGATTCTCATTGGTGCCAGAAAAATAATTATTTGGAAGAGACAAGTGGAAAGTAATCTGTAATCCATTTCAAACAATACTGAGAGATTTGAAATTGAGCAGTACTGTGGATTATTATCTTAAGTGTTAGATTTAGTCTTTGCTGGAAAGAATCGAAATGTTCAAAAATTTAAGTAGTACTTCTTTAGCACTTCTATTTGATGGGCCAAATTTTCTGGTTTCAAGATGCACGTGATTGTAAAATTGGCCAATTTTTGATAGGAGAGATTGTGGAGTGAAATCTGTTGCCATTGCAGTTAATGCATGGATTACATTTGAGAGTGAGTTCAAAGTTCTGTTTGTGCAAATGCTTGTTTTGTTTGGGGCTCTTTAGGGTTTTTTTGGGGGAGGGTGTGTGGTGTGTGTGTGCGCGCGTGGGAGGGTTGAGGGTAACAGGATACTCACAATGACTTCAGTAAGGATGTTCATACAAGGCAGGCATTCAGGCCCTTAATTTGTTTTCAATACTTTTTTTTTTTTTTAAATCTCTGTGTGGCAAAGGAAAAATACAAAAATACTTATTTTGCTTCCTCCTAACACTTCTCACCTTTTTTTTTTTTGCTTTGATTAATGATAAATCAGCAGTTTTAAAGAACAATTTCTGTTAGAAAACACGTCCCTCTATTTCCAGACACAAGCTGTTGCTTCTTGCTGCTAGTTTTGATGAAAATTCATTAACAAAGCAGAATTAATTTCCTTTTAATGTCATGAGCTTGTGAAATGCATACAAGAATACTTTACAGAGTACTTGTGTTCTTTTTTTAAAGGTCTCAAAAATGCACACACTTTACAGGAGACTAAGTGTGCTGTCCAGACCATGAGTCACATTTGAGCATTTGTGACATTCACTCAAGTTGATATAACTAGCTTGTATTTGTTAGCTGTTGGTATCACACTGGTTTTGCAAGTGTATATTTAGGATAAATGCTTTTAGTAGAATTACTCCAGGTACGTGAGGAATTTTGCTGGTTTGGATTTAAGCTTGAAGAAGGGAAGATTAAAATTAAGAATGTCTAAGGATGATTAATATAATGTGGACATTGATTCCTGTATACTGCTTGCATTGCTATGTGTTGCGTAAGGTTTTTGAAGTGCTACTATTACAATTTTTGTGTTTTGTGCATGCATTCCTGGGGCAGCTACATGCTTTTAGCAAAAAGGACTTTTATCTTTAAAATAATTGTAGAAATTAAAGATTACTTGTTTCTCAAAAGTAAGCACAGAATAACATTTTGCATACCTTGTTAGAACATAAATTTTAGCTGACCAATAGAGCCGAGTAAAATGACAGAGGAAAATATTTGCTATATACCTTGACTCTCTGTTTTGTTTTTTTGTTGTTGTTGCAGGTATTAAATAAAATATGCTGTTGTCAATAGGAATGCTGATGTTGTCTGCCACTCAGATATACACTATTTTGACTGTTCAGTTATTTGCTTTCCTGAATCTTTTACCCGTGGAGGCAGATATTTTAGCAGTAAGTATAAAAATATTTTTCTACATAGATGAAATATCTATAAAATTGAATTGCCTTTTAAACTATTCTATTAATGAATCAGTTAGTAGAGTAAATGTTGTAGCAGGTTGCTTGAAGTGGAATTGCCTTAGCAATTTAGTTCAATAAAAAAATAAATTTTACATTTTCAAATGAGCTTACAGATGATGTGAGCTCAGATACCGTGACAGTGAAAGCACTTAATTCCCTTAGTCATTTTAAAAGTTCCGATCTGACCAGATACCCTATAGCATGTTATAACCCTGTTAAGAATTCTATGATTATTTGGTTTAGACAGCAATTTAAGTTTTGGTGATGGATGCCATTTTGTATATAAATAAAGCAAAATAATTTTCTATGGCTCGTATAATTTATGTGTGCACTGGAGGCCTTGTCAGTAAAGTTTTTGTATATGTTACACCTAGATATATTTTTTTTTTTAAATAGCTGATAATTTCTGCTGTCATTAAGAATAATATTTTTGGATGTGTAGACTTTTAAATGATCAGGCTAATGAACAGTATAATGAACATAGGGTCAGTGGTAAAAGTTGTTGCTGGGCTATTTATTACCAATTTTATATGTTATGTAGTTTTATAGATGAAGTTATGTATGTCATTGTAGGATAGAGCATAAGCCACTGAAACAGTTAAATCTCAGTACTGTAGTCTATGTTCTCTGCTAGTTACAGTGATATCTGGGAGAGTTGTTAATATATCAATTAATTCAGGAGAACAGAATGAAAAACCCTTGAAGCGAAATATTAAAATAAAAGTACTTAAAAGTTTGTGGTAACAATGTGGGGTTGATGAATACTGAATTATGTTATTTGGATCTTTGAGTTGTTACTATTCTATTATTTTTTGTAGATAAAAATTTTAAGAAACAATTAATGCAGATAGATAATTGCTTTGTTATGGAACTGACATCACCATTCTGTTGTGAAATTTTAAACTGGCTTTCTACTGTAAACGTCATTTCCCCTTCCCCCTTTCTTCTCTCACCAAGCCTGTGCTTCCTCTTTTCATAAAAAAACCCTGATTTTCATTCTTGCTACTTCCTCCCTTGGGGGGGGGGAAGGAAGGCATTTTGGAAGTTTAATTTCTTTTATTTAAGCTTCCTTGTGCAGTATTCTAAAATAATTCCATCTAAAAATGACGTGTCTTTTATTCTTGAATATTTGGATGTTACAGATCTATTCTGACTGTATCTTTGAAGCAGAAAATGAAGAGATGAACTAGACACTTACTAAAACTTTGCTGTGAAAAGGAGCCAGTGACATGCTTAAGAGATACTCAGAAGAAGAGGGAATGTTTGCACACTGTGTCCCATGCAGTTGAAGGCGTACAGATAGCTTATAATCTTGAGAGATGTCATGATGTAATGATTGGCTGTTTTGGGAGCTAAATTCCAGCTGAAGTTTTGGGGTCGCGAGTGAAAGAAATTCTTCTTTTCCTTACCGGTCTAGGTGTATCTTTTATGCTTCTGTGTTCTCGCATAGTTGCAGCCTCAAATCAAGGATTACGTTTGTGTAAAGTACTGTTACATGTATATGAAGTGTGATCGATTGTTTTTCAAATAAGGGATAAAAATAAATAGGTTTGTGTCTGACTCTAGCTTAAGTTGGGGCTTGCTAGGTGATTCAAGGGAAAACTCACGGTAGCACAAGCTCAGGAAGGGCGTTTTGAAGAACGTGGATGAGGGAACGGTGAGGATTGAGGAAGGCAACGTACTGGCGCAGAGCTGTGCTATGTGATGGTAGAATGGAGGATCAGGAGAAAAGGTTGTATGAAGCTGGCTGATTGCACAGAACAAAAACGCTTCCTTGAAATTTGTCTCTGTTCTTACCTCTTTCCCCTCAATTTTGTTAAAGTCTGTGGGAAGGAAGCGCCTTCGAAACATTGCTCCTTTGAAAGAGTTAAGATAAATCATGGTAGTGTTTTTCTTTGAACCGGAGTTGGAGTTTGAGTTCCCCCATCTGAGTCTGGCCATTAGGAAATGGCTCGTCCCTCTGAAATAAACACAATCCTTACTTGACTGTTCTGTATGACAATTGGATGATATAATGAAAAGGCAAATATTTGAGTCACTAAACAATTCAATAAAACTTACCAACAGATGTACATTCAAGCCGGTTACTGTATAATTCACAACTTCTGCAGTAAACAAACTTTTTTACTTTTAATGGAAAAAAATTTAGCAAAATTTACACTTTTTATTGTATGGATTCCCCATTGGGTCGGCATATCGTAGAACTACAAAAGATGAACAAGGAAAGGGGAAATAAAGCTTACACAGATTTAAGGTCTTTACAGTATTCCCGTTTTGAAATGAAAGCTCATAGTTAGTATAAAATGAAACTGTAGAGACAGTTTTCAGCTATCAACCTGAATATCTAGCAGGGAATTGAGAAGGGAGAACAAATAGAGGCTATTCTTTGCCTCAACTACCTGGTAAAAGCTGTTCTTCCCTGTATGCTAGTGAATTCGAAGCAAAAAAAACCCAACAACAAGAACACCACCATCCAAAAAACCCACCAAAACCCCACACCCGAAACTCCTGGTTCTTCAGATTATTGCTTTTCTGGGTTGTTTGGAGTTTCTCCTAAGCAAATATGCTGGTATTTGAATTGTAGGCAGTAGAAAGAAAGATTTAACATATAGATACCTTAACAAAAGATCTATTACTTTCTTGTTTTCACAACTAGATAAGAAAGATGTTGCCATGTGAGTGGAAGACAAGTGGAAGGAGCAATTTTGTGATTTTGTTGACATGATCACAAGAGATCCTGTGTCTGATAAATATTTTAATCTAAAAAATACGCAGTGTGGTTTATTTCTATTTACACTTATCTATTTCTCTCTTGTTGCAAATCTGACTTTTCTTTAAAATTTTTTTCTCTTAGTATAACCTTGAAAATGGAACCCAGACCTTTGATGATCTACCTGCTAGATTTGGCTACAGACTGCCAGCAGAAGGCCTGAAGGTAAAAAATAAAAAAATCAGCCCCTAAAAAAATATATACATATTGAATATATATAGGACTGTATCTGCTGAACACTTCTGTAAGCTAAAAAAAGATAAAAGTTAAATATAGTTAAATATAGTACTGAGGAAAAATAAATACGGAACTGATTGATCTACTGCTCACGCAGAGTCTGATACAAACTGTTGCCTGTGAGTAGCAGATTCTTCTCCGAAGAAGGGAATTTTGGTAATCTGACCTTTTGTACGTTAGAGAATTTGCTGAACATTTTTAATAAATAAATTAAAAAGAGCTGAATGATGGGAATCTAAGAAAATAAGTTTGGTAGACCATTGTTTTCTCCGAAGTTGGTGGCAATACTGATATATGATGTCAATTACCTTGCATTGGTATCAGTGGATGTCAGCTTGAACTTTGTCTTGATTTATTTTAAAAAAAAATATTTGGAGGATTTATTGTCTCTCTGTGGTCATATATTGGCGAGCCCTTTCACACTGTAAAGCGTGTAGAGGCAACAGGAATTATCTTCCTTGCACGTGGCCCACATTAAGAGTGCTGTGTAAAGGTATTGTAGTTCATTTTCTTGGGAAGTACAAGAACTGGTGTCAGTTTGCTTCCCTCCTTGTGTTTCTTAAGCAACTCAATGGAGAAGCTCAGGGGCCGCAGTTCTGCCTTAACTGTGTGCTGTGCCAGAAGGCCGGTGGCTATGTAGCAGATGATTAATCGTGCACCCTCTCCTTATACAGTTTCCTTTTAACTGCAGTCTGCATCCCACAGCAGATGGGAAGTTCCTCATTCTACCAGTGCTCTTCTCGGGCATTGCACTAATGCTATTTTATTTTACTCTGTATCATTAAGTGGGGAAAATGCAGATAGCACATATACTATAGTGGATAAGTAACAAAAATTTGTGTCTTATACTCCAAATTAAGTCATATTGGGGTAGGAATGCTGGTCATAGGATTATTAACAGAAGACACTAGTAAGTGATAATATATTGAATTAGCAGAAAAAGTACATAGGACTTTTTATTTTTGTTAATCCAGTTTTCTTTGATACATAAGAACTAAAAAGCATGTAAATATTATACCATATTAAACTGTAAAATGCAACTAGTATTAGAGGAGACAGAAATAAGGTGTAAGGATTTGCAAATGTTATGGAACTGGGAAGGTAAAAATCATATTGATGTATTATGGAAAGTGATTAAGGCGCAAAAACGTCAAAGATGGCTATAACCATGGGAATACATGTAGGATTTATCATTATTTTGCACTAGAGTAGAACTTCTGAAGACCTGATGTATTCTGAAATACAGCAGCAAGCATGTTTTGTACAGCGGGATAATTCCTTTCCCGTGTGTCTAGTGTGGTTAATACACTTGGAGTGTAGTAAGATGTGTAGATGGACTGAATGAAATTAATAGAAGGGAAATTATGTTCAAGGCGAAATGGGAAAGTATAATGTAGAAAGTTAAATGTAGCTTCCGTAGGCAATGCTGAGAAGGCATGTTCTACATTTTCTGACTTCTGCTAAGGTAGTAGTGGTCCATACATTCTGGTGGCAGTAGTCAGTAATTGGTGTAAAGACAAACTCACTTTTATCTGCATAAAATAAGATAGAGGAGGTAGTAAATTATTTTAAAATAAATTATATATGGTGACGTTAATGCTGTGAACTGGTGTCATAGTCCTGCTGCTTAGAAAAATATTTAAGAGCTAGCTGAATATCCAGTTCAGTTATGGTCTTCACATCCTCTGAGGTAAGTTTGTCGCTGAGATCATGTAGCTGATGCTTGTTGTCAGATGCTGGTGTGCTGTGTTGAATTCAACAATGATGGGCATGCTGCATTTGTGTCCTTGCCTGATACAAGATGCCTGTGCAGTGACATAAACTGCTTACTTTCTCTAGAATCACGTTCTTGCAGTCAGTGTCAGTAAGTTCATTTCAGGTAAAATTTCTTTTCTGTTCCTCTCCTATACTTGAAACAGTCATCTACAAGAAAGGCAATTTAGTTTAGCCATCCAAGCAGTTTACAACTTGTGTGAAGTTCAGGTTTCGTTACTTTTTTTTTTATTGTGGAAGTGGCTGTATGGAGTCAGTCTTGTGGCAGTAACTTGTCTGTCACTATGAACAGCGTATGACTAAGTATTTATGACTGAGATATAGATGTGTTTATTTTGTATAAGAATTCTAAACTGTAAACATATTTAGGCAGACCACCTTCCAAGTTCTGGTGAAGGGGAATTGCTGCCATTTACACACCTATGGAGACCGTGAACAGCACATAAGGGCAGAGAGCTGCTTTCCTATTCCTTCTGTCTGTAGCCTGTATGGCCTCAAAATCTGGTTCTGCAGCATTCTTGATGTTGCAATGCCTGTGAGTAAACAATATGCAAAAAATTAAGCTGATGTGAAGGTACAAGGTTGGATCACTCTTCAATTGCATGGTGTCCCTTTAATCCCAAAGGGGAATAAATTGCTGTAAGAATTCCTCTGCATATGAAACCTCAAGACAACTTTATTTTTGTGCTCAGTGGATTTTATCATGGGGAGAAGTGGTGTTAGAGCTGTATAGTTGTTTACTGACTATATTGAGAAACAGAGGGCGATTAAGTGATTTGCCCAAGTAGTGAGCCAATTTAATATATCAAAAATAGATATAAGGAGCTTTGATTCTAACCTTTTTAACTGTTAGACAGCTCTATGTCTTAACTAAGGTAGATGTCATCACCTGTGTAGAAATAATGAGTTTTAGTCCTGAATATAAACTAAAACTTTTTTCTTTGTTTGCATTAAGATTTTAATTATTTAAAAAAACCTGCTATGATATTGGTTGAAATAGGATGAAAATGTTATACTTTTTCAATGCTTATGATTAAGATTTATTAATATACAATTTGTAAAACACAGTCTGTCAGATTCTGTAATAACTGGTGCCAAAGCATAAATGTAGGTGCTTTTGCTTTTTTGTGTGTGCGTGTGTTCTAGTCACAAAGTGGTCAGTCATTGTGCCTGCATCCTTAGGAGAACAGCTCCTCAGTTAAAGATATTTAAGGAAATATGCTAGCATTAAGTAAAATCCAGACTAGTTATTGTTAGCCTTTGGTTTCTATGTATGCATTTCTTTAATTGTAACATGACATTGTGTGATTTGTGTAAAACTTCTGTTGTATGCAGTTGGTTCCAGACATACCATTCTTCTTAAAAAAAGAGTAAATGCTTTGAGTGAAACTACATAACATAAGTAGGGTTTGCTATATGGATCGGGGAACCTTGGCGACCTTTAACCTGGAAGAGGGTGGATTTAGATGAGGCATTAGTAAGAAATCCTTCCCTGTGAGGGTGCTGAGGCCCTGGCACAGGTTGCCCAGAGAAGCTGTGGCTGCCCCTGGCTCCCTGGCAGTGTTCAAGGCCAGGTTGGATGGGGCTTTGGGCAACCTGGGCTAGTGGAGGGTGTCCCTGCCCATGGCAGGGGTGGGACTGGATGGGCTGGGAGGTCCCTGCCCACCCAAACCAGTCTGGGGTTCTATGACCTAAATTTGGCTGTCAGCAAATCAGTGTAGAATGTTCAGTGGATATTGCTTTTAATTGTTACAGACTCTGTAATGTTGTGCCTGTCACCACAAACTTGGCAAAGAACAGATTGCTGGTGCAGCTTTTCTGCCAAAAGGGATATTACCATTACAAAAATTTGTTCCTGAAAACAAAATTGCTTCTCTCTGTTTAGGTTAAACTTTATGAATAATATATATTTATGGATAAAATGTAAGATTATATATAAAAAGTACATTTAAACTGACAGTTTATATATAAAAACTTAGATATATTTAATATAAGCTGACAGTTTATATATACATTTATATATACCTATACAATACAATTATTTTATATAGTAATTATTGTTTCTACACAGGTGATGACATCTCTATATCTAAAGCTGTCAGTGAAAACTGAGAGTTTAAAGCTCTCAAGGATATATCGAGAACTGTAGCAATACTTTCTTGAGCCCATAGCAGTGCAACTTCTCACGATCTTTATTTGCATAAAACAAATTACTTGTATTCTTACTTTCTGGCAATTCACCACTCTTTATCTGTATGATCATTTGTTCTAGCTTTAAAACTGACTTAAAGTGTGAATCTTGTAGGAAGATTCTTATGTCAAATGTGACTCCATTGCATTAGGGTCTGAAAACATCTATCGCACTGTGACTTTATTGCACAAACACCTTACAAAGAAAGTAATTTTTCTGAAAAGGTGTATTTCGAATGAAGGGTAGACAAAACCTCCTCTAGGTGTACAGTCTGGGTTTTTCTCTATCTTGGTAATCAAAATCTGTTGTGAAGAGACTGACAGAAGGGAATCTAATTATTAACTAATTAATATTTAGAAGTTAATATTAATAGTTAATATTTATTAATTAGTTAATATTTATTAATTAATATTAAGAAGTTCCTTTTCAGGTGACCTAGAGATTTGACCAAGGAAGCAAGCATATTCTAGTAAAGGAAAAAGGGAAGGTCTGTTCTCTTTAGAGCTAGAGCAAATAGCATTGTGCAGTATGCACAATACTGTTTTGGTATTTGATTGCTTTAATTTCCATATCAGCAGTATTTACAGAGCACTTACAGTAGTAGGGAAGACAGTTCAAGGGAGTAGTCAACCCTGAAGTCACAACCCTGTGGACAGGGACTAGTGTCAGTGCATTCAGTACTTAAGTGAGCATCTCTTCTCTGAGAGAAGCTATAGCATTTTTCAGCAGATACTACAGCACGAGGAGAGTTTCTACTCCAAACGTTTTCAGTGGTGGAGTACTAACTCAGTCACCTAAAAACAATCGAAAGATTGCTTCAAGACTGATATTGTCAGAATCGCCTACTTCTGTGAATCTTCCAACTGTAGCAGATTTGATGATTTGTAGGCTTTGCTTCCCATAGTAAAGCAGCTGTTTTGTATGCTAGTTCAGTGTTGATTTCACACACCTAACTTTCTTCAGTTTCCTTTTAATTGCCAAGCACTAAGTTTCTGTTAGTGCTTCTTAGGCTATTATACCTCAGTTTTCTTGATGAGTCTCCGTAAGTCTAATGGATAGTAGGATAGGATAAGGATAATAGTTCCACAATATTGATGTAGTATATGCAGTCCTCTTTATGCTGAATTATACTGCAAATTCTGAGCTATGAACTTCAGATGATATAATTGGAAAAAATGTATTTTCTTTCTAACTTTCTAATTTTTTACAGACATAAAAATTCTGATGAATCAAATAGGCATGTAGCAGAAATCTTGCTATAGGACTGATAATAAGAATTTGTTTAGTTATTGCATGAAAACGTACAGTTTGCTTATACTTGTCTGCTCTTTGCTTATAACTTGTATTGTTAAGACAAAGAGAAATGAAGCTCCTGTTTCTGTTCCTGTTTTCTAGGGATTCCTAATAAATTCCAAACCAGAGAATGCATGTGAGCCTATAGCCCCACCTCCGCTGAAAGACAACTCGTCCAGTGCTTTTATTGTGTTGATTCGAAGGCTTGAGTGCAACTTTGATATCAAGGTAAGATATTTCTTTTTATCCCCCCCGCCCCGTTTCAAGGTCTTAAAGAATTTACTGGTGCTCCAGAAAACTACATATAGCTACCAGCAGGATAGATACTGATGTGAAGGGAAGGGAGAATTTTATTGTCTGCAGACAGATAAAGCAGTATTGTAATATGATTTAGTTTAAGATTACCTGTTTGTGAGCCAGCTTATGTGGCAAATAAGGATGACCAATGCTGCAGTTTTATAATAAAAAGCATTCAGTAGCAATACAAGCCACTGCCAGGCATCACAGGGGAGATTAGGGAACATCAGCTACTTGACTGACAGGATGGAGATTTTAACAAAAACTGGAGTTTATTTTTAAAGTCCCATCCCTCTGTCTGTTTTACATTGAAAACTACAAATATGGGTGCATAGCTGCTTTTCTTGATTTTATTGTGTATGAATCTTTACTAGGCCAGAAGCCGTCTCCTCTTCCCTTCCTCTCAGCATCTACTGATATCTTGCAGGAAAAATTACGTAGCAGTAGGAGAAGGGTAAAGGCTGGAAGCAAGTGGAAGCCTTCTGGAGTGGCTCCTCACTTGTTACAACTGATTTTTACTGCTGTTTGTGCTCGTGACCAGTATGGGAAGGGACTCATCAAGAGAGGGTGATGCTGTGCTTTCAACTCCTGCATAATTGCATAACTTCTTTCTCAAGCCTGCATTTAGGGTCTGGTCATGAGTGATTCTGAAATATGTTGTTGACATCATATAGGAAGCATGATGTATTTTCTGCCTACATAAAAGGTTGGTTCGGTAAAATACCATGTAAAATTGTGCTACATATGGAGAAACATCATAAGAATAGTCTGGGGTTGTATGCAGTTTACATAAATCATACCTTGCTATGTTAAAACTGCCTCTTTGGGCACAAAAGCCAGCAAATACGTTATTATACATGACATCGTTTTATGTATGCATGATGGATGTTCGTTAGGAATATGCGGAGAGAATCTGAATTGATGGCACTCTGAGGCATGTTACTGTTGAGTAAGGAGTTGATTGTAATTTTCTTGTGGTGGAAAGTTACTGTGCAATTAGAAATAGCTTCCTGGAACTGTACTGTCTTGCTTAGATCTATCTTAAAAATGGATTAATGCTTCAGTTTTGGTGCACAATTAATGCTTTTGTCTTTGGGGCCTTGGGTAGCAAGGGTGAAGTTGCAACTTCACAATACACTTGAACAGGCAAGTGCTACTGCTTTTTGCAGCTAGATGGTGTCGGTAAGCCTGTGCTTGTTCATGGTAGCTTGGGCAGGAGGTGCCTGGCTGTGGTTGTGTTAATGTCACCCTTTACTCGAGTAACTCTGTGTCACCTGAATATTTTGAAGGTGTATTTATGTGTGGTTTTACACGAATACCATCATTTTATAATCCAACAATTAAACAAAGGCCCTGTTTTATAATTGTCAAAAGTGCGCAGGGAATTAAAACATTTCCTTAAGTACTATAAATTATTTACTACCTGTCCTGAAGGACATATTTTTGTGTGTAAATACACACCTGTGCAGCACACGATGTTAAAGAAGTCAAACAAACAAAATTAATGCTACGTAGAAACTGTCGCTAATTTCCATAGCACATTTATGTGGATATGAAGATTGAGAACCTGTGATAACCAGGAAGCTTTAAAGCTCACATCGCTCAATGAACTTCTGTATTCCTTTCTTCAGTTTCAACACTTGGTGACTTGTGATGTGTGGTGTCAGTGATGATTCCATTACTGCCATTCTGTGTCACAAGCTCAGATAGGTAGATGTTCAATGCTTTTAATCCTTTCCTTGGCTTTACTTTTGACTGTTTTATTTAAAATTCTCATGCCTTTTTTTCTTTTGCCTATTTTTGCTGTTGTGCAGCATGTAGGAAGGCTTCATGTTTCAAGCTTGACCTAGAGAACCTTTTTTTTTTTAAAAAAAAAAAAAAATCAGTGGAAGTTTTCCAGCTTTACAACTCATCATGTTCCTCATTATTGTTTGTCTCTTGAGAAGTGAAATTGGGGGTGGGAATGTGTATGTATGTACATATATTCATACACATATATGTTTTCCCCTCTCTTAGCTTTGGGGGTAGAGGTCTTGAAAAAGAGCACCAAAATTTTCCCCTAGATTTTTCAGATCTGGTGATGATAGTCTGCTGTAAAAGAGAGATGGTGGTGATTTCTTGGTGAATTAGTGAAGGACAGAGTTCCATAAGATTTGTTTGTGTGTATGGTTTTTTGTAAGGGTGGTGCTGCAGTTGGTATTTGTTGACTGGTTAATAAAGCTGTTGTGATGCCATAATATCAGAATCCTGTAAAAGCTGTCTGTCTGCAGTCAATATTGAATGATTTTTCTGGAAAAATAACATAATTACGTGAGTGTGAGAATAATTACATGATTTCATTTTGAAAGGTGACGTTGTATAAGTACAAATGATGTTGTGGTAATATTGATAACTACTTGAAAGTGTACCTTGTCTTAGAGAGGACAGGTTACTGTATTTTGAAGCAGCAGTCTTTCTGTTAAGTACTTTGTATGCCTTACAGGTCTTAAATGCCCAGAGAGCTGGATACAAGGCAGCTATAGTTCACAATGTTGATTCTGATGACCTCATAAGCATGGGATCCAACGACAGTAAGTACAGGTATCACTTCTTCTCTCCTGTTTGAAAATCATGTCACCCACTAGAGTGTACAGTATTAAAATCAGTATAAAGTATTATGATGAACTCTCACATTAAAAAAACAAACCCAGAAAAAATGTACTGCAACCAGAAGTCCTCCTGCTTTTAACATTTTAAAATGGGAGATGTTCATATAAGAACATATATGCATAGTGGTGTATTATTTGTGGCATTAAGTTTGTACGTTCTCTGTTTCTTTTGTTTTCCCTTTAAATTTTAGTTCAACTGCTTGAACTAAATGATTAAATTTATGAGATAGATTTATATGACTGTGGAAAATAGCCGCTGTGTTGTTAATTAAGTAGAAATCTAGGAGAAGTAAAAAACCTACCCTTTTTGGAAGGAAATCAAACTTTATACAATTTTTTAGTATTTGTTAGTGGTTCCATGTTGTTGTTGCACTATTGTGTACATTTTTTCTGTTCCTTTGGGCAAATTGATTCTTATTTCATATGAATACATATTACATGTACGTATTTTCAGTTTTTCAGTAGGAAAAAGAATGTTTAGAGACCAGTCCACCATTTTCTGATTGGCTTTGATGCTGGCTGTTTAACCTTTCACGGAGTGAATATGTTCAGAACATCTTGTAATCTAGTAAAAATGTTGGTTCTGTTTCATGGTATGTGTTTTTTGGTCTGTCGTGCTGTTACAACTTTTTTTGTGGCATTTCTTTATTTTGTCCACTTTTTAAGCTTGCTCAATACGAAACAAGAACATAAATGAGAACAAAAAGAGTTTTTCCGAGTGGAAACACCATTGAGTAAACTAGGAAATTAACTTCCAGCAAACTAAATGCAGCTAAGTAGCCTGGAAAGCTACGTGAAAGTGGTTTTAATGAATTCCCAATCCATGTGAAACTTATTTTCAGGTTTCACTGATAAATCAAAATGTAGAACAAGTTCACAACAACTGCAGATTTGGGTAGTGCGAGGTGACCTTGAGCCATGTATGCTCTTGCCTTGGGGAACCTGAATGCTTTGGTATTGACTAAACTCAGGACACTTGACCCTTAAATGTGAGGCATAAGTCAGAGGTGCACATAAATATAAAGTGAAGCTGAGGAGATTTTCTAGAATACGGGATTTATGTTTCAATAATTTTTTTACTTGTGCTACATCTTTTGAGCTTATTATTACCTTCATTAGTAAGCAGAGAAAGGGGAGACAGTTTCATCCAGTTTAAGACTGAAATAAAGATGTGGGATCTGTTCATTCTCTTCATTCTTCTTTTTGACCTTTCCTAGCCACAGCTGTTTCCAGTGTGTGTGTTTATGTTTAGGATGAGAAGGAGGGAAGACAGATTAATTAAAAATTACAGTACCAGATCATAAAATCATGTAAGTTGCCAGAAATTCTGGAAATCAATGAAGCTGTGTGACTTTATGAAGTCTCTGAATAAAATTGATGTTCTGGTTAAACTTACTCTGATGATGCCTCTCTTTTTTGTCAAAATATTTTCTGTTTATACTGTTTAAATTTTCCATTAAGAATTTTGATTTCTATACCTGCAATAAAGACCCTAGATATTTGGTAGGAAAGATAATACCACTTCTTATATGATGTAAAGATGTAGCATGCATGTGCATCAGTCTATATGTCATTATGTTAAAATATGTCTTCATGTCGTGATAGTGTCATAAAGTTCAAGTCTTATGTCTTAAGAGTGCCCATAGAGTGTTCGTGTAATAATAGTTTTATTTTCCTCGTTTTTTTATACAGTTGAGGTTTTAAAGAAGATTGACATTCCTTCTGTCTTTATTGGCGAGACATCAGCTAATTCTCTTAAAGAAGAATTTACTTACGAAAAGGGGTAAGTTGCCTCACATGCAGCTGTGTTATTCTTTATTAAGTCATTGCCTTTTTTTTTTAATATTTGTGGATTTAAAATAGGATGTTGTGATGATAGAGGCTATAGGCATTCCTGGTGAAACCTTGTGCCTGAGAGCAATGGGCAGAAATAATTTTTAAAAATAATATAAAATACTTTCCTGCAAGATGGTTACCATGTATTTATCAAGTGTTACTCCTTTCATTTTCATATAGCATTAAATACATGAGTTTAGGTAATGATCTACGAATCACAGAAATGTTTGTGAGACAATGTGTATTTCATATCTAAGAGTGTGTTCTTTTTACAATATATGTCAGTTCCCATTGAAGTCAGATGCTGGTCTTTATAAAAAAAACAAACCTTATTAATAGATCGAGAGCAAGTCAGAGATCACTTCCTATGCTGGGTGAATCTGCAGGATGCATTTAAGATGATTCTAATGGAATGCATCATTAGGTTTGCGCAGCTTCTGTTCTGCTTTTAAGTTTAAAAAGAAAACCATTGTGAGAACAAGAAGGTTAAAATATATACCTTGAATAGAATCGAAAAGGAGGTGTGTTTCGTGTTATTAGTCTGATGATTTTTCTTCTTCAGGTCTCTCTGCCATCCTTTTACTAAATTAATCAGAAGGACTAGATTGTGTCATTCTTAAGTAGACACCTTGCTGATGAAACTACTTGATAAGTAAAGTGTGGCTCAACCTGAGTAGTGGTTATAGAACTACTAACGCTTTTATACATTGTACCTTCTCAGGTGTTTCTGACTGCTTGTACCAACAGAATAATAATGGGGTTTTTCCTTCCTTAAGTATCAATGATTTGAAACTAAACCTCCAATATAACCCAAAATGTTTTAGTAAATAAGAATTTCACAGTATCTTTTCATAGCCATGTTATATTTTTCTCATTCTGCTATCAAAGCAGCTATGAGGTTGTTTTCCTGGTTGCTTTAGATTTACTCAGGATTGAAGTCAGTAAGTAGTTTTAACTCAAAAAATGTTCTAAGAACCATTGCTTTATCCTTTTATTTAATTGGCTTTACATTATGCGGCTATCGTGAATTTTCTATGTTGTTCTGAATTTTCTATGTTGTTGTGAACAAGTAGGTATTCTTTCAGTGTATCCAGTGATAACCTTTTATTTTAATGGGTTTTTGCATTGCATTTATTCTTTAATTCATTGTTCATTAAGCTCTAACCTATTTAGAAATGTTACCTTTTTCTCCCCACAGTGGCCATGTTGTGTTAATCCCAGAGTTCAGTCTTCCTTTGGAGTACTACTTAATCCCTTTCCTAATAATAGTAGGGATCTGTCTTATTCTCATCGTCATATTTATGGTAAGTTCCTTCTTTTAATTACCTTTTTTCTTTCAAACAAATCGTCATACAACTGTCACTGAAGTTAAATGAAGCTATACAGTAAAGGAACAGTGAAAGCTTTGTTTACTGTACATACCTGTACCGTGCTTACCTATAATCCTTTATTTTCTCAGTACAATAAACAGGTGCAGAATTTTGGCAAAGGGATATCAGGAGCCCTTAGGATGTTCTACCTGGCATGTAGCTGCTTACAAAGAACTGTCCTCACTGCTACTCTTCCACTGCATAAGCGCTTTCTTTTTTTGCTCCATAAAGAATAAACTGTTCTTGTGCTCTCGTATACTGAGAGTACGTCCCACCTTATCAACCTCATACTGCCTAATAAATGTTAGCCCCACTCTTCCACAATGCAGGTCTCACTGTTTGTTACTGCAGGTATAGTAATCAGTCAACAAGCTCAGAACAAGCTATATATATAGCATATATCGTACAGCACATACATTATCTATAGAGGTTCTCAGTTGGGCACGTGTCTCCTATAAACGGTAAAATAGCATAGCTATGTATTATTTCAGAATATTTAGCATCCCACTTCTTGGAATCTCTGCTGGTCTCTGACCAATTTATTATTTTACCTTTTGATAAAAGTCAAGTAATGCATTAACTGTTCTACAACATTTTCTTAAAAATATTTCTTTCTGTGTTAGTGGTTTTTGCACTGCAAATACTCTGAATTGCAAATACTCTCTTTTGCACTGCTGATACTCTGAATTAATTTCCCAATGTGTGAATTGGAGAGTTACAGATTCAAAAAAAAATATATAGGGAAGAACCATCTATGCAATCCAAAAAGAATGAACAGATGCTAGGTAGGATTAGATATGAAAAGGGGAAATATTTGGTGAGGAAAATCTGAAGCATTTAAACTCATCTCCAATTTCCTTGCTAATGCACTGAGAGGAAATTTTAAAAAGGGCATGTCTGTAAACTATTATTAAGAATTTACTTTCCCAAACATGTCCCAGTTATAAAAGCAAAGGCTTTGAGAGACCTGAATTTGTCTTCTGTTAGTGTCAATAGGTAGTCAGTGCTAAATGAGTGGTTCTTTCCGTGTTTTAGAATCATGTTGTAGAGAAAAACCAAACAGGAACTGGGAGAAAATTATATTATTGTATGTCTGCAAGTCAGGGTTACCTATACTATGTATTTGGAACAGATGTTTGGAGGGGTTTGAAAACAGGTTATACAATGTTGGAAATGCCAAAATCCATCTACATGGCCCATGTTAAACTGTGAGAGAAAAAGAGGGGGAGGTATTTGAAAGCATTTTCCAGTGTGTAGTACAGGTTCGAAGGTGGAACAGGATGAAATCAGGCGCAATAATGGTAAGCTGTGAGGTGGCATGGCAATGTTTGAGGGACGGTGTGCTGGTGAGGGCATTTACTCTGCTCCATGACATACTGAGTACACTGGGGCACATCTGAAATGTGTTTAGGCTAATGCACACAGTATGAGGAACAAACTAGAAGTTTTGGTTCACTCCCGGAGCTGCAGCATCATTAGCATAAGTGAGACCTAGTGGGAAGAGTCCTATGATGGACAGCTAGAGGCTCTTCAGGAGAGGTAGGCAGGATGGGCGAGGCAGAGGGGTAGCACTGTGTGTAAAGGAGGGGTTGGACTGTACAGCACTTGCAGTTGGGGATGAAATGACTCAGAGCCTCTGGGTAAGGATTAGAGGAGAAGCTAATGAAGTGGACATCTTTGTCTTTTTTTAACACCAGTGATGGGCCCTGGGACCCCTGGAGCCCTGGATTGGAGGCAGTGTGACTGGGGGAGTGATAAGCTCCCAGCTGACTTAGAACCTCTACAGGAATTGCTGCTGCAACTGAGTGCACGCAAGTCTGTGGGGCCTGATGGTGTTCTTCCCTGGGTACTGGAAGAGCTGGCCAATGTTATTGTGAGACCTCTCGTGGTTGTTTGTCAACAATCTTGGGAAATCAGAGAGGTCCCAGTTGACTTGAACCTACTAAATGTTATCTGCCCTACTTTCAAGATGAAGACAGATGACTCTGGTAATTATAGTCCTGTCAGTCCCACTTCATTGCATGGTAAAAATTACAGAGAAAATTATTCTGGCAGTTATTTAAAAACACTTGAAAGACAGTGCAGTCATTGGTCAAAGCTAACATGGGTTCATGAAGGGAAAGTCAGGCCTTAGTAACTTAATATCCTTTTTATCCACATAGTGGACAAAGGGAAGGCAGTGGATGTGTAGGGTTGTGGTTTTTTTGGGTTTGTTTGGGTTGGTTTTTTTAGCAGAGCTTTTGATACTGTCTTTCACAGCATCCTTCTGGACAAAATGTCCACCATAAAGCTGGACATGTACACAATACAACGGGTGAACAACTGTCTGAAGGGTTAGGCTGAAAGAGCTGTAGTAAATGAGGTAACATCTGACTTGGCAGGCAGTCATTAGTGGTGTTCATCAGGGTTCAACTTCACGGCCAGTTCTTGTCGGTGTTTCTATCAATGACCTGGACACAGGAGTTGCGTGCGCACTAAGTAAGCTTGCCAGTGACACTGAATTAGGAGATACTGATTCATTGCCTTGAGTGTAGAGAGGCCTTACAGAGAAATGTTGATAGACGAGAGCACTGGACAGTCAATTGGTGCAGTGAACTTGATCCCAGGGAGGTTCCAGGTTGGATTTGGTCCTCATTCATTTGTGGTGTTGGCCCTGCTTCTTTCAGGAAATCTTGTTTTAACTAAGAAATGAATGTGAGACACATTGATTGTTACTATCTGAACTACAGCAGAAAAGCTGCAGTTTAGGCATACAGCTTATTGTTTAGCTGGGGTAAAAAGAGTCTGAACAAACAGTTCAGATCCAAATATGCTTAGAAAGTGAAGCCAGGTGTCATGCAGAAGGATAAATAAATTTTATTTTGCCAAAAAACAATTCATTTCAAATGGCCGTAATAGTATTTGTCCATAAGATGTATACATTCATACTTTAAAAAAAATAATCTGTTGTGTATCAACAGTCCTAAAGTGAGAGATAATAATGCTGTTTATAATATTAATATTCTCTCAGTGTTTACCTTATCCACAGTGTAGGTAGGTGTAGAGCACCTCTGCAAATTTAAAAAGACTTATTAGTGTGTATGCTTTGGTTAAGGCCATTTTTTTGTTTGTCATCATATTTGAAAAAGAATGTCATATTGCAGATGCTAGAATTAGAAACTGAACAGAAACATCATTAGAGACTATTAAGAAAATGGAAGTAGAATCTTTAGTATAGCTGAAGACAATAACTAACCATGGCTTGAAGTAACCCCTTTACTCCTCCCCAAACTACATCTAGATAATATGAAAACAGTTCTGATGAACGTAAGAATAATCCTTTAAAACAGCTTAATAATGAGCAAAACCAATCAATGAATTAAGTTTTGCTCTGAAACGTGCCATCCTACTGTACATGGACCTTGGTAGAGGATTGCAGCAGTGGCCATTATTTTATATAGTATGGACATAATTTTTTTCTTTTCCTCTTTCCTTTCCAAAAAAAGCTTTTTTATTTCCAGTTTCAAGTGCCATGGTCATCAAGAACATCCTTTAAGCTTGTTTGGCTTCATCCTTGAGTCCAGGCGAGGGAATAGGTGATTCATTTTGAGCTGGGGTTCTCTTTTGACTAACTTACTACAAAGACTCATAAGTTGAAACTTCTATTGTTCTCTTATTATTTTAACTTACTATTCATGTTGTCTTCCTTACATCTGTTTCCAGATCACAAAATTTGTGCAAGACAGACACAGAGCAAGAAGGAATCGGCTTAGGAAGGATCAGCTTAAGAAAATTCCTGTACATAAATTTAAGAAAGGCAAGTGGATAATTCTTTGTCTAACTAATTAAACCCCATTTTTTTTAACGCTAAAAAAAAACTCTAAATTGAGGGAGTTTGTAGTTTTGAAGATAATTTTGAGTACACTTGAAATAGAGAGTAGAGTTTGGAGTGAAAGCACACAAAAAGTTTGACTTGACCCTGTTCTCACTGAAATAGAGGAGTACTAGCTTTTCCTTAGTGGAAGCAGAGCAGATGCCATATGCAGACTGTGGCTGAGAATTTAAATGTTGCTCAATATACCACAAAATCAGTACAGAAATTCCACAAAACTTCCTTGTTGCTCTCGTTAACAGTGACCACAGCAGTCAGTCACTGTGGTGCGTTATTTCCATTATTTGTCTGGAAACTGATGAATACTAGGGGCACCTAAGTTGCCTGACGTTGTAGAGACTATAAAAACAAAACTATCTTGTGGGCATAATTTATCTCCTTTTCCAGAGGAGTCACCCTTTCATTCAGTGACAATATTTCTGTGAGGGCAAAAGTGATTCAAATTTAATGCCAGCATACTTGCTTTTGTGATCTTTGTAGTGATTAATTTTATGCAAGATTTAATTACAAGATGAGAAATAAAGCTGGAGTAAGTTGCTCTGTTCAGTGAAATAGAAAAGCTGCCTTAAGTCCTGCTCTGTTGTAGTCTACTTCTTAAAAGTAGAAAAAAACCTGCTACACTTCTTCTCCGTTTTGTATTTTAAATGTCTTACCATTTTACCATCTAATTGTTCATTCATACAAGCTGTTGCAAGGTATGAGAAGAAAAGGTGGAAAAAGTACGTGATTGAAATGATTGCTTACTGTGTAACACATGTCAATAGAGCACGTATTTGCTGAGGCACAAAGACCATGTTAGGGGATATGCCTGGATTCAAGGATAGAACCACTTACTGTTCTTTGCCCTTGATAAAGCCACCCTGCATTATTAATGACCTTGCTCTCACTTTGTACAAAGCAGATGTTCAGTATGAGCAGATACAGTATTTGTGCAACGTGAGTTCAGCCTCGGGGGGGAAGTGTTTGCGGGGTTGGCCTGAACCTTGCTGTAATGACCTCTTGCTATGGATTTAAAATTAACTCTAAAAAATTATCTTAAGCCAATAAAGCTAGTATTGATTTTGTTTACTATTTTTGATTATCTATGAAATCTAAGTAAAATAAAAATACAAAGTAAGTGATGTTGTACTTTAAAGAGAAATTTGCAAAGAAAAAGTTGCTACGAGAAAGTCAGTTAACGTGTCTTTCGGTTAACTGTGTGCCTCTGTAATAACTCTCTCAGAATTACATGACTAAGTAGCCAGAGTATCAAAATACCGTATTGCCATTTTCCTCATTGTCCTTCCTCTTTCTCTTTGCTGAATCTTACGCAATAGGAATTGTTTGGATCTCAGTCATTGTAAATTAAACCTGGCTGTAAATATCCAGGTATCTACTGCATTCAGGGGCTTATGAAAAACAGAACAAAAAGTTTTATTTTTTCAACTAGGATTTCAGTTTCTTTAAGCAAACGATCACTTTAGTTCTACTGCTATGAAATTAATCCTATATGTTACTTTAAGTCATTTTACTAAAAGGACAAAATTTGACCCCAATACTTGCAGTTACCTTTGGCAATTACAATAAAAAAATATATTGCTTCATGCTTCTTTGTGATAGGTAGGATTTCTCAAGACATTATTGCAAAATCCATTCACTTCAGTCGTCTTGATGATATATCCAAACAATCTTACCTTTTGCTTTGGAAGGATAGGTGAAAGCAACTCCTGTGGACTATAATCCTGTTTTTAGGAATGCTGGATTTTCTTTTGTCTCCAGTGTATTCTTAAAAATCTGTATTGAAACAGATTGAAATGTTAGTCAAATACTGAAGCTAAGACACTGTAGGTGCTGGTTCTTCTCTTTCTTGCACTGGTTTTTATATCATGAATCACTGCCTAATTTTTAAAGGAAGGTTTGCTTTAGTGGATTCCTATAATTTAATTGGTTGATAGGCAAATGATGATGTAATGTAGATGATTGTTCTGTAGGGGTGATTGCACTCTGACATACCTAAAGAATTAACACAGAAAATACATGAATCGTCTCTAAATAGGATTTGAGTCAAATAGCACTGTAGTGCATGGGAATCTTTTACTGATTCCTCTAGGCTTTAGATCACGTACTTCATATTTCTGTAATGAGGAGAGAGAGAGAGAATGCGGTAACAAAAGATGTGGCACGGACTGTTTTTGCAGAGTCCTAATCAACAAGCCTCGCCTTTGAATAATTCCTCAGAATGCAACATACGCTATATCAAAATCTGTTTTCTAGGCTGAAAGAGTTTTGGGGTAGTTTTGTTGTGGTTCCTTATAAAATGGATTACGTTTTGGTCATACAAAAGACAGTGGGAGTTGATATCTTTTGTATGATGTCTTTATAACAAAAGTACACACAGCAAAAAAAAAATCTGTAATTTGATCATTAGCAAATCAATACTCTGAAGAACAATAGCTTGGAAGAAATATAGCTTAGAAATTTTGTGAATTGGTACATATTCTAGAATTTATTTTCAGAAATAC
The DNA here is from genome assembly GCF_011004875.1 of Balearica regulorum gibbericeps. Taxonomy (NCBI): domain Eukaryota; kingdom Metazoa; phylum Chordata; class Aves; order Gruiformes; family Gruidae; genus Balearica; species Balearica regulorum. The sequence goes on along the minus strand of NC_046192.1, from coordinate 29,278,879 downwards.
ATGTTATTATTTCCAAGCTAGCTTAACTTTACACTAAACTGGAATATATGCCAAGACTGAAAAGATTTTTAGATCTTAACTGCAGTGAAATTACAGTATAACCTCTCACTCCTGTAGAAAAGAAAATATCATAATTTTAGTGAAGATAGAATGCTGAGAGAGGGATGTGTAAACATATTAAGAAATTAAAAATGAATGAACCAATTTTTTTCTGCATTGAGTGTTGAAAGTTAGTATCCTAAATGAGTGTCTAGATACCTGATAAAGTGTCCAGAATTTGGGAACTGCTACATCCACAAGACTTCTAAAAATTGAGCTGTTTGATTAGGTGTTTAAACATGAAAGAAGAGCTCAACTTTAGGCAGTCAACTTTGAAATGCTTGGTGTACACACGGAAAAAAGTCCTACATATGTGACAAATAATAAGCTGTAAGAGTACGTGTCATTTTAAGCAAAGACATAAAAATATAAGTATCATGTGTATTGAATTTTTGTGTACGTATAGATACCTGTGAGCATTAGTGGGAAATAGATATATCTCAACACCTTTTAAAAATCTGCTCCAGAGTAAGTGCAGTTCTGCAGTTTACTACGTATTCCTAAATTGATTTTTTTTTTTTCCCCCATGCAACTGGGATTATAACTGATCTAATTGCGGTTCATTACTGACCCATCTGCCTGACCGCACAGTACAGTTGTGCTGTAATAGAGAAAAGAAGTCATAAGGTCTACCAGAGTCTTGGCAGTTTTACTTTTGCATTTTTCACTGTTCACAAGTTCATGTATATGTGGATGGAAAATTCTGTGTTTCTGAAAAATATTTATTTATTTATATGCGCCAAGTAGTTAGATAACTGTGCTTGCTAAAGACTTTTCCTACACAGTTTACTTAAGCAAGATACTTTATTTTGCAGCAGCTCCCATACTTCCTTTTTTTTCCTGATTTTTTTGGTGGTTCTAAGCCAGCATCTAAAATACAGTAACGGGTATTTGAGAGAAAGATGTCTGCAAAGTGTCCCTTTTAAAAATGGAATCTTCTTTTCTGAGGGACATGTAGTCATGGAGGTGAAACTAACTTGGGACTAGTCATCGAGGCTGCAGGATTCATGGAGACATCACACAGGTCTCAGCTCTAAGGAGGGCTGGTGTGTCTGGTCCTGGCTGCTGCTTGGGCTTGCCTCCCTTCCCCAAACCACGATGAGAGCAAGCATCTGGGTAATAGCGTTAATTAATTTGTGTGATGACCTGTTGGAGAAATGTAGCAGATGGACTGCAGTTGATGGATCCAGTAGGTGCAGATGAAGCAGTTGGGCTGAGGGCGTGTTGCAAATGCCTGCGCAATGAAAGATGGGGCTGTGAGTTGAGTAGGGTAGGCCTGCATACATGGCCTTGACAAGAGTTGGAGAAGGATCTTTGTGGCGGTTAGCCAACATGCTGTCGGTCAGACCTGTGGCCTCCGCGTTTGAGAACTTTAGCGTTGGCCTTATTGAGAAAACTTTGTAATTACCTGGCTTAGAAACAGATGTGATGCTTTACTACTGCATCATTTTTTTCTGAATGTGGTGGTGTTCGTTTGCTAGGGGATGCCTTAGCGAGATAAGCCTACTTAACAACAGTGTGTTGTCATTTTTCAGGGCTTTCTTACGTATGTTGAATGACTAATGGGGGAAAAAAAGACAACTGTATTTGAATGTTTGGGGTATTTTTCTCTGAGAGATGATCAATTAACATGGTTTGACTAATAGAAACAACAGAGAAAAGGAATATCATAGCAAAAGAGGAAGTAATTTTTTAAAAAGCTATAGCTGAAGTATTTCACTTACATTAGACAAAAACTTGTACTTCAGTAATGTAGGTCTGGTGGTGATGGACGCCATTTAATCTCTCTGACTTTTCCTACCTGCCCATGAGGATTTTTTCTCCTGCTTTTCCTTTATCTTATCCTATTGTTGTATAGTAACTATCAGGAAAATTGTGTTTATAAGTAGTTCTCATGTCCACTGTGCTTATTTTCTGAAATGTCAAATTACGATAGTGTTATTTTTCTGTTGGCAGTCGTCATCTTTGCCTTTTATGTTGAATGATATATATTAACAAAAATAATATGAACCAAATTTCACAGACCACCTGTGCCACCACAGAAGCCCTTGAAATTTATCTTTTTGGGAAACAGATGAGAATTTGGTTTTATCATAAAATACCAGACTGGTTTGGGTGGGCAGGGACCTCCCAGCCCATCCAGTCCCACCCCCTGCCATGGGCAGGGACACCCTCCACTAGCCCAGGTTGCCCAAAGCCCCATCCAACCTGGCCTTGAACACTGCCAGGGAGCCAGGGGCAGCCACAGCTTCTCTGGGCACCCTGTGCCAGGGCCTCAGCACCCTCACAGGGAAGGATTTCTGCCTCCCATCCCATCTCCATCTCCCCTCCTGCAGCTTCAGGCCATTCCCCTTGGCCTGTCACTCCCTGCCCTTGGCACCAGCCCCTCTCCAGCTTTCCTGGAGCCCCTTCAGGGGCTGCTTTTAATCATGGTTTTCTGTTGTTTGGAGAATGGACCTATGAACTGGCAAGCCCCGAGTTGCAACTTTTACTCTCATTGACTCTATACCGAGATAAAATAATTATAATCTGTGTCTGCTTTCTTTTCCATCCCTATAAAATAGGATTGAGAATATTTACTGCTTTGCAGCACTCTTGCGGAAATCGAATAGTTAATGCTCTATCGATACTATGATATTTTTTTATTAATCTTCCTTTTATTTTTCTGGTAAAAAAATAATGAAAGCAGTGTACTTCACGCATATGTACTAATGTCCGTAATTTACCTTTGCTGATACTGAAGCACATTGCAGATATGCTTCTTTACTAATCTCTACAGTCTTGCCTCCCTTCTTTTTTTCCCTGTCAAAACAGTAGCTTTACCAAACCTGTAATTTAAAAAATTTGCAGTGTCTTTGTTAATTGTACCCATACTGCTGACTGGCTGGTTTATTTAGTGTGATATATATTAATGCAGAAGTCTGGTAGTAGGTAACACAAGACTGTACTGCATTCGAGATTGGTCTATTATTACATAGGCATGAATAGTTTTTAAACATCTTACACTCACAGATAGAGAAATCCTTTTAATAATGTGAAGAACTCACCTTCTAAGGATATCTTATGTGCCTTGGTTTTGTACCTGCTATATAATTGAGTACTATTTAAAATATTTTGTTGGTTTTATACCTTTGGAAGGGAGGAAGGTTAGACATTTTTGTTCTGCTTTTCCCTTTTAAAAATGAAGTGTTAGGCACAGGCAAAACGTAGTAGATTCAGTAGAAATTGTCATGACTGTCATAAAATATGAGGAAAAAAAGTATAACCAATATTTTGGTAAAATGGGAAGGCTCATTTTGCATTCCTTTGCTTATTCGGGGAGTTTAGGTTGCACACAGAATACAAGAACAAGCCTTATGAATGAGGCAAGAAAAGAATTATATGCAAATATACTTCCCTTACCACCTTCCAAATATATACCTAGTACCACAATGGACAACCTTTCACATGCTTTGTGTTCCTTCTATTTTCATCCCTCATAGATGCCAAGTTTCAATTTTGTGTATAGTACTTTTGAAACATTGGAGTCTTTAAAAAAAAAAAAATTAAAAAAAAATTTAGCAGAATAGCAACACATGACGGTCATGACCCTGTGTAAGATGCTATTCCGTATTTTCTATGCTGTAGAAGAGAGATTCTAGATAAACAACATGAGGTATTGTATGTGTTTAAATAAAAAAAATGACAGCACCTTTAGAAAAGCCCAGAACAGAACTATTTGCCTGAACATGCCTTATACTGAAAATTCTTAAGTCTACAGAATGTTAGTTGCTATAGACTTCAGAGAATTGTGCGCACAACAATATGGGATTCTATAGTAAAATAATTCTCTGAACCACCAAAATCAATCCTGTATGATTTTGATTTTTTTACATCAGTCAATGGTATTTCGACATTGGAATGATGCAAAAGGCACCTGCTAATAATGCAGCTAACCACAAATTCAGATTAATTAAACGGTCCTATTGTTAATTATCTGGTTCTGGTCTTAGCTCATGTTTGTTAACAACTGAAAAAGGTGCCTTGCAAAAATCCTGAATCAAGGCAGAGGAGTACTTGCTTATGTTCTGGTAATGTGGAATATAAGCTGTGTCCTTATTTAAAAGCTGAAGCTACAGTTATTTCTATGTGAATATATGAGTGCTATTAGTCTACTACTGTAATTCTTCAGTTTGTTTTTTATTATTTTTAATGAGAAAGTATTCAAACATGATCAAGACTAATCATGCAAGTTTAAGATTCTTTACAGACTGAATGGGAAGAGCTGTTACACTGCGTTTATCTGAGAGTTTCCTATATCTGGGAATTAAAAGTGCTTAAGATTTTTTTTTTTAACATCTGTAGAGAAAGTTTATTTTTCTTGGTGAAGTGTACTGTTACCCAGTTAATAAAAATCTTGGTGAAGTTGCTTTTTGGAACTTTAAGTCTTGAACTTTTAACATTTGTGCTTTATTTATTAATGATCTTATTCTGAACACGTAAACAGAAAAATAGTACCTCTTTGCCTCATTTCTGTCACTGAACAACTTAATTTTGCTGATTCTCATTCCCCAAAAACTGAGTTTCATGTAATACTCAAAATTTGAGCTGATGATAGCAATTAATCTTTTGTGCCTCTACCTCACTGATGAGTCACCAGCGTTATTTCTGTTGGCTTTCTGCAGCTTCCTTGGAAAGCTCAGCTCCTTCGTTGCTGGTGCACAGCTCTTAATTTTTCTACTGTGATGTACTTAGTCTCCTTGCATGTACTAAACAGATACAGAACCACCGTGCTGAGTTGCATAAGAAAACTAATTGTTCTTTGAAGACTGACTCTAAATACCTAATGTAGCTAATTTTATAGAAAAGCATTGGGTTTAGCAGCATAGTATCAAACCAGATTTTCAGCTGAGTTTCCAGAAATTCTCTCCTGCCATGTAGTTTCATTACAGTAAAGGGAAAGCTCTGCTGCTGTTTGAGCTTCTGTGCTGAAAGGATGTCTCTTCAGAGTAATGCAAAATCTACCTGCTTCCTTTGTTTTTTTGCAAGCTTCCTGATAATATAGGGTAAGCTCATGACCCAAATGTGGGCCTGCTGTAGCTACGCATTATTGAAATCTACCCCATTCTTTCCACCTTTTCCCCAAAACAACACTTTGACAACTTGTGTATTACATCAACTCTTTTGAACAAGCTTGGAGCGTGAACTGTAACTCTGATTTGTCCCTAGTTGATCTCAGTCTCATGTATGTAGTCTGGACAGTGCTTTGGGAAGTAATATTGGAATTGCTATTAAAAAAAAAACAAAAAAAACCCACCTAAATTTGTGCAAAACAGTCTTGTGTCATAGAGATTATTGTGCGTGATATGTGTATGTTGAAAGGTGAACTTAGTACATAAGAGATTCTTGTTGTGGCCGTTAACTCTAGCCCTAGCATGCTTCAGTCTTATGCACTTAAATCTGACATCTCCAATGTCAAATCGGAGTGATGTGCAACCATAAAGTTTTAGTACAGCAGATAGTTCAAAAAAGACTTGATAGAAGTTTACTGGGAGAGGATTAAGGTGACACTGTGGGGAATGGAAGTGGAGAATTCAGTTGTGAGGAGGACTGATGAGGTAACACTTGTGGGATGGATGGGGCTCAGATTAGGTGGAATTTGGAAGGAACTGGAAGAGGTTGGGAGTAGATGGAGAAAGCTGCCCTGAGGGGCACTGGGAACAAGATACACCATCTCAACCCTTCTTTCTGTTACCTTGAGGTGACAAGATCAGAGGCCTCATTTTTCTTATAGGGGTCTCTGCCTTACTGTATGCCTTTTCCCATGTATATTCTGGTATAAGAGAGAGTGAACCTTCTCTGCACATATGCTTTCTAATGGGATCCACATTTCCTTACTTCCCTAGCTCCTCTGCTGTATGGTAAAACCCAGAATCTTAGCTAGCCTTGAAGATAATGCAAATATAAACTACTGAGCACCGGGAAATTAAGAAGCAGCTGTGAAGATTGTACAGGTTGGGAACAGGCAGGCTTAGTGGGCTAGGACTGCAATTACGAATACTTAGCCAAAATATGCAGAGAGATTGATGTAGTTCTTTGGGGCCACCTCCAGGATATTGCAGGCTGTATCTGGGGTGCCCATCCTCTGGGGAAGGTGGGCCATACAATCTTTTTTTTTTTTTCCCCCCCCCCCCGAGACATTGTCATTGGTGCCTTTCCTTATCACAACGTGTATAACCAGGATGCAGGCACCCTAGCACCACATGTTGAGCAGATGACTGCCCTTACGATAGGATGTTGGATCATTTGACCCTGTAACTATCCTGTCCCTCAACCAAATGTGTGTTAGTCAAGCGATCGGAGAGCTTGCCGTGCAGTCTGCTGGCACGTGTGCTTCTAGCCGTGTGACAAGGAGGACTTAACAGGAGGAGAGGCGGGCTGAGGCAGACTTAATTTTTTTATTCTGGTATGCTGTAGTTTGGGCATCTAAAGAATGCTTCATGGTCAGGAGAGTGTGCGGCCCTAGCAAGCTGCTGCTTGTGAAGAGACTGGACATCTGCCGGTCCACTGTACAGAAGTACTGGGCTGTGTTGAGACAGTAAGGTTCAGTTATCTAAATTGCTAATGGCTTAAAAGTTCCACCATGTGGAAATAGTGAGTAGCGGCACTGGTTGTGTGTAAGTTGCAAGAGGTGTGTGACAGAAGAGTTCACCAACTTTTGCAGATGTAGTGCCTTTGTGCACATGGCCAGAACTCTTCCAGCCGTGACAGAGTGGAGCTGATACCCAGCTCATGTCAGAGCAAGGGACCCTTTCACTGCCTCAGTCCCTCTCAGGGCTTGATCGGGTAAGTATTCACAAGACATAATGAAATATGGCTCCTTCAAAATGAAATGTAGCTACTCTTTATTTTAAAAGATGTACTTTGCACTACTCACCTTTGATAATATAGCCTAGTAATTGACAGTCTTAGGAACTGGGGGATCTAGTTTCAGTTCCCTCCACTGTCTTCTAGGATTAAGCTGTCCATTTCCATCTCCTAAGAGAACAGCATCTTGGGGGGAACTTCCTGTGTCACACATCTAAAGCCTTGACCTAAAACTAGGTTTGGGGAGAGGGGGAGGTTTGGCCCTTTATCATGATTACCTTCTGATGGTCCTGACAGGGTAGTTCAGAATATCACTGCTCCAATGGTCAAGTTTTCCTTTCATTTCCAGCCTTATGATTCCTGGTTAGATGATGGCTCTTCCCTCCTCCCCCCCCCCCCCCCCCCAGCTTCTCTCTGTTCTCTGCCCAAGGTATTCCTCCTCTGTGGTGTTTATAGAGAAGGCAGAGTCCCCTGTCAGCCTTCTGATTGTTAAATTTAAATTACCAGTCTATTTTTTTTAATTTTTCTTGCATGATAGCTTCTCTGTTATGTGATCATAATACTCTTTTTTGTTTGTGTTTGAATTAATCTTCTGATAATACCAGTGGCCACATTACAGACTCCTGAACAGTACTTAGTGCTTCTGGAAAGACTACTCTTGATGCTTTCTACTGTTGCATTTTTCTTTTTCCCAGTTGTATTGCATTTGGAACTCTGTAGTGATCAACCAGTATACTCTGTTTCTTCTCAGTTTATAACTGATGAAATCTCAGCTAAAAATTCCCAAGGACCTAATCCCTAAATGGATGCACTTGCATGTTATAGTACTGAATTTCATTCATGTACCATTATTCCAGATTTACAGATTTTTCTGTGCTATCCCAGTTACCCTCTTGATGATGCTTACTTAATTGTGTCTCATATATGTATAATTGATATGCTCCTTGGTTTTTTTGTACCAATTTTGTTCCAAAGAAATTTTGTTAAAAGACACTACCGGTAACTCTCCTCCAGCCTCATGAACTTCTTCCAATACCACCAATAGCAACTTCCATTTATTCAGCTCCCTCTACTAATCCTTGCTAATCTTAAGGACTAGGAGCAATCATTTCACACACAGAACTTTACTGAATGTTATACCAAAGTCTGCATAGATAAGATGTGCCATATTTCTTATTTCTAGAAATCAGTTTGCAAAGGCATTGTCTGCCTTTTACTATGACCATGCTATATTTGATCCTCTTTTTTATTTACATCATCATTCATTAAGTGCCCTAATTTATGTTATGGGCCACTCTGGGAAGGGCACTCTCCTCCCCTTCTGTTGAGCCTTGTATATACTTCGCAGAAGAGAATCCTAGCGTCAGAGGGGCAAGAAAGGCACCAAAATGTTCAAGACTTCCTGTCTTTGCCTGGAAAGAGGGATGTCTTTGAATCCATGTGTGTTGAGGGAGGTGGTTTAAATTTAAGAAACATACCATGGATTTGTATTGGTTCTCTCACTGCTTTGTTCTGCTTTCTGCTGTTTCATCTTTTGCCAACATCTCTAGGCTGTTCTTTTCACCATTTTCTCCATCCTTTTGCCAACGAAAATACGTATATCTTTGTATATATAACTGTGAAAAGCATTATATACGTATGGAACTAAGAGATCTGAAAGAAATGTTGTTGTTCGGGATATCATGCCACCTTTGAAGAATTAGGCTAAAGAGCAAGAGCCTTCAACTGTCTCGAGAAACACACATGCACACACATAGCAAATGTATACGTTTGTGGAATAAGTTCTGCTGAATTTCCTAAAGTGTTCTAGCTCCAGCAGTTGTACCAGATGTTGGTAAGGATGAAAGCTATTGGACTTAAGTTTCTGAAGGTAAGGAAACAAAGATGGAATTTGAATAAGGTCAGCACTGGTAAGGCCACATCTGGAGTACTGTGTCCAGCTCTGGGCTCCCCAGTATGGGAGAGAGACAGAGCTACTGGACAGAGTTCAGTGAGAGGCCACAAAGATGATGGACTGGAACATCTCTCCTGTGAGGAAAGGCTGGGACAACTGGGATGGATCAGCCTGGAGTAGAGAAGGCTCAGAGGGAATCTCGATCACTGTGTATAAATACCTGAAGGGAGGGTGCAAAAAAATGGAGCCAGGCTCTTTCAAGTGGTGTCCACTGACAGGACAAGACATCCATCTAAATATTGAATATTCAAGGACACACAGGAGAACATTGACATTGAAAATTGTGGTATTTTACAACTTTTTTTGCAGTAACTTCATGTCTGAAAAGGATTCTACTGGTTTTGGTTGGGATAGAGTTAATTTTCTTCATAGTAGCTTGGATGGGGCTGTGTTTTGAAAGCAGTGCTGATAACACAGGGATGTGTTAGTTACCGCTGAGCAGTGCTTGCACAAGTCAAGGGCTTTTCTGCTTCACACCACCCCACCAGTGAGTAGGCTGGGGGTGCACAAGGAGTTGGGAGGGGACACAGCCGGGACAGCTGACCCCACTGACCAAAGGGATATTCCATATATACCATATGGCATCATGCTCAGCATATAATGCTGGGGGAGAAGGAGGAAGGGGGGGACGTTTGGAGTGATGGTGTTTGTCTTAAGTCACTGTTACGTGTGATGGAGCCCAGCTTCCCTGGGGATGGCTGAACACCTGCCTGCCATGGGAAGGGGTGAATGAATTCCTTGTTTTGCTTTGCTTGCGCACACAGCTTTTGCTTTACCTATTAAAACTGCCTTTATCTCAACCCACAAGTTTTCTCGCTTTTACCCTTCCGATTCTCTCCCCCATCCCACTGTGGGGGAGTGAGCGAGCGGCTGCGTGGGGCTGAGCTGCCGGCTGGGGTTAAACCATGACAAGGACATAAGCTGCTGGTGTAACTGCAAACTTTAGAGGGCCAGCATCTTCCAGGAAGTTGTAAAGAACCATTTGGATTGATGAAAGGACCCTGTTGTAAAGCTGTTGATAAAAATGAAACATGAATAAATTGACTTCTAAAAAGTGGTTATATTTTTGTCATATAATGTATCACAACAGTGTACATAATGTCAATACTGTCAGTTACGCATATCTTATTTGTGAGGTTTGAATTACAAAATAATGTAAACTTTTTCTGGTGACTAGACTATCAGTCTTGATTATTATTCTGTTTTACCCAGTTGTCTTTGTTGTTATTTTTCTGCCTGAGTTTTCTCAATAATATATTAATTCCTGTATAGTAAAGCAAATCCTGTATTTTAAATCCTTACTTTTAATAAGAATGGTAGAATATTATGGAGATAGCACTGCACACAGTTTAAAACGTTTGTATTAACCTGAAGGGAAAGCAAATGTCCTAATAGTCCTAATAAGGAGAGAAATACAGCAAAGTCAACTGTGTAATAGTTTCTTCGGCCTGTAAAACTAACCAGGAGAAACCTATATGCACGTGTTTGGAAAGGTCTGTTGCAATCTTTTAAAGTTAATCTAATTCTCAATTATGTGCTGTAGGAGATGAATACGACGTATGTGCCATTTGTCTGGATGAGTATGAGGATGGAGACAAGCTGAGAATCCTTCCATGTTCTCATGGTAAGCACCTGTGTTTTAATCTCTAAAACACCATGTCTATAAATCACAGTGAATATGTTTGATTTATAAAATGTATTTTTGCTAGTATGCAGGAGTGCACGTACAAATTAGGAAAAGAGCAAACTTTTTTTCCTTTTCTTAAAAGCAAAAAGAGCTAGCATTCCCACTTTGCATTTTTCTTTGGATGTAACCATGAAAGAAAATCTGGGCATCATGCTGTCCCCTAAATGCCTGTATTTAATAGGGAAACACATTCCAGAGTTACCTTTTACATTAAAAAAAAAAAAGGCTTTCACTTTCTCCAAGACAAACCATAAAACGTAATTCAGGTATTAGTGACACAGAGATATGGATGAAGGGATATAGTCTGTAGTCTGAAGCCATATGGAATGCTGCCTTGATTGCACTTGGAAGTCAATGTTGTCAGTGAAAAAATTAATGGGATATTTTTTACTGTGACAAGTTGTGCACTGTTGGAACAGTGTTTCCCAAATACAGCCCACTGCAAAAGTGCATCTATATACATATCGACCCACAAGACAAGACTGCTCTTAACTGCATTACGAGTACGAGAAGTATTTGAAGAGCTTATACCTAGAAATCTGGAAGAGGCCTGGGCCCAAGTGTGTCTCTAAATTTAAACTTTTTTTTTTTTTTAAAATAAAAGCTGTATAAAATCTATCAGGAAAGAGAATTCATTCTTCCTAGCTTGACACCCTTTTTCTACCTGTACGTTAACTGTATTACAACCATTTTGGCTGGGTGCAGTTTTACCCAGCTTAAAAGGCAACTGATGTTACAGCCTTACATGCACAGTGAGCACAGCGGATGACAGACTGAGCTTTGTAGATCTTCATTCATAAAAAAATAATTTCAAAACAGGCTGACGAACAAGAAGTTCTCAGAGGAGAAAGAACAGATCCATAGAATCTGTCCCAGCTAGGGACTGCAAAGTTAACTAATCCTGATCACCAATATCAAAGATTGCTGACAAATAAAAATAAAAAAACCAAAACAAAACACCACTGTCAGTTCTTGTGGAGAACATGCTGCTAATGTGCTTGAACAGATACCAAACACAACGTGCTTGCCCATGTAAATACCTCGCTCTTTGCCAGATAGAAGTCTCTGTTAATAAATAGAGCTAAGTTTTTAATACCGTAAGAAAGACACTTTCAAACTTTTTTTTAAACAAGGCCAGTATAGTTGCAATTCCAAATGTAGACCTAATTTAAAATCCGCAAAATCACGTGGTAATTTTATTAATAACAAGGTGCTTTGATACAATCTTGGTGGAGGTTAGAGGTGTTATGAGGATAACTATGGTCGGCACATCAGCTGCAAGGCAGCTGTAATTCCTCAAGAAGCTTTTAAATTTTATTTTGTCAATGCGGCCCATTGCAGGACTGCTCTCAGATTCATTCATCAGAGGAAATAGGTTTTTATTGCATATATCCATGTGGCTGAGATCCTAATCTATTAGATGTTTTGTACATAAGGATAGACAGCCTACGTGCCAACAAACTTCTAACTAAAATTCTCTGTATGAGTTAAATTCTAAAATTCTCCAATTGGTGCTACTAACCATAAATACAATTTAGCATAAATATAATTTGCCCTTTTTACATAGATAATGATGTACTTGTCTTTTTTGTTTTTTAACAGCGTATCACTGCAAGTGTGTGGACCCATGGCTGACAAAAACAAAAAAAACATGTCCTGTATGTAAGCAGAAAGTGGTCCCTTCTCAGGGGGACTCTGACTCTGAAACAGACAGTAGTCAAGAAGAGAATGAAGTATCTGAAAATACTCCTTTGCTTAGACCATTAGCCTCAGTTAGTACTCAGTCATTCGGGGCTTTGTCAGAATCTCATTCCCATCAGAACATGACCGAGTCCTCAGAATATGAGGAAGATGACAATGACAATATTGATAGCAGTGATGCAGAAAATGGAATGAACGAAGAAAGCGTAGTGGTTCAGCTACAGCCCAATGATGAAAGGGAGTACAGAGTGGCAAATACTGTTTGAGACTACTAACTATGAATAGTGTATGAACAAAAGGGTTCTTAAGACTATACTTTACAAACCTTTATGTAGGGAATATATTTTAATCTGTAATCCATTCAGTTTCTTCAGTAGGAGCAGCAGTTCATGTAGTATTCTATGGTTAAATTGTTACAGATAGATTTATTTTTGATTCAGGTATTCAGTCACACATTCTGTCTTCTCAAAATGAACAGTTTAACTGGACTTCACAATGCTAATGAACAATGTTAATAGTTTATATCAATAGAAATATCACACAGATTCTAAATGTATCTTGTTGAAACGGGATTTATCTGGAAGTAATTTTTTTCAATTTTGTAGCTACAACTGGGTCATACTGATAGCAATATTTATTACATGTATGGTATGTGTTACCTTTAAGCCCAACAGAAAATGTATTTGCATGTTTGTATAGAGTTTTCCTAAAAAATGTCACCACTACTGAAAGAAAAATGTAGAACAGATCAATATTCTATATGCTGGTGTATCAAAACAAAGCAGAAGAAATTCCACTTTTATCTCAAAGCAGCAATTCCAAATAATCCTTTGGAATTTGCCACAGTAGCCAAGTTTAAGCAGTTTCCATCGAGCAATTCCTAGGATAAGGAAACTTACCAGTTTGAGTAGTTCACAAGGTAAGATCTGGTCCACCACAAACACATCAATTATCCCTACTTGCTACTACGTGTAGTCTGGTTTCCAGTGATAATGTGGGAGTTGGGGGGTGACCAAAACAGAGGTTTTGTTCCACGTAGAAAAATAATGTAGGTAAGTATTCTATTGATCCTCAACTCATATACCTCTTACTAAAGAACATTTTATGCTGCGTTAGTCTGCTAAACTATGTATATAGAAAAATTGTTCTTTTCAAATACCTGATTTGAAAACAAGTGCTTATAACTGTTTAACAGAACTCAGTACTTACCAGTGTATCATGAAAAAAGTAAATGATATATAATACCTCTGTAACTATGTAGAAAGTAAAAACATACATATAATCAAAATGCAGAGATTTTTTTATATGGCCTTGAATGAGGAAAGCTTGAAAGAATGTTAATAAACATGTTTTCCACTTTATGTATCAAATGGAATTTATTGAACTTTTGCATTACTTACATTCATGGTGTACTCTTCTGTGTTTATCACTAAGGTTCCAGAACACGGAACTGTTAATGATCCCTTAGTAAACATTAACCTACATTGTGCTGTGCATTGTGGTACAAAGTGCTGTACTGATCAATACTGTATGGAGGAGGACTAAGTTACATAGAAAACCTTCATTTTTGCTCACTTTTAGTTTGAGGAGAAGTCTGTACATGTAATTTGGGGGGGTGGAGAGAGAAGGAAGACCAGAGCGGTATTAATATTCCTGCCCACCGTGCCAGCGCCTTTAGAGCTGCAGCCTGTGAGTGAGCCTGTGTTCTGCAAATTGGGCAATGCCAAATCCTGGGCTGAGGCGATTACAGGTGAGGCATTTCATTTCTTTCTTCTGACCTAATACACAGTGCAGCTGCACCCTCCTTCAACCTGGCAATGGAAATCAATCCTCTGGGACTGGCTAAGGGCAGAGAAAATTTATTTTTCGGAATGCGGCATGGTAAAAGGATAATAATGAAAGAATGATTCATCTTCAAACCAGCAATCCATGGGGTTAATGACAAACAATGTAGTATTATATTTTCGCCATGTAAAATTCCACTTCAACTTGCACATGTCTAGTTATGTGCAAATGTGAAAACTTACCAAGCTGAAAGATGTTTCCTAAAGTAGGTTCCTGCTGTTCGTATGTTACGAGTGCATGTGTTTGTTCATAATTGTATTTCAGGCACCCCAAAACCTGAAGAGAGCCAGAACCACGAACCGAAGTAAACTTTATAATGTATGCTATATTTAACTCTGGTTGTAGTATTTGCTGCAGTGACAAGTAAAATTACACTCTTTTTATCAGTTTCTCACCTGCTACTCTCCATGCTGTACAGACAAAATGCATGCAGCAAAGGATATTCTGTTTCCATCTCAAATGTACTGTACATTTTTTCTGTTCCATTTTCTAAATTTCCTAATGGTTTTAATCACATCTCTCTTGTGCCACAGATACAGTTTACTTGTCAGTTGCCATTACCAGCAAAAATGAAAATTAAAGAAGGATTAGCACTTTATTATAAGAAATACTTCAGAAGGTTAAGTATCTCTTAGCATTCCTAAGTAGAACTTGCATATTTCATAAACACGTGCTGGATAAATCTTCTGACTCAAGAGGTATGGCCTGTGTAAAGCCACAGGAAAAGACAAATACTGATTTTTCTTTGGGCTGTGACCTACTACATTATCCACATGAAGCAGCACTGTTTCCTCACCGTACACCATGAATGGTTGTTTGCTTATGTGAAGTCTGATCTAACTTCAGTCTTTTGCTGTCTGAGAACAGGATGTTGGTGCTGTAAAGAGGTTTGTACTTGATTGCATAGTTGAAAAAAAAATCTTCTACTAAGTAGTTGTAACTAGTGCCTGCACTTAAAAGTATTTCATAGGATCTCTGAAGCATGTCATCTCTCCACATAAAACAGCACAGGTATCAGTGGCAGCTATCACAAAACGTTATTTGTACGACCAGTATAAATAGCTCCTTACAAAGCAAGCTTGCACTAAGCCTTTCCTTGCGTAATGAGAATAAAATACTTGGAAAAGGAGCCAAAAGAGGACAGGAATTAAAAGTGGCCCTCAAAGGGGAAGGTAAGCTTTCATTTGTTGGGGAGGGTGCCAAGAATCCAGTAAAAAGCGACTGGAAGAAGTGATGGGTCTGACAAGTGTTTTTCTTGAGAGGTCAGTAATCAAGGAATGGAGAAGACTTAAATACAAAACTATCCTCCCCCCCCCCCTCGACAGCACAATGGTGGGAGAGTGCCAGGGCCAGTGTGTGAACAAAGAGTAATAATGGGTACCTACATGTAAAATAATACCATGAATATTAAAAATCAGATGTCTAAAAATGCAATGCCATCAGCAGTTCAGAACAGTTAGAATTTGGTAGAAACACATTCATTATAAAAGTAACCCTTTGAAAGGCTAAGTAATAATGGCTGGTATAATGAAAATTGTGAGTTGTTATGGTGCAGAAAATAAGCATGCTGACAATTCACTTTGTAAGTGTACTTCAGAGAAAGTATGGGACTGATTCGAAGGGCCTGGCAGTCAGCATTAAAAACTTGTAAAGCCCTGATACTCTGCACATAAATGCAGCCCTCATCCTCTTCCGGTGTGTGCCATGCAATCTAAGGGGCATAAACAATTTGGTATAGCAGTAACCCTTCAGAAAGTGAAGCAGTTCAGCCAATAGTGAATTATCTTCCCAAGTCTGAAGAGAGACTGAACAACTTGAGAACTACCCATAAAAAACACACCACCCTTTAAAACAATTCTGCCTCTTCTCTATATTCTTTAGTTTGTACAGCTTTCCTATTCCTTTCTCCTCATCTGTTTTGTAAAACACTAATGTAAGTTCTGTTCTGACATCAGTTCTGTTCTTTTACCCAAGCCTTGAATAAGAACATATGCTACAGAAGGAGAAAAAAAAAAAAGGGGGGGGGGGGGGTGGTGCTCTAGCTTCTTTATGGTTGGGAACTGCTGACTAAGATGCAATAACTTCTGAAGCATATGAGCAATTGGAGAGCTGTTTTTATAAAATGGCAGGCACTGTAAACCACAGTGAATGAGTTTGGGCGCTCTACTGGAAGTTGAAGAGCCAGCAGGTATCAGAGACAGCTGTATGCAAGTGAAGTTTCTACTAAAAAAAAAAAGTTTTTCATGGACTAGCAAGAGGGTAAAAAAGGAAAAAAACCCACCCATGAGAACAAACCTCATGAGAACTACACAGGTCAGGCATCTTCACTGCCACAATGTATGAATACTTTTACTAAATCCTGAATGGTAAAATTGGTGGGGGGGGGGTACAGCCTCATAAACTCTGTGACCGCTGAAGTGGTTGGAACAGTACTGATGTAATGTGGGCAGCAGCCTGAACCCTAAGTGCAAGAGTAGGAAAAGAGGTGCATGGTACTGCACAGGACTTCAATTCGGCACATAAACTCAGTTACCCACACAGAATTACTTTGTAAAGTCTGAGATACAGTGAAACGCTTTCTCCTAACTTTTTGTAAGGAAAAAAATATGCAAATTTCTGAACTAGTCACAATTTTAGTGCTCAAACCTTTAGCATAGGAAAATAACCTGTTGCATTTAAATTTTCTATTAATCTGGACCTGACAGTTAAATGTAAAATTTGTTGAGAGTCCAGGTAATTCAAGGAAGCTATTTTAGGTAGACCCTAGCACATTAGGTGCCCAGACACCATTCTGCTGTGTAAATTCAACAACAAATGCATTTGAAAAAGTAATCTGTGAAACAACTAATTCTTACCAAGTACTTCTTACCAAAAGTATACAGGTGCCATACATCAACTCCTGCAGACACCTGCTCAGGAGAGGGGAATTGATCAGAAAGGAACAGTGTTAATTAAGTAAATGGGATGAAAAGTACTTGGCAGCTCAGAGGCAGGAATAGCAGTTAGCAGTGCACACCATTACAGTGAAGTCCAGCTATGGCCTTATTACAGAAATGCTTTGGGGATGGACACTACTCCCCTAGCCAGAAAAAAAAAATAAAATCCTGCAGTCAGACTGCGAGTGCAATTTTTGATTTGGATTTAGACAAAGTTTTGGTACAGAGCAAAACACAGATTCACATGCTCACAATTACGGGGGGGGGGGGGGGGGAGTGAGAGGTTTGCATCCTCTGTACTATTCACTACTAAATGTAAACTTGCTTAGGGCTATGGGCTTGTTCTGGGCTGTTCTAACTTTAGCACTAAACAGATACAAGTTTAGACAGTAAGCAACTCAAGGAGTCAAAGATAAACACTGTGTATGTAAAGGTTTCAGTTAGATGGGGAGCTAGTGACGTACAAAGGAGCAGATGCAACACCTACCCTGAAGATGTAGAGGAAGATGAGGAGAAGAAAGGCATTTTAATGGCAATGCCCAAGCCGCGCACAACCAGCAGTGGAGGACCGAGAAAAGCAGAGCCTTAGCTAAAGATTAACCTTCTATGCTTTGGGCTTTTCTTTCTGCCCCCCCGCCCAGCTCCCATTGTTCACCACACAGCTCCCCAGTGCCATTTAACAAGCACTGCAGGGCCCCTGGTTTCACTTTGACTGAAGTTACATTATCATACTATTGCTGTCTGACAAAACTTACAACTGCACTTGTATCTAGTGTTGGTGTAGTCAGCCATGCAATGACGAAGGGCCTCGGAAGACTCCTGTGGGGGGAAAAAAATTACCAACAGTCTGATTTTGTTTGGTTGGAATAAATTTATTTCATCTGTCTGTAAACAAGGTGTTTTTAATAGTTATGGCATTTTTTGAAATGCATATTAAATCAGATGAGTTAGACTGTATCCCAGATGTAACAAAGTGCAGGGAAAGAAATGGACAAATCAGCAACAAGAATTTGTTTAAATCTGTACATTATCCACAAGGCCCAACAATAGAAGCAAATACTAGAATGTCCCTAAAGTAGTGCCATTCGAAAGAAACCCTCGTAGTCAGTTAAAATCCATCTCACAATAGCAACAGTTCATTTTTTTTTTTTTTAAACAATAGTATGGCACAGAATACATATTAAAAAATTCATCACAAGACAGCCAAGTCAGTTATTCCAACCAATACCATCTCCCATTTATTCTTTTGTATACAGAGTTCTGCAGTTCTCTTTAAATGGACATACAAGTTAGTACCGTGCCTGAACTGAGAGTTTGGTTACAGACATTTCAGATGACTAGTGCACAAGGCAGTTCACTCCATGATTTCTGCAGCAAGGGCGTGACAGGCCAAATGAAGATTTTTTTTTTTTTTTTAAATTTGAAATGGCATCATTTTGACAGTTTAGCTTTCAAACTACCGACCTTCATCCAAACAGTGGCTTCAGAGCAGCAAAACTCTTTACCAGTAAGTGATCTGGCAGAAAGACTGGAGTCAGTCAGAGCTCCCAGTATAGCTGAAGGTGGCAGTTTTCCACAATGACATTGCAGTTTCATATTAAAAACCCAAAACAACAAAAAAAAACCCCCATGACCCCCAAGCTGCAAATTAAAATTGGTCCTATGAAAAACTGAAACCAGACACACTCCAGATGGTTATATTGGGATATCTAATGTCCATAATGGCAGCCTTTTACAATTCAACTACAGAACAGGAGCTGGCAAAAAAAAAAAAAAAAAAAAAAAAGTGCCTGAGCTATTGCAATGATGGAATGTCTCTGGGGATTCGTTCGGGACGGTGGTTTTAAGGTCATGGGAGGAAGTGCATCTGTACCCTTTCATAGTTTTGTGATTGCACTTGTTAAGCAGTACAAGCTTCAGACATCATGAAGAAAAAAATAAAAGACTTAACCCTACAGTGAAGTGCAATGACAAAACTAGTGTAACGTTAATAGCGTTTGAGTGGCAAATTGGTTAAACAAACCAGGCACTATAAAAATGGGTGTAAGCAAACAAATGTGGATTCTGGGAAAAAAAAAAAAAAAAGAGGGAGAGAAGTAAAGATATGCATGCACTTTTTTCCTCCCAACCATGCTCTATGAAAGGAAGACTAGTGAGCTGTGTAATTGCTCAAAGTGCTGAAGAGGCATTGATCAAATTAGATTGTACAATCGGCACCTTGTTTAGTATTTAAGTTGTTTTAGTTGTCAATATCACACTAATTGCTAAGACAAAGCAAAGCCTACACTTGGCATATTCCCCTCCCAAGAGTTTTTCAAGGTATCATGCATATCATCTTTGTGGTGCAGTAATGGTGCCAGGTATGGGACTTGGTTACATACAGTGGTTAACATATAAATGAACAAAGGGTAACTGGAATTATGACATTAGGAAATGGGTAAATAAAAAACACAAACTACCATCTACAGTCTGGTAGCACTGAACACAACTGGGTGGTGGTGAAGACAGTTGCTAGGTGGATGGGGAGAGGCTGCTTAGACGTCAGACCTCCTCAGGTATAAAGCCAGTTCATATGCTTTCTTGTTGAGTGTCCCTCCATGGACACCTTCCTTTCCCATGACTATAACCAATGCTGGAGTACACAAGGAAACAAAACAGAAATGAACAGAATTAAAGAAAAAAAAAAAAACAACACCTTTCCCCACCAACAAAGGGATACAAAGGAGACACAGGTTCATACCCCATCACCCTGCATTGCTAATAAAGTTTCCAGAATGTAAGGTTTAAAGCTCACCGCCAGGAAAGTTTAATAGCAATCTTCCCCTAATACTTAACAGTCTGCCTAGCAACTAGAACCCAGAGTCTCTCAAGTATTTTGCCATTGAGTATGCCTTCTTATTCAATCCGCCTCCATGGACCCCTTCTTTGCCCATTACAAAGACCAAGACTGAAAGAGAAAAGAAAAAAAGTTTTAAAAAGAGTGTGTTAGACAAGGAAATAATGCAAGTTTTAGGCAGCGCAATAAACACACTCAAATTCAAGATTTAGTATTTGGGTATTAAGCTAGTTTAACAGGAGTTTTGTAAAAATACAGATGTAGACAGGGCTGGGAGAAGGCATGAGTTATCCTCAGCGATATTACACAACTATGTAAGTCCTAAGAGTTCATTGCTAAGAAAAATGCTACCAACTATCTCAAAAAAGCATCAGAGCCTCTCCACCATCAGCACCACCCGTCATCACCCAGCCAGGAAACCCTGGCTGCATCTTAAAAAAACAAGGGGGGAAAAAAAGAACTGGTGTCAGGGACAAAAGTAGTAGTATATGTAGAACTGTGACTCTGAAGAGCAGCAGAGGGAATTTTCTTATATTCTTATCTGTAGCAGTCACTACTGGTGTAAGAACTGGAGTAACTGTATTCATACTAGCAAAAAAACCCACGGGGTCAGACTTGGGCTAAGACTTTTCATGCAACAACACAACAATAAAATACACTTTTTGTACAAGACAAATCGCAAGGAAGATTTTAATGCTGACCCCCTCTCTAATCCCACAATTTTGGTGA
This sequence comes from Balearica regulorum gibbericeps, assembly GCF_011004875.1. Taxonomy (NCBI): domain Eukaryota; kingdom Metazoa; phylum Chordata; class Aves; order Gruiformes; family Gruidae; genus Balearica; species Balearica regulorum. Next base: position 29,258,246 of record NC_046192.1, on the reverse strand, counting down.
AGCATCCCAATTGTCTTGTGAACAAGAACGTCCTACGGCTCCTCCACCAGTAAACACCACTTGCGAGTTGCCAGCAGATGTCACCAGCAGGTACACAGACACAATAAGCACTCTGCTTCCACGAGCACAGTAATTGTTTCCCAAGCTAGGAATACTGTAATTGGAAATACTGCAGTCAGCCTACCCTACAGGTGATTGTACATCTCCATAGCAATTTGGGCACAAAAAGTTTCAGACACGACAGTTCTCGTTGGCATTTCACAATTTGCAGCAGAGTCAGAACTCTTGTTGTTTCGCTTCAGTGCTACAAGCATTCTTCCTGTATCATTGCTACCCAGCTTCAACCTACAGACAAATTTTGCTCTAGTTTTGTTTTTATACTTACAAGCAAAAGTCTGTTGCTCACCAATTTGTTCTACAGTCAGCCAAACATGCTAGGCCAGGTATTCTGAACACAAAGAATACTACTCGTAGCCAGTACTTTGAGGCACATTTTTTATTTCCAAATTTAGTGCCTTCCCCGCAATGTTTGACTAGAAGTTAAATGAGGAGCACAAGGAGTAGGTGTACTAGCATAAAGCAAGTTTCTCGATGATACCAAATTGGACGGGCTTTTTTGCCTGAAGACGGACTTCAGAGAGCTCAATAGGAAGTGCAAGAAGAGTTAGTGTAGAACTTGTTAAAAGGCAAGTAGGAGTAGCTCACACAAGGAATTCACGTCTTTGCAGAATAAACTTTCCGTTGAGAAGTTTACAATGAAAAAGCTAGTTTCACTACCAATTGTGAATAGATCCCTGCGGTATCCTACTGTAAGCTCTAGATACCAAGTTATCTTATACTTGGCAAGCTGACTTCGGGCTGTAGCCTGCTCCTTCCTGCTTGTCAGAGATCTATTTAACCACTTCACACCTAGTGCCCAGCTGCAATCACAGGAACAGGGACAAGTGTGATTCCTAGGCAGAAATCTAGTTAGTCAGCCAGACCACTGCTGTCCACCCCCCTCAGTCACTTCCTGAAACTAACCATTAAATACAGCAGTCTGGTTTTCCTAAGAGCTGGAGTCTATGCTCAGGGTCGCGTTCTTAATTCAGTGATCTGAAAGCAAAGAAAATCATGCTTACCTCGGCCAGCTCTGCCTACAGCAACATTGTATGTTGGCTCACCACCTTGACTCTTTGTCCTGATGTCCATTGTGCAGTCACCATCAACATACAGGCTATCTCTGATCACAGAGCACTTCTTTGCACCAAGGGTCAGACCATTGGTGAAGAAACCCTCTCGGTCTTTTCCTACAATCATATCTATTTCTACTGGCTGTCAAAGAAAAAAGTCCAGAGTTAGCAGGGCAGTATTTTATTGCTTAATTTCTATTTAGAAAGCGTCCTGACTCACGTCGAGAGGATGAGACAGTAAATTTTCCCTTGCTCCCACCAGGAAGTGCTCCATAATGCAGGGCTTTGTTAGTCACAGTTTATATTGCACTGGTTTATTGCCACTGTAAGCAGTGGAACCGCTGCCTTGGAATACTTCGCGGCCCAGGTCTGCAGTACTCCTCGGGTCCAAGTTCTCATTAAAGGAGGCACTTCACGACTGGGACTAGTGAAGCGCAGGATACACGCGTCTCGGTGACCGAACGCGCCGGGTTAGACACTAACTTTGCCGAAGCGAAGAGCCTGCCAGCACCTGTCCTGGGAGATCAGCTCGGATGCCACCCGACCGCGTCTGCCTGCATCGACGGGGCATGAGCTCAGCGCTCGCAGAGCAGCTGCGGCGGCCTCCGCAGAGCTGGGGGCACTTCCCGACACGCGGGGGCCCCGCCGCCCTCCGCAGCGGCGTGCCCCCTCGGCGGCTCGGCACGGCACGGCATGGCTCGGCTCGGCACGGCGCTCGCCCGCGCCGCAGTGGCGGCGGTGGGCCCGGGCTCTGTGGCGGAGGGCGGGCGCGCCGCGCCGCCATTCATCCCTGCGTGAGGGAGAGCACAAGGGCCCGGGCGGGGTGCGCGGCCCGGTGAGGCGGGGGGGGGGGGGAGGGGGGCGGACCGCGGGCCCGGCCGCGACGCGGCGGCCTCAAAGTGCAGCGTCACGGCGGGCCCGGCCGCCCCAATCACGGCCCGGCACTGCGCGGCCGCCGCCGGCCCTGACCAGCCCCGCTCTGTCCCGGCCCCGGGACCGGGCCCTGCCGCGCCCGGGGTGGGGCGCGGCGCTGGCCTGCGGGTCGGCCGGGGCAGGCCGCGCTGCAGCGCGCTGCCCGCCCCGCACGGCCCTTATGTAACGGCGGTGCGGGTGCCCGCACGGCCGGCCGGCCGGCCGGGCGGCGGGGCCGGCGGGAGCGGAGCGGGGCGGCGGCGGGGGCGAAGGACGGGCAGGGGCGGGGGAGGGGAGGGAGGAATCAATGGCAGTGCGCCATCTTGGCGGTGAAAAACATGGAGCCAGCGGCGAGGTGGGCATTCACGAACGCCTCCTACGCCGCGCACGTAAGCCTCGCCGCAGCGCCGGGCCCGGGCGGCCCTACGCAAGCCCCGCCGCGCACGCCCCGCGCGGCCTCTCCCGCCGCCCCGCCGGCTCCCGCGGCCCCCGCACGGCGGCACCGGCGGCCCCACGGGCGGGCCCCGCCGCATCGGGCCGCAGCCGCGGCCCCCGCCCCCGCCGGCGGGAAGGGCCCCTTCTCCCGCGGCGCCGCCGGCGGCCGCAGACAAAAAAGGCGGCGCGGCCGGCCTGGTCCCTTGGCGGCGCGGGCTCGCTTCCCCCGCCGCCGGGCCCGCCACCGCCGCCGCCTTCCCCCCCGGCGCACCGCAAGGTGCCCCCGTCCCCCGCCGCCTCGCCCCGCCGCTAACGGCCGAGCCGCGCTCCCGCGGGGCCGAGCCGGCGCCGCAGGCGGGCTCGCCCTTCCCCGCTCCCTCCCCGCCTGCCCCGCCGCCGCCCTCACCGTGATGCTCTGGAAGATGCCGCCGGCCGTGGCTGCCCAGACGTACTTGGCGTCGCAGTAGCCCACAATGGCGGCCTCCTGGCAGCAGCCATCGCACATCAGGTTGTCCACGTAGCTCTGCCAGCCGGCCATCTTCGCGCGGGCGGCGGTGGGGGCGAGCGGGGCGGGCGGCGAGGCGCGGGCCGGGCGGCGGGCGGCGGGGCTGGGCGAGGCGGTCCCGTCCCTCTCCTCTCTCTCCTCTCCCTCCTCGACGGCGGAGCGGAGCCGAGCGCTGCAGCGAGCGGCGCGGCCCAGCCCAGCCCTCCGCGCTGCCGGCGCCGAGGGGCGGAGGGGAGGAGGGGCGCGGCCCGGCGCCGCCCCCCGCGCCGCCCGGCTCCGCGCGGCCGACGGGGGAACGGCGGGGCCGCGGCGCTTTCCGCCGGGCGGAGGAGCGCGGTGCGGGCGGGGAGCCGGGCGGCGGGGTCCCGGTGCCGGTCCCGGTCCCGCCCGGCCCTCGGCAGGCAGGTGCGGCGGCGCCCGGGGCTGCGGCGGGCACGCCCGGCCCGGCCCGGCCCGAGAGGAGAGGAGAGCGGAGCGGAGCTCCCTGCGCTGGCTCGGACTCGCGTGGGGAGGAGGCGCGGCGGAGCCGGGCGGTTCGTGGGGAGCCCGGCGGTTCGTGACCCCCCCCTCCCCCGCTGCGGCGCAGCCGGCCGCCGCCTCGCCCCACCCCGGGCCGCCGCCCTGAGCCCCGGCGCGGCCGTGGACGGTGCCGCCTGTCCGGGCGCTGCTGCCCGCCGAGCCCTGATGCCTCTGCCTGCTCTGCCCGGAGCGCCGAGAGCGGCCGGGCTGGGGGTGAGTACCGGCTGCGGTGTGCTGTGCCACCTCCCCTCAGCCCTGGGCTGGGGACACTCGAACGTGGCTCTTGCATCCAACAAATTGCGCTGTTCTCCGCTTCTGGAAGCACGGTCGTTGCTTGGGTAACCCCCTGTTACTATTCAAGACTGATCATGCAGATTCATAGTTGTAGTTTGCTGGAGCGGAGCAGAGCCTTCTCCTGAAAGTGCCCGGGGGGGCCTGCTCTGCTCCCCCAAGTCTGTCTCTTGGGATGCAGTGTTAGCTCAGCTGGTTGCATTTATGGGTTTGGGGTTTTTTTAGGCGTTTCATGTCGTCTTTTGTGTAACTGGCAGCTGTGAGTATCCTTCAGGAAAGCACTGCTGGTGACACTGCTGGTAGTTGGCCATACTCTGCTGCCCTGCTTGCCTGGGTGAGCTGAACCAATGTCCCATCAATGTAGTAAGATTATTCCTGTATTGAATAGCTGGTCTTGTATTGAGCTGGTGGACTCCCCACCTTACACACTAGTATCTGTTATATTTTATTTCTGCATGGTTTTGTAAGTGGTGATTTCAGGTTTTATTCTTCCAGGTTCTACCAAGTTTCTGTTAAAATAATTTAGTTTCCTTTATAAGATGTCTAGGTCTTCTGATACCAGTATTTTGCCGCATTGATATCTGGCCCTGGGCAGGATCACTGCTCAGAGGACTGTCCTACTACAAGTTGCAGGTGTGTTGCCATGTTTTAGGGCAATGGCTCGGTCTTGCTTAACATTGAATTTTGGGGGTAGGGGGTGTGTGTCACCTTTCATTTGAGCAGGGTGGTTTTGCCTTACTTGGTATCTGTTGTGATTCTCTGGGGAATGGAGACGGTGGGATGTGAAGTGGCTGTTCATGTCATTAACTTTGAAGCTTTAATTCAAGAAGCTAGATCTTACACCTGAATATGCCAAGGCATAGTGTACAATCATTGAATCTGCCTTTTCTTGAGGTTATATCCCCCAGGAAGAATATTCACCAAGTATTTATAATGAATAGCCCTACAGTGTACTTCAGGGTATTCTTAGTCCTTTTAAAACCTAGTTCAGTTGTCACAGGATTGACTGTTGTTTAGATACTAATAGAGATTGCTTAGATTACTAGATACTTACAAAAGAGCTTATTTGCATCTTTTAGCTTAATTCCATAAGTATTTTCTCTATTTTATTTTCACAGTGCCTTTCCCCCTCTGAATTTGGACAGCACCAGAACTTTGCTTTATCCTTTTCCTGCCGTCCATGTATACCAAACACGTCCTCGTGTCATTGTCTCTACCAATGAGTTACAGGCTTCAAATTTGCTTTTGGCTTTTTAAATAGCGAAAACTTTTTGTCAAGTTTGGATTGCCTTCTTCATCCTCTCTCCACAGATTCCTTCCATGTGAAGGGGAAAAAGTTCTCTTCCGCCTGAAGCTACTGTTGAGGGGCGCTTCTCTTTTTTAATGCTCTTCTCTAGGAGGCCCCAGTTTAACGCTATTACTTGCACAGAATGGAACGCATCCATCTTAAATGAACAGGAGACTCATGGGTTCATTATTTTTAGAGTTCAACCAAAATGTGTTTGGTTTTTGTCTATACTAGTTTGTTTTTGTAAGCTGCCATATGGATTCCAAATTGTTTCACTTTAATAAGTGAATTTAATAAATAGAGGCAGACATCTTATCACCCTGAACCCAGAGGCAGGCCTTGGGAGTTTCAGAGCTGCCTGTCCTTTGATTAATGAGAAGTGGGCTTTGCATGGACTGCACAAACATGGAGGTACCTCACGCAAGAACCTGTGGGTTTCCAGGGCTTTAGCCAAAGGCTGCGCCGCCTCTTGCCTGGCGGTATCTCACCTTCTTGCTTGCACCCTTCTGTGCATTTGTTCGTTCTTTCTGCCTGAGGACCGAGCATGCATTTCCGAGCCCTTGCGACCTAATGTCCAGCCCTGTTTCACGGGAGGTAGAGACCCAACAGCCACTGCCAGCTAGGAGCTGGGCCGAGTCTGGGGGCAAATACTGCTACTTTAGCAGCCGCCAAACCGGTGTGCGAGGCACCACGGCAGTCCCCGGGATTCAAGAGCCTTGCCAGCTTAACGTGTGATGGGTTCAGTGCTGCGCCTCTTTGATGCACCAGTCGTTTCACTTGGATGTCACAGGATGCAGAGCGGGTTTGAGAACATTACCACTGCTTTTGGGGAATATCCCCTTTTTTTAGTAGCTACATAACCCAGGTGATCAGTAGTGTGAGTGCTATTTTGCTGAGCAGATTGTGCTAGCAATACTGGGAACACAGTTGTCTGCTTTTAATGACTTAAATTGGAAATAACTGCATGGAAGTCTGGGATCTCCTGAGTGTAAATGGATGGGTGAAAGTAGAGGATTTGCCACCTGCTTGGTAGCTCGGCTTTTAGTCGTGTTATTTGTGAAGTAACTCTAGTAATATAGTTAGAAAGCAAAGTCTAAAGTGGGTTACCGTTATTTAATGTTATGAAACTACCAGGTAGCTTGTATAATTGCAGATTCAGCAGGCACCAGTGCTTTTTCTAAAAATCATAATCCTTTAATTCTATTTTCACTATCAGTTGACTCATTTGGTCGTGTTCTATGTTATACAATCGTTACAATGCTATTTGTATAGACACTACTGTACCAGCACTTTTGAGACTGTTTAAGAAAATAAGGATATGCTCTGTATGTTGAAGATTGTAAGAGAAAGGAGTTCCAGTTTTATTTTTAGTTATGAGTCTTAACTGGAATCTGAGACATTTGCTAAATGCAGGATTTATATATAAACAAAAATATTGTTGTTAAAATTGATAGATGTAGTGGGTCATTTTAACATCAGTACCTGGACTGATGTATGAAATGGAGCTGTCTGAACATAAGCTTTACATGTACAATAAAGAGTTGCTAAATCTTAAGCAGCTTGTAACAATTATTAGTCTTTTTCCTTTGGTTCAGAACTTTGTCTAAAATTTATGTTGGATCACATCTAAGAAAAATAGTAATTTGAAGGAATTTCAAAGTACCAACTGCTTAGCCAGAGTGTACTATTTATAGCTTTGTGAGAAACTTGACTGCTTTTATATTAGTACCATAAAAGTTGAAATTGGCAAAAAACTTGAAGGAGGGCATATATTTTGTTAGTAAAATAACTTGCAGTTTTCTGTCAGGCTTTGTAATTACCAGAGCTGCTGCTGTGCTCAAAATGGTTGGACAGCCAAAGGTAAGATTTCTTATGATGTCCCAGGTTCTTCCCGATTTTCACCAAATTGGCCCGTTTGGAGTGACTTTAACAGCATTTATGTGTCGGCAGGAAGGGCAAGTGACCATCAGCAGAATGCAGCCGGACTTCTTTGTGAAAATTAAAGTTTACAGAGCCAAAGCGTACTCGATGCATCATTCGTCTCCGGTGTTAGCGCCGTTCACGTCGGTTTGCGGTGCTGCTCTGGTGACTTCCTCTCCAGACCATATTGGATTTCCTGTGGCAGTCTTTCTCTTTACCACAAGTGCTTTCGGAAGTGCAGAGGGTAAAACCGATTTAGAAGTGTTATAAGTTAGCAGATTCACTTCTGCTGATTAAAAGCCAAGAAGCAAGGAGCAATCTGTCTCATAGCCTCGTGGTGACGACTAGAAAATGGGGTTTGCAGGGTCCTTCCACACCTACTTAAGTGACTTGGCTGAAAAATGAGGAAGCCACCAAAGGCTGGGGTGAGTGTTAGCTAGAAATAAATTGTGAAAATGATATATTAATGAGCTGAAAACTTGAAGCTAGGTTTAACAAATCCGGTGATACAAAATGCAACAATCATTAGATTCAGACCACAACGCGAAGTTTTATTGCATAGCCACACCTGCGCATAGGAAAGGTCCTGCCCAGTGCTAGCATAGCTGTGGTTGTGCTACGAAGAGCCCTGTACGACAGCACTCAAAAAGCATCCAGAAAGTTCTGGGAAAAAGATGATTTTCTGTTGTATCCTACATTGTTTGGAAAGGTGGTTTAAGTCCACGTGCAGATGAGGGTTTTGTCTCCATAGAGGAGGTTTGCCTGGTATGGTTTTACCAGTATACGTAGCTCAGCAAAACCTTTGTCTTTCTAAGCATTAAATAGGTAAGCAGTTAAGAAGAATTTTCCTTCCTTATCCTTTATTTAACCATCAAATTCAAACATAACAAACCTAAAATGTAACTTTTAAAATCACATGCAAGCTTAGGGGTATTGCTATGTCAGATGATAAGGGTATGAGATTGCTTCCATTTCAGTGGCTTCCAGAAATGCTTTAAATCTGAGGAAGGGCAGTTCTTTGTGGATCTGATTTATAGACTGGCCAAAGCACTAAAAAACATGTCTGAAATCATGGAACTTTGCTCTGCTTTTGGATTTTTAAGTTAAGTTCTTGATCTCACCAGTGGCCAACAAAAAATAAACCTTAATCCTAGAAATTAATGTGTATTGTATGTAAATTCTTACTTGGACAGGTGTCTCTGGTTCATCATGGTGTCTTGGTGAGGGTCCCTGTACGAGTGAGATGTGCAGAATTAAGCCTATATGACCCAGCTTTCTGTGCATTCAGATTTATAAAACAGGCTCCTCGTGTATTTAGATCCTGCAATATTTTGTTTTGCTTTTAAAAAAGCAAACAGAACCCAAATAGGCAGCCGTCTGTTAACTTTTCAATTATGAAACAAGGGTATGTACTGTGAAATTCAGTAAGTTTATAGATAGCTTGACACAGAGGAGGGAAGGTGGTAGCTTCTTCAATCCAAGCTCTTTTATGATTTTATTTTATCCAAGCTCAGTGGTGACTCATCACATGCCTTTGTTAACTGATTATTTCAGTGGGTGAAAGGTTGCATAGAAGTTAATCTGAGAAGGGAAAACTAAGGCTGAGAAATGCGGTAAGGGAGTTGGAGAAGCACGAAGTTAGAGGCACGAAAGCGGGAAGGTAGAAAACAGAGCAGAGCAAGTATGGGCTCTCAACAGTCATTTTTAATGGATATTTGTGCAGCGTGGTTAAATGAGACCAGCTAACAGTCTTATTACTGCATGAAGTCTGTACCTCTGATCTCTGTACAAACTTCACTGACTGTACTGAGAAATTATGTTAGATGACAACAGCGTTTAACTTTTCCCAGGCTTCATATGTGTGGGTTTGTTTTTTTTTTTTCTTCTGTCAAAGTTGACTGGTATTATAATTTTACCTTTTTAATAGCTGATCTGCATTTTTGCACTGTGCTAGCATACATTAAGAAACCCCCCAGACTTATCTCTGACGTTGTATTGCACTGAGGGTGCCCTGCAGTAACGGCAGGACTCTCCTGCCGAACGTGACCACAAGGTCAGCAGCATCCTCCTGGCAGTTGTCATGGCCTTCCGCGTGTATGTCCTATCGGTGTCTGGTTCTTGGCTGCCTATGTGTGGTCACGTTCCAGTTACTGAACTGACAGGCCTTCCTGTTTTTCTAGCTCACAGTTTCTTTAGGTGATTGCTTTTGCACCGCTTTCTGCTGCTTTTTCAATGCACCACGTGGTTTAGCCAGGGAACCCTGAAGCTTTGTTGAGTATGTTATTTCCTTCATTAAGCTCTCTCTGTCAGTGACAGTATCTGTAAATATGTTTATCTGGGTGATATGTCCTCCTCTGATCACAAATAATTTTGCTGTTGATGCTTGTTATTTGTTAAAAGTCCAAAGGATTTTTTGGATCACAGATATATAAATTTATCTGTCATATATAATTTCTACCCAAAACATTCACTGTTTGCAAAAGTAATAATTCTGAAGTATAAAAAGCCATATTTTCGCAGAGAAATTATATAGTTCTAACCTTATAATGCTCTGCAAAATTACAAATATATATTATTTTTTGAATGAAGCAGAAATGGCTAAACTTTTTTTTTCAATTCTTTTTTAAATTTAGTACCAAATTTCTCTCTATCCATGAAGTACTTGATTCTAGCTATGAGAAGCAGTCAACCCGCCTGCTGTCAGCTCACCAGAAAAGAGCCAATATACGTATATTTAATATTTAGAATATTTTTCTGTGAAATTTGGATAGTTGAGGTACTACTTAGTTTCAGCACCCAGAGCATTATTTCTGCCGTAGCTGTAGTGCTTTTCTATCAATTACATCTAGTCAAATACATACCACATTTTTGAGAAACAAAGTATATGAAAATTATTCTGCTCAAATTTGTCTACATAATCACAAAAGAAGATAAAAGTTTTAAAATACGTTAATTATGTGCTTAGAAAAGGTGTACTCAGCCTGAAAGTCTAATACTGCTGAACTGTAGAGCAGCCACTCTGGTATGGATGAAAGGAAGCATTACGAATCTAAAAATGGGAGGAACAGGGAAAAGTGGAATTGAATAAAGGGGATAGCAGCCTAAAAATGGTGTGTTTTCATTTAGAACATTTTCTCTTTTTTTTAAAATATCTCACTGAAGGAAACAAGTAATGCCGTATCTTGACCAAGCAGCTATTCATTATGAAAATTGAACATGCTGAAAATATTACAGGGAAGAAGCGTTGCAGAGGACCGTGGAGCAGAGGCAGGTCTCCTTCAGCACGGCGGTAAGCTGGCATCCGTGGAGACCTGGTAGATGGCTTCAGGAGGTCATGGCTTTGCTCGTGTACCGGTCTTGTTGATGGATTGTGCCCCCCAGCATCGTTAGTTTAACTGGTATGTCTACGTAGTAAGTGCCAGTGGAGGCAAGCGTCCGAATCTCAGATTGTATGTGGGTTTGAAGCAGGTGCTGGGTTTTTATTATCAATCTTTACAGCAACTGGGGGTGGACTCGTGGTGGTGGTACTGTGAGGAAGAAGAATCCAGTCATCTGCTGTGTGTCTCCCCGTGCTCTCCTGTCTGTCTCCCTGGTGTCCTCATCCAGCAATGCAGCTTGCACCACACTGTCAGGTCACATTTAGAGCGTCCACAGTTGCTCACACCTGCTTTTCGGTTGTACGTGTTTCTAACCGTGTGTTTCCCAGTGCATGCTAAGGTTTTGTGAAGACGTACATGGGAAAGATACAGCTAATACAGCTGGTCTGTACTCTGGATGAAGATAAATGCCAAACTGGCAAAGGATTTTTTAAAGATTTGTAACTTAAGTGTATTATGTTTATCTACAAGAGTGAAAGGATTCCTCCTATTTCAGATTTCTTTGAAACTTAAATGTAAAATGCAGAATGAGGACCACTTTTTTAAAATGAAAATACATTACTTCAGTATATAAATGTCATATTTCAATGGTCTTAACATATTACTCTGTTGACTGAACAATCAGAATAATTCTCCTTTGCTATACAGACATTGTCCTCATTAGGTTAGAATAGCATGCATAAGGCAGTCGTGACGTATAGCGTGGTTTTGGCCACAGAGCTAGAAACAGGTGCAGTTTTAGCAGTTGCCATTGCCAAAAACCACAGAAAAACAGAGGAAGGGAACATTAGCACCAGCTGGATTTTTTTTTGTGCGTTTTAATAGACACCCATTTTCTTGTGTTATCATTAGTAGATGTCTGTGGAGAAGATAATGGTAAACTGCTGGCAGGTGGTCATCGTGTATTCAACAGTAAGCCTTTCAAAAACCATCGATAACCTGGTTTTAGATACGGGTTAGTTGAGTGAATTGGAATGCACACTATTTGGGAGGAAACTGAACTCTTGTACTGAAATAGGACAGCTTGGAGGCAGCTTTTAGGCGAAGGTATACTTGTTTCTCAAAACGTGCTGTTGGTGTGGACCTGGGGACGGTCATCAGCCAAACATTGGCTGCAGCAGAGGAAATGGCACTTCTCCTCAATGTCGGATTATACACTTCTCCACTTCATCCATTTATAATGCCTTTCGATTGGACATAGTTGTTTCTCCTTCGTGTTTACATATTTTCCTGTGGTTCCAACAATTTTTTTTTTCTTTTTGAGAGTACTTTGTGGTGAAATATAAGATTGCGCTTCACTCTCCACGCTCAAGGCATTGTAACTGCACTGGCTTTGGTGGTAGCTTCTGTTTGGTTTTGATTTAAATAACTAAATATTTTTGTTTCTATCTTTACTATTTTAGAAACTATATGCTGTAACAGCAAAAGATATACCACAAAAGGAGTTAAGTTTATAACTGTAGTATAACCATGATCACCCTACAGCATGCAAAACAGTACTTTGACTTTAGGAAAGATTGATCGAGCGGTTCTGCCGTGTCTACTGCAGTTCACTTCTCTCTCCTTCCGCTCCCTGACGGCCCTTCCCCATGCTCTGTCCGTCTTTCAGAGGAGCAGCCTGGTGTGCACAAACATCTTCCAGAGTATATGAAAAAATATTGATTAACTGATTTCCAGGTAGTTGTAAGATGTTTTTTCTGAAGGATGTAAAAATAAACAAATAAATAAATATCCCAGGTAGTTTTCAAAATATAATTAAAATATGGTTAAATTTAATCCACTCTTCAAGTATTTTCAGTATTAGTCAGGAATACCTTTTTTTTTGCTGCTGCTATTAAATACGGCTACAGTAAGTTCCTTTCCAGAACTAAAACAGCAATCTTATTTGCACACTGCTTCAAGGATGGCAGCTGGTGTTGTATTTTCTGCTGAAGGAAAAGAGAATGTAGCTGGGGCACTGTCGTGGTTTAACCTGGCAGGCAGCTAAAACAACCACGCAGCTGTTCACTCACTCCCCCCCAGTGGGAGGGGTGAGAGAATCGGGGGAAAAAAGTAAAATTTGTGGGTTGAGATAATGGGTTGGGATAATAATATGACAGAAAAGGAAGACAGTAATAATAATGATAAAAGAACATACAAAACAAGTGATGCAAGGCACAATCACTCACCACTCGCAGACCACTGATGCCCAGCTAGTTCCCAAGCCATGGTCTAAACCCCCAACTAGCTTCCCCCAAGTTATGTACTGAGCATGATGTCATATGGTATGGAATAGCCCTTTGGTCAGTCGAGGTCAGCTGTCCTGGCCATGCCCCCTCACAGCTTCTCGTGCACCCCCAGCCTCCTTGCTGGCAGGGCAGGGTGAGAAGCTGAAAAGTCCCTGACTTGGTGTAAACGTTGCTGAACAACAACTAAAACATCAGTGTGTTATCAACGTTGTTCTCATCCTAAATCCAAAACACAGCACTGTACCTGCTACTAGAAAGAAAATTAACTCTACCCCAGCGGAGACCAGGGCAGGCATAAATCCAAATAAAGGAATTCAAGTGCTTAATTCCAAAGTTTCAGTCCTGAAACCTGCTTTGTCTCTGGCTGATCTTCACGTGACCAGAGCCCATGTGGGCACAGAGCCTGGTGTGAGGTCCGTGGCTCGTGCTGCTGCGGGGAGAGCAGCAGAGCTCTGAGGGCAGAGCTGCAGGACTCCTGCCCCGCAGCACTGACAGCCAGAGCAGCTCTCCACCGGCTTGCTCTCTTGGAGAGCGTGACCTGGAGGCTGCTCTTTGGGAATGGCTTGCAAGCACCAGTGCTGGGGTCCCCGTGCAAAATGAAGGGGCATCTGGTTCTGGGGGAGCCTGGGTGCCGTTGCCCTCTCCACAGAACCCTTTGAGAGCACTTGGCAAGAAATGGGAAGGCCAGGATTCAAATCCCTTCTTTTCCTGAGAAGTTACACATTTTCCCCTTCTCTTGAGAGTGCCCTAGCTCCCAGCAGCTGGCTTCGGGGAGGAGCGCGCCGCCTTCCCTCCCTCTCCGCCTGCGCCCCAGCTCCCTGGATCCGAAAAGGAAGAGCAGTGCGAAACGTTGCCGTGATGATCACAGAGCACTGCCGGGGAGAGAGGTGCTGGGTGCGCGCGTGGCTCTGCTCCGCTCGCTGTTGCAGGCGTGTGTTTCAAGCGCTTTGTCCCTGTCTGGGCCGTGCCGCGTTCTCTGTTTTGTCCAAGATAGAGCAGCTGTAAAATTAAGCCCTTATACACTGTAAGAGTAATTCCAACAGACTTCTGTCATCTGTGTGTTACAGCTTTGAGATGCTAGGCTTGCCGCTTGGTAGTTTTGTGAGCATGGTTGCTATTTTTGGACTTCAAACCTTTCAGTAACTTCCAAGACCCTGGCACTAGATGGAGCTTTAATCTACTTGCACTTAGAAGTCTATTAGTTTAACCACAAGTTAAAACCAGGGAAGAATAAAAGACAGTATGTATACCTGCTGCTACATTTACAGTGCCCTTCTTCCCTTTTGTTAGCAGAGTGGTGTAAATTATAATTTAATTTAAATGAAAATTAAATTATTGCAGCAGAATCTCCTTGATCCAGTAGGTGCTTTATAATCACTCTTACTAGCACCCTTTAATGTTCTTTCAGGCTTGTGGGAGAAGTTGCTGTAAGTTAGATATGCTGAAAATGTGCTGCATATTTAAGCTAATAACTAGGCTGTGCTGAATAAAGGTAACGCCATTTTCTGAACAAAGTTCCTGTTTATATTTCAGGATGGGGTGTGGGTGACCAAGCCTTCTGTTTGCTCATTCAATAATGCATTTGCATTTTCACTTCATGCTACCAAAGCCAACAATTCAGAATCATCTGTTATCAGTCACTTTTTCATTTTTTCTCCATGTGTTACCCTTGAAAATATTGAACAAATAGAAACAAATAAAAAACAGCTTTGAAACTGTAGTGCTTAATACTTTTCATTTAGCAAGCACCATGTCTCACAGGCTGCGCAGCATATATCAGAAATTGAAGACCACCTCTGCCTCCCACAGAAATAACTGGAAGTAGATTTAGTTTTGTTCTTGGGTGCCTATGTTCTTATCAGCAAGAGACTGGTTCAGTCAAAACCATTGTCCAGGCACTGAAGTAGCCAACTGTGTAATCGGTTCTATTCATGGCCCTCTAGTATTTTATTAAATGGTTTAATATAGTAAATCAGGAGATATATACTTGGGCAAAAAAGCAAAAGGCACACAGTGCTCAGAACACTGGAGGTGATAAGAAGAAGAAGATTGTGTATTGCATCTCGCTCCCATCGCCTTCTCGAGGTCTAATCCTTCAGTGCCTTTCACCTTTTATCAGGAGGACTGAGGGACTCTGCACACACCACGGGATGAAAACCTGTGCAGAAAACTTTACATAAATGGAGTATTGCCATATGAGCAAAATCGCATTTCTGGATTATTTCTACTATACTACAAGGAACTATATTCTGTATGGAAGAGTACATGCAGTATTTTAGACAACTGTGTTTGCATATGGCAATCTGATTACAGTATTGGCCGTATTGAGTAGGGAAACAGCACAGGCAGCTTTCAAAAAAAGACCCTGCTCCAGAAAGTAATTTTAGAAGGGTGTTTCATAGTTGACCTGGCAAAAATTTTGATTGTTACTTGTGACCAGATTAAGTGTATTCAAAGTCATAATTTCCATATGAATCAATGGAAGTTGGGTGCTTAAGTACCTTTTAAGAATTTGTTCTGTTGAGGTTGTCACCAGTTGCACTCAGACTGTAAAATTTCATTAGCACTGGTTTCAAGTTTGCCACCCTTTGAAGACAGAAGTAAGTAGGAATACGCTGATACCCGATTCCTCAAATGCACATGGAGAGCAGTAAGAAGTTGTAATCCTGGTAGCATCACTGATACAGGGCATAAAAAGGTTAAATGTCATTATTTCTTTACACTTTCATTTCATTTTACAAAAGCAGCTCATAAAGTTACTGAGGATCAAAGCGTGCTGGAGCATTCTTCGTTATTTTTGGCAGCTCCTCTGCAGTTGTATATGTCAACACCGTTTCATTAAACGGGTAGATGTAGCTGGTAAGCTGTCCTTTGGCACCACCATCGTTATATAGAAAGCATATCTACAGAAATAAGTGTCGTAAAATCTGCACAGTGCGTAAACTGTTTTCTTTATTTCTTTTTTAGATGCTCTTTCTCTTGTTGTCCCATATACCAATTAACATGCCTGGTCAACTCTTCCTTTTTCCTTGCAAGTGGAAAAGAAAATGCATATGCAACATTTTCGAAGATGGGTGCAGGATTTACCCACAAAGCTTCCCCTGACTAAAGATTTGTAAAGTTTCCCCTTTGTAAATGTGGAGGTTAGATTGTAGATCAGATGTAAATGTTCAGATAACCCACTGTAACCCCTGGAGTCTGGGTAATATCTTGGCAAGTAAACTAAGCGGGTTCAGAGAATACAGAACAAAGGAATCTGTGGTGGCTAAGGACTGATTAGTTTATACAGAATATGACAGCAAGACCATATTTATATAGATATATGTTGTCCACTGCTTTGCTGTTGTACACTTAATTACTGCCCAAGGTGTGGTTTATGCCCTTGCTTTAAGAAATTCTTGACAAGCATGCTTTTGTCTGCATGGCTAATGTTTTTAGCGTTCCCTTTAAATGTGAGTATACAAAACTGTAGACACAAGTCCAGGGTTGTTCATGGTGATGCCATAAGCAGATCTAAAATCACCTTCTTGTTCCTTCTGACCACATTGCACTTGCTCCAGCACAGCCAGTTGCTGGAGAGCAATAGGTCAAACTGGGACTTCCCACAGCCAGGTCCGTCGTGCTTGGGAGAACTAGGCTACACTATTTTTTCTTTATCCATATGTCTTCTTTTGTGCACAAGACTAAATCTACAGTTTACATTTGAAATGTAAAAGTTGATTGGGGAAGAAATCAATCTTTTTTTTCTGCTGCATGCTGGGGAAATATTCCTGCGTAATTAATGAGGTTCTCTTTAGGGTTTTTCACCTTTACAGACTACTTTGCACTATTGCACTACTGAATATGCAATGTCATAAATTCAAACTGGTCACAAAGGGAAATGAAAATAAATCACTTAACTACTGAAAATGATCCTTACTACTTGCAGGGATCAGGCTAATGAAATCATGCAAGGAAGGAGCATCCATGCTCTTACCTCTGTTGATGTAAACCCAAAGTAATACTACAACCCTGAACGGGGTGAGTCTGGAGCAGCATGTGTTAGCGTACTCTGGGAGGGAAGCTCTGCCTTCCTGATAGTTATTAATTATTATTAAAATCTGATTATTGTAATGTTTTATTTACCTGCTGGAGCAGATGCTTTTTGGATTGGATGCATCAGACGCTTGAGGACAACACACTCTGCGAATGCTGCTTCAAAAAAAGTTGTGTGGATTTCTTTCCTTTTGCTGCGTGAGCAGCCTGGCAGGAGGAGAGCACCGTGAAGGAAAAGCGGGAAGGGCAGACAGCCTGTTCCGTAGCCACTCAGGGCCTGAATCTGATCGTGTTCCGTCACTCCTGATCTCCAGATCATTCCTGATTCAACAGAATCGGGTCCGTAGTAACTGCGGCAACCCAAACCATAGCTTATGACCTAAAGCTGAGGTTGCTCCTCTTTGAGTATTAATGGGGTGGGTTTTTTTCCTCCCAGCAAGCTATGTTAATTGGCCAAGAAAAGAAAGCAAAACAGCAGTCCTTTGATGACGACAGTGCTTTGATGTCTGTATTTTACCCTGACCTAATCTCAGTAATAGGAAAAAAACCAGAAGTTGGGAACTGAAACGATGACACTCGTTAATAAATTTTGTCATTAAAGCACTGAATATTTTTGTTGCTTCACTAAAAAAATCTGGCCTTGAATTTCAGTCTTCTTACAGGCCTGTCTTTTCAGAGACTTTGACCAGTAGTATGTGAACGGGACACGTAGGGTGCATGGGAGTCCTCAGCAAGGCATGCAATTGTTTGCAGTATGCAGTTAGACATGACCTGCAAAGAATGCACAGGAGATTGTCACTGTGTTCTCGTCTCACCTTCTTTTTGATAGGTAAAGAAAGCTTTTTTTGTTTCTTTAAATAATTCTGTTATTTATCTCAGGAATGCCTGTGATGCTCAGTCTGTGACATTCGAGGAAAGCTTTTTGAAATCTCACATAGAAACCACAGGTTTATTCTACCATTTATCATTGCACTGGGTGTTCGATACCCTGCAGCCTTCCAGTGAAGCAAGGCTTCGATTTCTATCACTAAAACCCCCCCCCCCCCCCCCCCTGTATTAATTTAAAAAAAGAAACATGTTCAACCATTTTGGTTCATCTTTTTTCTATTCAGTGAGCAAATGAGGGCACAAGCCAAAATCTTTTGTCTCTGTCACAGCTGAATATTAATAGGTGAGCAGGAAATAATTTTGTCACATTGCTCCTCTCTGGAAGAGACAAAACCACTTCTTGAATTCGAGAGGCTTAGGCACGAAATAGACACTAGGCTGCTCTGCAGTGTTAAGACTGATGTGATTCGCGATATATTCAGGAGGTCTTTTTCTGGGTCTCTGGAGACTGTAACTTCAGAAATGCAGGTATGTGTGAGTTTGGGCAGCTGGTAAGCAGGAATGTTAGCGCTCTGGTTCCCTGAGGTGGCTGGACCCTTCTGAAGGCTGTTGTGCGAAGGAGGACATTTGCCAGATCAGGAACTGGACTCAGAAGTGAGCCTAGTCCTCCAACCTCTGATTGCTCTTCTCTCTGTGTCTTCCCAGGCCATGTACCACTTGTGCTTGAGCCGGCTTCCAGAATAGCTGGCATGAGGCAGCCTGCCAGGAATACGGAAAGCCCCGAGCTGTGGATAACTCCCAACCTGACCTTTTGTACCGAGCCAGTTACCAACAGCTGGGAAAGGTCGCATCACCGGAGCTTTCTCTTGTTAGCAGAAGAATGCGGCTGCTTTTAACAGTTTACTGGACAACCTAGGTCTGTTCGGCAAGCATACCGAATTGCAGGATTGTAGTAGTCGTCTCCTCAGGCTTCATTCAATTGCTGGGGGGGGGGGGGTGTCTCCTTTGGGTGTTCTTGGGCTGGGTTGTTTGTGGGACGGGAGTTGGTGTGCTCTGCCGCTGCTGGCCTCCCGAGGAATTCCTGGTGCCTCTTGCTGCTACATCACATGGCTGCTTTCGCCTGCTCCCACATGAAGATCGTATCAGATTCAGGGCACAGGCACAGGAAAGCAGCAGCTCTTTTATTCTTTAAAGGCCATTTGTAAAAATAAAGGGCTAAATACTGGGTTACTCACACAGGTTTTTTTCTGCTGGCATCAAAGCAAACCCATTTAAATAATTACAACATTTTCCCCATATTTCCTTTACACGAAATTTTTCACAGACCACGCAGCAGTATTAACTGCCAGCTATTGCAATATATTCCAAATGCACTGGAGTATCTGAGTCTTACGTAGTAATGCTGATGCTGAGTAGCTGTTGTGTTTCTACCTAGAAGAGCTCCATGTTGCCGTGATTGGCTTTTGGTTTTTGTTGCAAGTAAAAAATAACAATTCATAGAGTATAATTTTTTCGCTTTACTACCAAAGCGTTACTTCTGTTGATGGAACAGCAGGCTACGTTGAGCAAGCATACGTCAGGATGCAAAGATACTGTAGTCCCAGCTCTGACCACTGTACAGGCCCTCGTCACAGAGAAGATCCTTTGTCCTTCGGTACCTTAATGAGGAATTCCTTTCCACTTTCAGCTCTGATAATGGCAACTACAACGCTTGTCCTAGCAGCTGATCTAGCTAAGGGAGCAGTTGTTTTGTGTGTTTCTTGGAGGCTAGTGCAGTGCTACTGCTACATCTTTCCACTCTGTCATGTTAATGCCAAAAAAGAGTATTTGATTTTCTTAAAAAAACAAACAAACCGACCACAAACCTTGCTTTTTTGTGGTCAGCCCCTGACAAATGCCCTGGACTCTGTTCAGTTGTTTCTATTGAATAATTTCAGCATAAGGCCCTTGTAAAGTTTGCTCTAAAATGGATTCAGTCCAAACCTTTTGTGAGTTAGTAAAGAACAAGTTATAGACAGTAGATCTTTCTTTCTTGTTTAGTATGTATAAGCTCCTTTTACAAGCTCTGCCCAAAGACCATTCAGTTAATTACTCAAGGCACCTTGTTATTTGGAGCCACTGCTTGCAGGGGAAGTGAAACTGCTTTTGAGAAAGCGCACACCGTTCTTTTTGACTGTTTTGTTCCCTGTTGCATGGCCCAGCCGAGCACTGCGTGTTCCTCGCTCGCCAAGGGGAGACCCTCGCTGTGTCTGATTCTCCTGGTGCTCCAGCACAGGAGAGGGATAACTGTCGTGAGGCGAACCACACCTAGGAACGAAATCGAGCAGTGCGAGAGGAGGGTCTGGGTGGCTGCCGGCCGAGGGGAGCGGAGATGACTTCTCTGCTTCCCCATCTGACCAGTCCTTTCCGCATGGGAGTAGGGCTGGGCAGAGGTGGTGCCGGCTGCCATGGGACAGTATACGCTTGTTTTTTCCAAAGTGGGTCACCGACGTGTTCAGGTAAGTGCTGTAAGGTGGTGGTCGTTCAGATCTGTTTTTCAGCGTAGCTGCCAGCTGATGGGCAGCCTTTCTGCTTCCAGCAGAGCCTGGTGTTCCTGAAAGGGCTGGCATATAGCTTTCCTGTCCCCCTTCTCCCAGCCCAGGGGAACAGCAGTCGCATCGCACACCTTTAGGGAACAGCCCTCACTGTCAGGGATCCCTGTGCCCTTCCTTAGGGTGCCCAAGAAGCGGCACGCTGGAGAAGCCTGAGCCAGGTCAGCAGGTGGAGAGGACCAAACACAGGGATGTCGTGGGCAGGCTATGAGGGCTTCCGCCCTTCCGTTAGTCCTGTTCCTGCTCCCCTGCTACAGACTGGGAACTTCCATGCTGCAAGAGCGCTGCAAGAGCTCCCCAGCCTCCCTCGTCCCTTGGCACTGGGCGTGGGGAGCGGGGCACAGCATTTCTTCCTGCCTACAGCCCACGGATGCTGGCCCCCCGCTGCTGCCCCAGGCTGGCCCTGCCAAGGGCTGCGGCTCATGGACACGCAGGTGACCGGCCTGCATGGCTCACGTGCTCTGGGCACACGAGGTGGGAACTGCTTTTCCTCACGTGCCACATTAGTATACAAAGCGGAGGCTTAATGTTAATCCCCTGGAGAGCTGCTGTAGGAGCTGCCTGTTAGGACCGTGGCACAGCAATTAGACCTGGGTGATTAGCGAGGGAGCATTGCGGCTCCGCTCCGGCGCCAAGGGAGCGCGTGTTCTCTTGTGAAGCAAGCGGAGCTGGGCCTGGACATCAGTCTTGGCTTTGGGCGGAGGCACGAGCCAGAGGACGGCTCCCAGGGTGGCTGGTTTCCACTCCTGGCCGAGCAGAGCACGGGTCAGTCACCAGGGCAGGAGTCCGGCGCTCCCCTGAGGAGACGCCGCCCGGCACTGCAGGAGTGGGACCTGTGTGTCGCCATGCCCTGCTGCCAGCGGCTGCAGCCCTTTCCCTCCTCCCCGAGAGGCTCGGTCGTGTTCCTGCCCAGTAAATGCACAGGACAGAGCCACAGCATCTGCCGGCAGTTGTGCCCTCGGAGGAGAGCAGCTCTTTCACATCAGAAAGGAGGAAGCATCCAATCGCAGAGATGGTTGCCTCTCTGTAAAGAGCAAACCAAGTGACCTAATTCGGCACAGCAGCAGCTCTTCGGAGGCGTCCCTCGGCAGGCTCCATGGCAGGCAGTGCTGGAGCTGACTCATCACTTCCAGCATGGCAGAGATTGGAGCTTTCAGGCCCTAAGGATTTCACTGTTTCTTTATTAATTTTAAATTGATTAAAATGAATTTTTAAAATACCAGGAGAGACTTGCCTAAAGAAATGATTATAAAAAAAGAAGGAAATAGTCAGGCTGTGGGAGTTAACTGTGTGCTTAACAATCTCTGGCTCATACAGCTGTGAGCACCCATTGCGGCTTGGAGGCGTCTTATGCCAGCTGGTCTGTCCCGGTGGATTAGCAAAGACAGCATTAATCCGTCATTATTATAAAAAAGTGAGAATTATAAACTGCCCTTGCTTATACCCAGTGCAAACCCACCGGTCTCCTCATCCATGGCAGGATGGCATTACAGGCTTCTGCTCTCGGCTACAAGGCTTTGTCCAGAAGTCAAGATCTCCTGGGGAAGTGCATCCCTGCAGGAGCATCCTGTTCTCTCCCAGCATCGCCCAGTGCCTGATGAATCTCCTCATGTGGTCCAGAGACTCCCTGGGGTAGCCTGTGGGGTGTCTTGTACCAGAACAGGCAGTTGGGTCCTCTGCTCAGCCTCCACATAAGGGTGCCATAGCAAGTGTAGGCAGTAACAGATGGGTGGAGAATCCTTTTTCACACTGTCAGAGGGCAGTTACAAATGAGTTTTTCCCCTGGGCCGTTCTCACTTGCTGTTCATGCCCCCACTCTGCCAGGTGGAAGCTGCCTTACACTGTGAAGCAGGAGGATTCCTGTTCCTTATGACTGCCATCTGCTCCCATGTAACTGCACAAGTCAAGGTTATGCAGATATTTAAAGCTTTTCCCTCTGCCTCTCCCCTTTCACCCTGATGGGGAGGTGGGTGCAGTCTACCGTCCAGCCAGGAGCCCAGGGATGCCTGTGGACCCACCTGAGCCAGCACCACCAAGGAGCCTTCCACGCTTGGTGGACTCCAGAGATACAGGAACCCTCTTCTGGGAGGCTACAGAAACAGGGTCAGAGCCCTCTCCACATGGGGAGTTCTCTCCTGGGAACACCATCCCTCAGCATCCCACCTGCTGCTTTAGAGGGGGAAGGCGGGCAATGACGCTCACCTCCATGGTGCTGCACTGCAAGGAAGCAGGGCAGGGTCTGGCCCTAACTTGTCAGTAGGGTTTGTTCTCCATTCCAATGCTAACTCAGACAGCATAAACAGTAGAAAAATAAATAAGTAAATAAACACCAGCAAATTAAAAACAGAGGCAGGTGGAAAGCTGTGTGGTACTTCAGAGAAGACAGAGCAGGAAGCTGAGAGGAGTGAAGGAGCAGAATATGGAATTCACCTGGAGATAATGAAGCAGCAGGTTTTGTCAGCCCCTTTTATGTCTATCTAAAAAAAGAGACATGCTATTTTAGTGAAACTAAAGAATAAAAATTTAAAAAAAGACACCAGAAAACCTCTGCAAAAACAATTTGACACTTGCTGTTGATTGAAGTAATGGAGCACACAGAGTTCTAAAGGCATCTTTGGTCTGCTTTAAAAATCCCTCTAAAAGATACAGTGATATTACTCATATGCTGTTCACCTATCTGTCTCTTCTCATCTCTAGGTCTCAAAAGCTGAACCGCTCTAAATTCACATGCCAAAGCAGCACCTATTTTTCCTGTCTCTGTGCCCTGCACTCAGCTATCAGTCTTGCCTGCAATGCTGTAAAGCAGATAGTGCTGTAGAAGAGCCTGGCTGATGAGAGACACGCAGTTCCTGTTCACCTCCTTGAGCATCAAGTGGTGTCAACTGGGATGACTGGAGAGGCCCATCTCTTTCCCTCGTCCTCTGAGATCAGGTAGGATGTGTTCATTCTTAGGTTGTGATGCCCCACAGTCAGCAGCAGAGCTCTGTCCTGGGTGGGTCACCACTTCTGTGATGTGCTCCCTCGGGCTTCTCCTCGGAGACCTATGAAAGATGGCAAAGGTCCAGTTTATTTTGTGTGGCATGCGGATTGATGTTTTATCTGAGAGTGGCTTTAACATGTTTTAATTTTTTTGCGACTGAGGTGGTTTCCAAATTAATAAATGATACTAACAAATTCCTTCCTGTGCTTAAACAGACTCAGATTTAGTGTTTTACTCAAATTAGGGAATCATTAAGTAGGGTAAGAAGAACACTGGGTTACAGAATGTTCTTGCTTCATTCATTTTGTCAATTGCAGTTTTAGTTTTAATTATTATAACGCACCATAATGTACTGCTTAATTTACAGTAGCATATTTCTGTACAGTAATGGAATTAGTGACATGAGACTTACTGCAGCACTTGCTGTTTA
Organism: Balearica regulorum gibbericeps; assembly: GCF_011004875.1. Classification (NCBI taxonomy): domain Eukaryota; kingdom Metazoa; phylum Chordata; class Aves; order Gruiformes; family Gruidae; genus Balearica; species Balearica regulorum. Next base: position 29,234,735 of record NC_046192.1, on the reverse strand, counting down.
CTCTTTGCTGAGTAATATACATGTTAATTATACGCATATTAGAATGGCTTTAAAATATATATAGACTCAGCTGGAGGGTTAAGGTGGTTTAGACTTGCTTGTTCTTCATGTAGTTAAAAATAGTGTCATCTAAGACCTGATCCTAACGACGTACATGAACCAGTGTGACTATTTGTGGAAGGAAGGTTCTGACAATGTGAAATTCATTCACTCTCTGTAGGGCCAGGCCTTAGCCAGCAGATGCTAAAGAGCACGTTTCAGTGTTTTAAGGGCAATATTCTTGTATAAGGTTATCTTATTCCTATTTCCTTCTAGTTAAAAAATACCTAACAAGACTGCCTTCTCCATCCCGTATGAGTTGCTGCAAAGTCTCTTTAAGCTCTGCCGCTGTTAATGACGAGCACGGGTGTAAAGGTCGGAGAAGTGCTGGCCCTCTGGGCCTGAAACATGACATTGACAAAGCAAAATGCTGTCAGATTCACAAGGCAAACAGACTTGAAAATAGAGAAAATATTTTTTCACATTTTTTAAGTTTTATCACTCAGCTGTGCTATTTGTAGTAGTAGTAGACATAACATTTGCAGAAAGAAATGTGACAGATCTATTCAGCTGGCAATACTAAGTTTCCCTGTACTGATACCGCATCTTGCCAACAATTCCTATCCTGTGGTGAAAGTTGTGTGTAGTTACCTAAAAAGACAACTGGCTGCCTTCATTATGCATTACCGTTTTTTTGAGCCGGAGATAAGACATGCCCAGGTATGCCAGGAATTAAAACAACCCAACACGTCCATTCTTGTTTGGCGAAAATGCTGCCTGGTATTCTCAGAGCAAAACAATTATATTCTCTGTATTGTCACAGGTTCTGCTATTTAGTGGTAATAGCTGTCAAGCATCACAAAAACCCACAACAAAACAAGCAAAGAAAAAAACCAAACAATCGAGGATATTCTTCGTAGCCAGTGCCCTACCCTACTCCCTATTTTGCTTCTTTTAGCTCCAGGCTAAGGACACTGCTGCTGAAACGGGAGTGATTCAACCCCTCCAGCTATACCAGCAGCCAGCCTCCTAGGGTCTGGTTTTCCTGTTCACCCTCTTACAGTGCCGTGCTATGAAACGTGCGTAATCGATGCTTTCTGCAGGCCGCACAGCCTCATGAAGGCAAGGACTGGCTGGATGAACAGAACCCGAGGGGCTTTGCCCCTGAAAATTCAGTGTCTGTGAATAGGTCACATCAAGTAATTGAGCTGCATTTTCTTTCTCCCCGAGACTTCTCTGTAGGAACTGCCGTGGCCTTGCTGGGAGGCCGGAGCGGCGAGGTGCGTCCCTGCGGCGCCTTGCCCGGTAAGCCCTGCTGCGCTCCTCGCCGCCATGCGGGTGGGAGGGCTGGGCCGGGATGCTCAGAAGCTCCTCACACCACTCCTGGGCGACCCGCCAGCCCTTCTGTTGAGTGACGCAGCTCCGGCCCGGCTCCACAGCACCGAAGGGAGAGTCGTGCCCGCACGCTACCGCACGGGGTGAATATGGGGTCTGCCGAGAACGCAGCCCCCTTCGGCCTGCTGAAGGATGAGGGGTCAGGGCGTAAAGCTTTGCCACAAACGCACACCTGGCATTTACACTGGCATCCCTTTGGGAGAGGCCGTGCCACACAGCCTGCAGGTCATTCCCGACTTGCAGCCTCCCCCTTGGACAGGTCGATACAACAGGCGGGTTTTCCAGAAAGTGTGTGACTGAGCAAACCACGCGGGGTGGACAACGGCTCTCTGAATAAACACCAGAGGGGAAGAGCGCTTGGTGGGGATGGGCAAGGGGGACAGGGTGCTCAGAGAGCAATGCAAAGAAGCTGACTTTATCTCATCGTGAAGGGGACCCTAGGGTGGCCTTTGTCTTAGGTAACCAGCTATCAACAGCTGAGTGGATCAACCCGGGGTGTAAATGTCTCCCTGAGTTAGCCAGACTGGGGGGGGAGGACGGAGAGGGGTTACGTGGCTCAGCCCAACCTAGGGTAAAACATCTGAACAACCAGCAGAGGAATTTCAAAGAGGGCAACGGGCTTGAGCTGGCATCAACCCACATATTCCTTGCCAGCAACCAGTGCCATGGCAGTGACCGTATTACGGAGACTGGCAATGGGAATCACACTGGTATGGCAATCCAGCTGCGTATTGAAATTGCTCACTCACATTTGTACTGTGTTTTCAGTATATTTTGCATCCCTCTGCTGTCAGAAATCCTGGGTGCAGATGGCAGCAGGAGTGCCCGGGCGCTGGCAGGGCTGGCAGCTTGAGGCCATCTCACACCGCGTGGTGCTAGCACTTGTTACAGCTCTGCATGCCCCATTCCCGTCTGGTCCCTGACTCCCCGCCCCAGACCGCAGGGAGAGCACCCCTTTCAAACACCGGGGTGTTGGAGTGGTGATATCCCATGGGCGTTATTTAAACATTACAGTACTTTACTGCACAAACATTTGCATTTCAGTAAAGCAAAGTATTACTCAGGGCAAGGACTGATGATGGAGTTTGATCTCCAGTAGATGATGGATAGAAAATGATACATAAAATGTTCCCTTATCAAACACAAAAAGCACTTTCCTGCAGAAAAATGGGAATATAGTATTCAGCCAAGGAATGGAGAATTTCCTCCTTTCTGAAAATTCCTTTTGTCTCTCAATCTGTCAAATTCTAGCCCATTATTAGTTTTCCTACAAGCAATGCTTTCAGCCAAGCATTTTACAAGAAGTTCTGCCCCCTTCTCTTGTGTTACACAAGTCTCAGACATTTTAAGTGATACTGAACTGCACGTCAGTACTGGCATCAAACCCAAGTGTCGCCTTCCACAAGCACCCCAGGCCACAGTAAACAGCACGACACCTGGTTTCACGTGCTACATCCTCTTATCTCTGAGAGCTTAGTGCCCATTATGGACATGACACTTCCCCAAGAAAACTTTAGAAAGACACGATATGCCCTTGCTTAAGTCTCCACAGAATTAATGTCCAGGGTAAAATTTGGGCCATGGTATTTTATGACACCAACTTGTGAATAATTTTGCTTCTAAGCATAAAGGTTTGGGGAAATAAAAACTTCCAGTGCTCCAGATGGAGCAAAGCTAGATCCCTCCATGCCATACTGTGTGAGAGCATATTCAGACTGCAACACAGTTCACAAGCTGCTGGTGCAAATTATTTTTATAGTGGTACCTTTATTTCACACACATCCATCCAGATAAACAAGATTCTGTATTGTTCAGTCAGTAACAGATTCTTTGTGATTTAGTCTTGTTGATTTTTAAAAATTGTTAGCATCAAAATGCTGGCGGTCTATGATTTCTCATCCTTGCTTGTACACCACAACCATTCAGCGTTGGGTTAGTAAAAAACGACCCGTGCCTAAAAATCTGGTCACCCAGGCTCTGCCTGTCATCCTGACCTCCAGAGTACAGTGCTGGTGCCGCTCACAGGCAGCTCGGTGACTCTTGTACTAGAGACGTAGCGAGGCAGCCAGCACTGGCCGTAGGGATGGAATAGTAATTTATGACAGTATTGGCCTCTCTGTCCTCCTGTTAAGGAGAAAACTGCAACAGTTATTTGTGCAAACCATTCAATATGAACTTAAACAGGACTTTGTTAATCCATGTTGGGAGACGCAGAGTCCTTTGGTGGCAGATGGTTTCTCACATTTCTTTAAAGAATGTGTGTGTGTATGTTGCAGAAAGGCAGAAAATAATTGAAAGAATTACTCTTTTCTTTTTCTGCTTCTAATTTGGTCATTAGGGATTTGTTAGACGAAACCTAGGCAATGAAGAAAGTAAGGAAATCTCACCAGGACCAATGCCCACGTGCAGGTACCAAATGCCTGCATGCACCTGAACTCAATTGATGCAAAGAAGCTGAATTTAAAATGCACTGCAGAAAAAACCAGGGCCAGCTGGAGGATTTCCTGTAAGAGAATGGAAAAGCCTGGGGAGGCAGGAGGCAGAGACACTGAGCTGTGATGCATTCCTCCTGGCTGTGAGTAGTGTATCTGGAAGGAAGGGAATGGGAATATCTTGGTTTGGTAATTTGTCCTAGTGAACTCTTCCAGTTAATGCTTTTTTTTTTTCATCTAGCATTCAAAATGCTGGAGGGATTTATATTTTTATATATATATTTAAAGTGTGTGTGTATATAGGGTGAGTTTGAGTACATTTTCATTATAAAAGGCTCCAGAAACACTGTGCTCCTGTCTCTGAGCACAAAGAGAAGCAATAGAAGATACAGATAAGATAACTTGTCAGGGTTACTCTGAGCTAAATAACTTACAGCTGTCTGAGCTGTGTCAGTATTTGATTTGAGAAGAGCGTTTGTTGGTGAGCAGTGGTACCACACGTTTTGGGTTGCTGCTGGAGTGCCACGGAGAGCAGGGAGATGAATGTTTGCCTGCCTGCAGCATCTCCCCACGCTGGGGGAGTGGGTGCCAGGGCTAGAGCTGGTTCCCAGCAGGTGGGGAGGAGAAGAGTTGGACTTGGGGAAACCACTGTGAGAATCCTGGGAAACAGGGTCTGGAGGAGTCAAAGGTGGCTGTAGAGGCTTTTGGCAGGAGCCCTTGCTGTTGGGATGCTGCTGCCAGTGGGCATGCACGCGGCATGGTGCAACCGCTGCCTGTTGCATCCTGTCCTCGCCTGGTCCTCCTGTGACAGCAGCTCAAGGCTGGGGACGCCTGACTGCAGTGGTGCAGGGAGCGAGACCCCGTATGGCTCCTGTGCGGTCACCTCTGGCTTTCCTACAGCGGTGGTGATGGCAGGTGGCACTCTTAGCTCCATAAAACACCTTGTAGGTTTGACTATTTCACAGACTTTAAAGTTGTTAGGTTTCCAATATTGCCTTTACCAGGCATTAACAAAAAAGCTTCTTTAATTCAAGTAAAAAATGCATTTAATTCAGTACTTATCTTGCCGTCTCAATCTTGTCATACCTCTAATTTTAATGTAGGCTGAGTCATTTTCATCCTACTGCTTTAAAATCAGGCTATGGAACATGGTCTTGTTCTGGTATGTTTGGGAACTAGAACATTTTTTTCTCTCTTAGTCAGATCTGTCCTGCCAAGCTTCTATCACTCAGTGCTCTTAGATATAAAAATAACATATAGCTGGGGATGATTTGCAGAGTTAGTTTTATTACTGTAAGCAAAATTGAAACATGATGCCAGCTTACATTATGCAGATTGATTTATAAAAATAAATTAAATGAAAGTATTAGTTCCTGTGAAATATTTAACCTTGTTTTGACATAATTCCTTGGGGAAGAACTTGCATTGTGTATGCAGCGCTGTAGTTATGCACTACTTGCTTTCTCTATTTTGTTTATCTGTGGCCTACTGGTTCCTGCCCTGCCTGCCTGTCAAACCCTTCTCTGAGGCTGCAGTTGTTAATGTTTTTGTGCTTAAAGTACTATATTGTTTGTTTGCTGTTCCTGAAAATATCCGATTTGGGTTTTGCAAACCAAAAGACTTCAATTTGACTTCCACAAACTTGGCGTGGAAAATACAGGTGGAACAGTTGTAGTCTGGCAATGCTATGAACTTTGGAAAGAGTTGTGATGTGAAGCCTTGACAGTACGTAGAGCTATTCCAAAAGCCGTATCTGCAAGTATGTATCCCTGTACGAACGGGGAGAGGTAACAGAAAATACAAGGGGAATGCCACAGGATGCGTGTGATTGTAACGCATCTAAAATATTACACTCCTGGGTCCACAGTTTAGGAAGAACATGGCAAACTAGAAAAATACTGAAAATGGGACAAATCCAAAATTGAACAAGCTTGATCTGTTCAGATACAAAATCTGGTTGTAAATTTGGGCTGATATAATTTTGCAGTCACAGGTTAGTTTCTTCACATGAATTTGAACTGTAAAGCAGTGACTGACTTATTAGGTTTTTAATTATTTTTGCTTTGAGTTCATTTGAACCTGCATCTCAGCAACAACTTGGGCCTTCAGACAACGTGGGTTGTAAAAGAAAAAAATACATGCACGTTATACCGACCTACGTGGAGTTGTATCACCTCTGGGTAACTATGAAGTCCCCGTGCTGCTGCTCCACCCTGGAATGGGTGCTGTCCCGCTTTGCGGGCAGAGGGAGGGGGATGGAAGCAGCCAGGTGAGCCCTGGGGCTCAGCCGTGTGATTGTGATGTTCCTCCCAGGCTGGCACGGGTTTCACCTGCTAACATGAAGCGTGGATTTTGGCCCATAACATGAAATGGAGCTTGGTGAGGGTTTGAATCACAGACTACCAAACAGGCATTAAGATCTCTGCTCACTCTCAGCTATGAGTCAGTCTGCAGAACCGAGAAGCCTCTGGTTTGCTAGGCTGGTCTTGGCTAGACTCGGGGGTAGCCCTTGCTTACAGAGACAGGCTAGCTATTGTGAGCCACGTTAGTGGAAACAACATATCCTTTAAAAGGAAAAAGATAACTTGTTTTTAAGTTGGCTTTATCTGTTTATTTTCTACCTCTGAGTAGTTTCAACCCCAATTTACTGGTCTGCTGTGTGAAAGTAAAGCCTCTCACAATGGCAAAGAAATCCAATACATTATTCAGTAGGGAGGTTTTGTTTGTTTTGTACATAAGTCACTATCTGTTTAACAAGCTGGTTTGGTGGAAAAAAAATGCTAACAATATTATGTATAATTCTGTGTTTTCCCCATTTACAATGGTATATAAGCAACAACAAAAAAAGATGGTAGCAGATTTTTTTATTGCCTTATAGGAAGTCACACCAGGATTAAAGTTTGTAGTGTAAAGGGAATTCATATTATGCCTCTCTGAGGCTACTTACTTATCTGCATTGCCCAAGACCTAAGTATAAATCGAACGCAAGCTCCACATGATCATGGGCAACCTGGGCTAGTGGAGGGTGTCCCTGCCTGCAGCAGGGGGGTTGGAACTGGCTGGTCTTTAAGGTCCCTTCCAACTCAGGCCATTCTGTGAAGGAGAGTAAAGGACATTACCTTGCACCTGTTAGGCATGAGCTTTGGCTCCTCTTTGTGAGGTGGAGCAGGCTTTATTGCGCTGCTGCATTGCCACGCAGCTTTCCAAAAACCCCTCGCTCCCAAGGCACTCCTGTCGCCCTGTGCCGTCCCAGCGGGAGTCGTGGTCCCGCCAGGAGGACCCAGGAAGTCCCTGCATCTGGCTGTGCCTTTCAGTTGTTTGCAAGCAGGTGTCAGCCACTGAAACAGGCTGTGTCTCATTGCCAGTTCCCTAAAAGCTGCCACCTGCAAAAGCTAGTTTCCTGTTTGCAGCCACGGGTTTATCTGCTGTTTCTAAAAAACCTTGCACAAATGGCTCTCCAACCAGCTAGGCAGATGCAGGCTTGCATGTTAATTTAATCTCCTTCCCTAGTGACTGCTGCACTATTATATCTCATATTGTGCAGGGAGCATTCCAGCTCTCTTACAAAATGAGGTGATGGAGCATGATCATCAACTCAAGTCACTTGTCAGGTGCCTTCTAGAGGACAAGGTGAGGCTGAGTGTTTGTAATGCACTCAAGAGGATGTGTTAGTCTGTATTTCTCCATGGCTTCAGTACAACAGTAGACATGGTGTTATCAGAAACACCACTTCCAATATTGAAGATAAATTTATTAAGACAAATGTAGACTAAAGGAATACTTAAAAAATATTAAAGCACACAAAGGTGGATCCTGTGAATAGTGTGTGTCAGGGCAGGGCTTCAAGAAGGTGGTCCCTTTGCACAACCTGCTTATCTAGATTTGGCTTCTAGAAAATTAAATGCACTGGGCTTTGCTAGTGTACTTTAGAGTTTTAAAGCTCTAAACTTTTGAAAGCAAATTCACCATTTGCAATGTAACTGAAAAAAGCAGACATTAGTTGGAATGAAGGTAGTGTTTGGCTAGGCAACAATCTTATGTTCTCAGGCTGTATTTGGGGTGTTCTTAAGGTATTTGATTTTTGCTTAGATGTGCAATAAGCACATTTATACTAGCAAGTTAAATTCATCAGAGTCTTGAGATTAGATTTTTTTTTTAATCTGTCTCTTCCATTGAGCTTTCTTTAAGATTGCAAACCCTTCCTACAGAATTAAGATTTTTCCCAGGGGATGACCAAAAAAAAAAAAGTTGCACTGCTTTCTGCTGCCAAGACTCAAACCAGCTAGTTTGCTGGCAGGAAGAAGGTCATGGTGGCTTCCCCCTCCCCAGTTACCCACTCTTCTCATCTGTCACTTTAAGGAGCATTGTCACTGGCTTGTGGCCTGCTGATGACCAGACAGAATGACTATGCCCTCTGACTCCCGCAGCTCTCCATCTGTCTGTGTACACCTTCCTTTGAGAACCACTGTCCGCAGATCCTTCTTCCTGCCCTCTGCCAGCTCCTTGTGGTGGTGGCTCCACCTGAGCAAGGACTCACTGAAGATGTCTAGGCCGCAGCCACCCGTTCTCTGCTCTATCATCCAAATGGTATGGGCTGCTTTGCTGAAGCCACTGTCTGCTCCTAGCTGAGCTTTCCTGTGCGTCAGTGTGGACTGGCAGCTCTGAGGAGCAGCAGGGCTCTGGATGTGTTCATGGTCGGTGCTTTTCTGAGCACTCTTGGCGTAGGGTAGAGCCAAGAGGAGAGTAGAGAGTGACTAGGCACTGCTGGTGGCCTCGTCTCAAAGGAATCCTCCGCTGATCACTTAGGGAAGCTTTGCAGTCTTTCCGCATCCTGAGGCAGCGGGAAGGACTGAAGCAGGGGCTGGAGTCCAATGAGAAGCAGAGGAGCTCTAGTTCAGCAAAGAATGGGGCCCAAACTCTTGCTTCAAAAAAGAAATCGCTTGCACTTAAAGTTTTTGATGTTGCTTTTGCTTCTCTTACTATATGAAACTGCTACTACTGAGGGCAAGACACAAATCTGTGGACTCAGAATATTTGTGCTCAGTGTATCAAATGAAGTGATGAGCAAGTGACTTTACCTACAGTAATGTATTCCTGTTACACTATGGGAATGATGAAAGTAAGCCTTTGTACTATAATAATCATCAGGTGTGCAGGGGCCTGCAGTAATGCCTTCGACAGTGGTGACATGTCAAGTACGTCAGTGAACTGGCTGCTGGTATGTGCTACTGGATATTTATCTCGTGTTTACCACTGAAGCCTTTAAGCCCAACAGTGTTTTACTTACAAGGCTGGTGAAATATTTCTATGCTCTTGCTGTGATTCCTGCTATGTTTGCAGCAGAGATTTGTTTCACTGTTAGTGTGCTATCTAGGGCTGGGCTTAAATCACAGGTGGCAGCAGTGTGAGCTTGAGCAAGGAGGTAAAGCTTCCCATTCACTTAGGTGGTCCATCTGGCAGCATGCACTAGAGCTTCACCTTGACTCTCTTTTCCTTAACCATAGACATACTATGCCACAACCTGCTTATGCCAGGTAGGATCATAATGACTAAACTTGGTTGATCAGAGGGAAGAAGAGGGCAAGCTAGTAAGCAACATCCTACAGCTCCTATGAGGACAGGCTGAGAGAGTTAGAGTTCTTCAGCCTGGAGAAGAGAAGGCTCCGGGGAGACTTTATTGCAGCCTTTCAGTACTTAAAGGGCACTTATAAGAAGATGGGCACAGACTTTTTAGTAGGGCCTGTAGCAATAGGACAAGGGGTAATGGCTTTAGACTAAAAGAGGGGAGATTCAGACTAGATACAAAGAAGAAATTTGGGTTATAATAAACCACACATATTTGAACAGCCTATAACAAAGCCATGCTTCTGTAGATTTTAGTTTTAACTAAATGAACTGAAAACTAATTTTTTAGAACTCCAAGCAGTTTTTGAGGCATTCATAGACTGGATTGAATTATGTCTTCATTGACCGTAGAGTATAAATTGGGAAACTGTGAGTTTCCAGCTTTCAGAAAGTTGTGACTTTCACTGTTGGTTTTTTTAATCAGCTTTTCTAGCTCTGAAATAATGAAATCTACCAATGCAACTGGAATAGTTTTTCTAAAGATGCATTGTTCTTCTGAGCCTTTACAAAGCCATTTCGGAGCCTTTCACATGCTACAGATAGGAAAAAAAAAAGGTTGGAGCACAGAAGTTTGGGGTTGTGGGGGAGCAGAAGATTGGGGCAGAGGGGTAGATGTCATTTAAATCACTGAAATATGATAGAAAGTTGGGTCCCCTCTAAAGCAAGATCAATAATACCTAGGCAATCTGGATAGCTGTTCACCTGATTTCCTCTTTAAATCTGCTGCTGTTAGAATGCCATGGTCTGTTCCAGCACTTGGATAGCCCTACCTGTAGAAACTCAACCTACATCTCTTCCTCAAAACTAGCCTGTAACTTCTTGAGCTGTACTGGGAAGAAGAAACATGAATTGCTGTCGTCTTCAAAAGGATCTGTTATGCCCACCCTCGGCTTTCTCATTCTAGACTAAACAAGTCACATCCATCCTGTTTCTCACAAAACTGAAGGACAGCTGAAGTTGGAAGGGACCTCTGGAGAGCATCCAGTCCAACTCTTCCCTTCAAAGCAGTGACAACTACAGCAGGTTATGCGGAATATCTCCTGAGCATGGAGACTTGCACAGCCTCCCTGGTAACCTGTTGTTCTGATGCTGGATACCACTGAGAAGAGTTTGTCTCTGTCTTGTTTACTCCCCCCATCAGTTCTTCTACATCAATAAAATCCCCCCTGAGCCTTCTCTTCTCAAGCCTGCATGCTCCCAGCTCTCTCAACATCTCCCTGTATGTCATGTACTTCTGTCCCTTCATCATCCTTTTGTTGGACTCTATCTGGTATGTCCAAGTCTCTCTGGTACTAAGTGATGTTTAATATTGCCAAATCTTGAGATCACACCAGTCCCAACTGCTGTTCTGTTCCCCAGCAAGAGTAACGTCCACAAATACAGTTCTTTCTCAGTGCTTTGCAGGGTGTTTTTCTTGTAGGGAAATGCTCTGTAAGTCACTTCAATCGCTGTATTAACTCTTACGTAAGCCTTTTCCTGGCTGGTTGCTGTGAAATGAGATGTCATGAACTGCAGCCGAAGAATGAAAAATAGGATTTCTTCTCTCCCTGGTACCAGCAGGTTGGTCATTTCAATCTCCCTTCATGAACATAGACTTTAAAAAGTAGAATTACAGATTTCAGAGGCAGAAGATTAAAAGATTTAGAAAATCCTAGGGGAGAAAAAAAAATCCTGCTTCTGGCTGTGGTGGTGAAGTTAGCACCCATTTGATCCATCTGTAGACAGAGAACTCATGTCTCACAAACAGCTGAGGTTACTATGGGTTTGGAGGAACCACGGTGTGCGCTGGTCAAAGAGACTTCTCTAAATGGGAGAAGTAGCAAAACTAAAATAGGGGTTTGTGTGTGGTGGCCAGAATTGAGTAGTGTAAATCAGAAGGGTTTGAGTCCTTGTCTTAATCTTCCCCTTGCTCATTGATCTTGACCAGGTTCCAGCAAGCGTAGCTCTATTCTGGGAAGTCGTTTTGTCACGAGGGCCCAGTGGAGTCCCCGATGTATCACCTTTTGATGACTGCCATGTCCACGTTAGCGCAGTGGTGGGGCAGGCAGCTGGAGGAGAGCACATAAAGACGTGAGCTAGCTTGGCTGTGCAGAGGCTGTGTTGCATTGTGAGGCATGGTTTTGGGGGGCAGTGGAAAGGTTTAGCAGGGTTGGGTTTCTTTTGGTTTGGATTTTTTTTTCCTCACCTCTTTCTGCAAGCACAGCCAGGATCCTCGGAGTATCTTCACATGGATAACTTCATGTGCAGGATGCCAGAACATGAACATGTAGCTCACAAGTTATCCTAAGTTGTCTATGGACAGTGTCTGATGGTGGAGTAAGCTGCCTTTCACCCAGCGCATGCTGAGGATGTCTGCGTAAGGAATTTCTCTGCTGTCTGTTTATGCTGTAGCTCACTGTGAGCTGACTTCTTCAGGCAGGCTGGCTCCAAGCCCCACACCAGATCACTCTGCAGGAGTGGGGATGCCATCAGGCATGCCAGTCCAGTGGCACATGCAGTTTTCTTTACATTAGGTTTTGTGTAATCTGCAGCTCTGGGTTTTTATAAATATCTTTGGCAATGATGAAATACTGCGGTGGTGGGACCATTGTAACTTGTGGTCGCTGCTCCACTGCAGAGATGCTTTGAGACGCTGTTTTCTATTTGCTCTACAGATACAGTTGGGGGGGGGAAAGAGTGTAGGAGGCACACAAAGCCCTCTGGAGAAGCAGCAGAGGACTTCAAGCTGGGTATAGGTACAGTAATTGCTCTGAGTTTATCTGAATTGAGTTAATCATGTAATTGACTTGTTAGAGAGGGTGTCCAATGAAAGGGGTGTCTGGTGACTGAGCAAGGGGTGAGGTGAGAACCGTGGCTGTTACGGAGCAGAGAGGGGGAGAGAGTCAGTGGCTTGTGTTCCTGTGGGTAAATGCAGAACAAACACAAGTGATTATTAACATTCAAAAGCAGCTGATCTGGTGATTGAGAAACTGCCATTTTGCATCTTTGCCTTCAGGAGGAGCTTATTTTCTTGTCTGTAAAATGGGAACAACAGTCCCTGTCCAGAAGCCTCACCATACCATGTGTTAGCAGTCAGAGCCACTGTCTGAAGCAATTTGTCACAATTCCTTTCTTGGGAATCGCAGTATTTCTGTTTGGCAAAGGTACAGCTAACCCAGAAATAAAGGAGTGAAAACAGTAAGTGTGAGATTGTGTGGTGTGCAGGAGGAGGAGACAGCTCGTCCCGATAAACTCTGTGGTGGCATGTTGAGGCAGAGCTGTGAATCTGGTCTGCAGGATGCAATCTAGGATCTGCCTCAGCTCTAACAGTGTATGTGGTAATCGGGCAGTAGTCATGTTGTCTGCTGCCAGTATTCTGGAAAAGGGCTTTAGCACGGACATATGTATCTGATGACAATGGGTTCACGAATGTAGTTAAAGGACCAAAAAACCCACCCCTGAAGACAGCAGATGGACTCTTGTTTCTCCCCTGTGGAGACTCCCCATTTATCGCAGTGGAGGCTGAGGCTTGCGTTTCAGGCAAGGCAGTCCCACAGAGCCTGCCGTGCTGTGGGGGATGCTGATGCAGAGCCTTCTCCTGGGCTCAGCGCTGACTCCCTACCTTGCCTACGCCAGCTGCAGCAGAACTTTCTTCTGGTATTTTCTGGGCATTTGCTGCTTTGGAAGCCTCAGGAGAGGAATCATGAAGGTTTCTGATGCTCGTGGTGTATATATCCTTTTTCTTTTAACCTTCTTCTTCCACAAACTACCTGCTGAAGGCTTGTGTGAACTAAGGACCTTTCAGGTTTCAACATATATCTGGTGCTTCCTTGTGGAGGCTGTTGCATGTCTATAGCACAGATCGTTGCAGGCCTGTACAGGGCGTGCCGGATCAAATGACGTGCTGTCGGGCACAGCTGAGATAGTTTCAGTGAAACTCCTGTCGATGAGACACTTCAGCTGACATCATACCGCGCCATGGGCTGGCTGATATGCCTGTTGGCAAGGGCTGTGTCAGCACCAGCGCGCTCCCTGAGCTGCTGCCCAGGGCTTGGTGTAACATCACTTGTGAGTGGGAATTCTCTCTGCTGCCGGTAGGTTGCATCCCGTGCTGTTACCAGGCAGAGCTTCTTTAAAAAAAATCTCTGGCATCCATCACCAGATCCAGTGACATGGGCTATCTTTAACTATGGGAGTATTCTCTAACCATCTCCACACCAAATAGTGCTCAGCATCCTACTTCCCTTGCACAGGGATGCTGTGAGGATGAATCTAGTCAGGTATATCAGAGGCATCTACTTCCGCAGCATCCAGACGCCTCACAGGCATTTGATTATAGTAACATCTGCCTCATCAAACACGCAGAGGGACAAAATAATTGTAAGGGGATGCTGTTCCTTTTTCAACACTTAATTTCTCTTTTATTGCTTGGGTTAGAGCCTTTGTTCCAAACACAGTCCAAACTGCCTTTGAAATCAGAAATGTGTCTGCACCCAGATGCACCACATTATTTCCTTTCTTTTTCAAATAGTCTAATTGTTTTTCTCCCTTTCTTCTTAAAGCAAGCAGCCTCTGGGGTGTTTTGCAGTACTACTGATGTTTAACGTGAAGAGGCTAAGAAACTGATGTATGCAATGACGAAGTCACTTTCACAAGGTCAGACGGCAATTCACTGGCAATGCCAAGAATAGCACCCCAAGTCTCTTGGCTCTCTCTAGCCCACCCTAAACATTGCAGCCTGCCTTTTTCCTGGTGAGCATGATCTGATTCATAATGCAGCAGTTCTGCTGTAAGGCTGGCTACCTCTCTGTGAGCTGCTGCTGCAGAGAAAAGCAGTCAGGCTGAGGCAGCAACAGAGATTGCACACGTCTGTAGCAGAAAGTCTAAACCCCAGAAACAGTATTTAGCAGCTTATCTTATCTACAGATAAGCTCATAAAATGTACTGACTGGTTAAAAATAGGTTTTAAAGTTCTTGGCAACCATGTCGAACTTCATATTCTTTGGGTTTTTCACTGCAGTACAAAAATACTATTTCAATGATTCTGATTCATATTGGCTTTTTCTGGTCTTTCTGGAAAAGTACCAAATTATTGATGGGTGGGGGTTTTTTGCTTTTAATTGTGCTCCTGAGTGCTAAACCTATTCCTGCTATTTGCTTGCAGTATGTTTAGGCAAATGCAAATGTAAGTGGTTATTCAGAGCCTTTGGCACTCTGAACAGAATGTACTGAACTCCCGGGGCTTGTTACAAAGCCTCAGCCTCCAGCACTAACAAAGCCTGTGCAGTCAATAGCTAAAATATGAAAACTACCTGGGCTTGACAGAGGGAATTTGGAGGATCTGGGAAGATCATGAACTCAAACCCAGTTTTTGTCCTGTGGACTGGGTAAATGAAATGAGGGGGCTCCTGTGTGCTGGCAGCTAAGGGTGCTCTCGAGAGGCTAGCCACGCTGTGTGTGCACACACTGCCTGTAACGCTGGGGCTGGCTTGGTTTAACACTGTGGTCTGTGGATCCTTTGCAGTGTGTAGTATACTGATGAAGTTCTTGTCGTATCAACACTCAGCTCAACGTGTTCCTGAATCATAATGGAGGCTTTCCTTCTATGAACACCACAGTCGTTGGAAGTGAAGCAAAACAGTATGAAGCCACTGCCTGCTGTGTGTCCCTTGGCAGCAGCTCGGGATTTTTACAGTTGTTTGCCTTGTTACTCAACCTATTTTAAGCTCCGATGGAATAAGGATGGCATTTGATCACAGTACTGGGCACAACTGTTTGGCGTTTATAACCCATGTTTTCAACCAGAAGCTTTTTCCGTATATGCTCGTGTCTTCAACTAACTTTAGACTCGTGGCTTTAGACTCGCGTCCTCTTTTGCTGGCCTTTGCTATTGCCTCTTATGAGAGCTCCCTGCTTTCACTCAGACGGGTGGTGTTTACCCAGGTGAGAACCCCCAAAGGAGGGAGCATAGTGGTGACTGGGGGGGGGCATGCACACTGAACAGAGCACTTCCAGCCTCCATCCTTGTCTGGCTCACATGATGGGAGTTAAGGATGTCTTTTTATTGTCATCTCTACATGTGTGCCAGCATCTTCTGATCTTGGTGCTGATCTTAGGTTTATTGAGTAGGTGGCATATTATGTAAAGACTTTAATCTAGTGGTACAGGATAAATCTCTCCCATTGTGGAAATGATCAGCTGCTAATGCTGCTTCAGTGTTCGTCTACCTGTAGTATGCTGAATGAGCAGCCTCCATCTACCATATAAAATACTCTTAAAACTGGTGCTCTGCATTTTACCCACAGGCCTGAGACTTCTGAGAGCAGCCTGCCCTGCAAACCTGGTCCCTCAGCTTTTTAGCGGCTTAGATGCATTTATGGATAGCAGTGAAGTTTTAGTCTGCTGTCACTTGTTTTAATACTGTGCAGAGCAAGGCAGAAGGCTTGTTTCTTCTTGCAAGTGAATGCAGCTAGGAGATGAATGTTTGCCATCTGGGAGGAAAACCAGAACTGGCAGTAACGTGAAGTCAGGGCTGGAGGAAAGAGAAAGGAAGCACTCAGTTGAGAGAGGGCCAGAGTACAGAGAGGAGGAGAGGCAGGTAGTGAGATGTCTGTCGTGGTTGTCTCTCGTCTCCCTATGTAATAATCTAAGGAACTTGGGAAAGTAAATCACCAAAGCTGCTGCTTTACACTTGCTTCACAACTAGTCTTTGGGTGGTAAGGAAACCTATGGGACCTCTTTGCTGCTTTATTCCATACAAGTGTTTTTCAAGGCCCACGCAGATAACTAATACCCATAAAACTAACATGCATTTACTGTGATCTGAAATTAGATTTCTACCCATATATTCCCCTACTTTCATGTTTTGATGGCTGAGTTTTTATCAAAACTCTGCATTTTGTTTTTCCAGGCTGCACAGGCATGTATCAGCTTTGGGGTAACTGTGCATCACAGTCATATACACAAATATCTGATTCTTGTGACACCCTGGGACTGGGGTTGGAGACCTCACTCTAACCTGTGAAATGAGGAGCCCAGTTACGGGGCTGCTGGGTTATCGTGCAAGCTGGTGCTTGGTGTGTGAAAGAAAATCACATTCTGCATGAAGTAAAATTACAGCTGCTGAAACCTCTGTGCTGTATATAATGTAGGTTAGAAAGAAATCTGGAACAGCTGGTACGTTACCGTAAACTACAGTTTGTGCTGTTGGGCCTGAAGAGACAACCTGTTACTGCAAATGCTGTTTCCTCCTGGAAAACCTTTGCTTGCACTAGAGAGGCAAGCTAAGCCATTTGGCCAAACACAGGTACGTAACGGCCAAAAAGCCATGTATGCAGTCACTAAAGACAATGCTGTTTGAGCCAACTTTTAATGAGAAATACAAATAATTTGATCATTAAAAAAATCTAGTTAATTGTCTAAATTTAGAGTACAGCCAAATGAACCAAAAGCTAATGCAAAAAAGGAAGTTCAAGCCATTTGTGGGAAGGGAAGTGGCCTTCACCGCTGCTTCCTCCTTAGTATTCCCAGTAGCATCCAGGACTGTGTGTGCATCATGCACCCAGGAAAAAATGGGATATTTCAGTACTTAACAAAGACTTTTTAAACTGGAGCATGGAGTGCTGAGGTGTGTGGGAGGCAAGCAGGCCACTGACTGCTCGCAGTGGTGGGGTCCCGCTGGCTCTCGGGGGTGGTAACAGGCAGCGTGGCTTGAGGGAGAGGTCTCCAGAGGAGATCTGCACGTGTGTCCTGGTGCTGGCAGCACGCTCTCTGTCTCGGAGCTGTCTGTCCCCTCCTGGCCTTCCCATGGAAGACCTGGGAAGGTGAGGAGCTGACACCAGGGCCCATGGGGTGCTGCAGACCTGAAGCTGGGCACAGGCTTTGGAGCACTCGGCCACCTTGGCTCGCTGTTTTGCACAGCAGAGGGTTCTGGACTACTCTACATGTTTCTCGGCACCTGTGTGGGCTTTAGGAAACTGTTCCCTTGCCTTGGGCATGGGGTACATTGGCACACGTTGGCCTGGTAGCTGTCCCCTGTGAGAGGGTACCTGCGTGGACTGGTCTGAGCATGTCCTGGCCATCTGTACTTGAGCACCTGGCCTCAGGGCCCATGGCTTGTACATCTGGAGCCTCTCCACCCTCCCCTCGGGCTGCCTGGGGCACACGCAGGAATCTCCGAATGCAGCAAGTCTGCAGTGAGCCAAGAGGCTGCTTTGCCTCCGTGTCACGCTGTGACCTGCTGTGGGCTGCGCCTGGGGGAGGTGGCCCAAGCACAGTAGGGCCCTGTGTCACCAGCGGCCTTCCCAGGACGCTGGCTGTCATGCTGCCGGGCAGGTCATGGGGACGAGCACCACGGTGACAGCGCAGGATGTGTTGGAGGCAAGACCCTCCTGTTCATCCAAGCTGCCATGCTTTCTCCCAGGCCTGTCTTGGGCCAGGGCATCAGGCCCCTCAGGGAGCTGTGGCTGGTGCAGTGGCCCCGCACTCATGTTTGCTCCTCGTGCTTTTGTAACCAAGGTCGTGGAAGGGATGGCTGGGAGCACGCCTTGGAGATTGGCCTCATGCTGCTGAGGGGTCAGGCTCAGTCAGGCACAATGGCGGGGAGCCACCTCTCCAAGGGTCCCTGTCTCTATGGCTGTGCAAAACAGGGGCTGGGGCAAGGGGCTGCAGGTGTGCCTGGCTGCAGCAGTGCTTCTGCCCCCCAGTCCCAGGGATGGAGCGGATGGAAGGCTCTGTGCAGCCTGTCCGTGCAGGGATGGGGTCTGTGCCATGCTCCCTGTGCTGGGTCTGCAGCTGCAGGGGAGGAAGCTGGTGCTCAGCCAGCCCTCGGGGTGCTGGCAGGCTGCTGCATGGACCTGGCCGTTGGGTAAGTGCAGCGGCATTTGGGGGTCTGCTATAACTGGGGTCAGAAGATTGATTGATCTCCCCCACACGCCCCCCCAGAGAATTTAGAAGGGGTGGGAGAGTGGCACCGCTGCTGTGTGTGCCCCACAGCTTGCTGGAGGTGGCGGGGGGGGGATTTCGAGCAGCACTGGGGAAGTGGACCTTGCCTGCCTTTTCAGGGTGTCTGGGTTGCGGTCCTTCAGGGCAAAGCAAAATGCGGGCAGGCTGCCTCGGAGCAATGCATGGAGGGGCTTTGCAGCTCAGAATCATTTAAAAAAAGGTTAATGTCATATTCCGACACGGTTTTACTAAACCAGATCTCCCCTCGCCCCCGTTATGGATCTTATTCTTTCACATGCTTCATTACTATGTCCTTTCTGTTGTTTTCAGGATTATGAGCCTTTCTGCAGCAAGTCTTGAAACAGCCAAATTATGGTTTATATCAAAGTCCCTAGGATTCACTTGTGACTTCCAGTAAGGCTTTTTTAAGGTATTCTGATTAACTTTATGAAGTCATAAACTTTTATTTTGGGTGTCTGAAATGCCATAGGATTTTTCTGATGAGGGTACCTCTCAAAAAGTTGTTATGCTTTAGTGCCCTTTGCTTGTAACTTCCAAAATTACCTGTGTCCTGTAAAAACAATTTTTCACAAAGCTTTGAACATGTTTCCAGTACTTCTTGGGGGTGCCCCTGATCCAAGCTCCAGTTTTGTGTGAATGTATGAGCAGCTGAAAGAAACTGATTGCTATCTGCGTTTTGCCTCCATTTCTCCTCTTGTGCTAAGGGCCATAAAGCAGAAAAGTAATTGAAAAGTGGTAGCTTAAGACAGTACTGTGTATGTACTTGAGAGAGCTGGTTACCCTTCCTCCTTCTTGCCGCTTTACTCTGCCATTAATGGATTTGGATAGAAAACGGAAGATTCTTGTTTCGCTGAGGCAGGCTGGCTGACAGCTCCTCTTGGCGCTGTCACTGGCAGCCTCTGCTGGCCCATCAGCTTCTGGCTCCTGGACAGACTGCCTGTCCCTCAGTCGCTGCGGCAGCTGACGGCTGGGTGACCAGCTTGCTTTACTTAGAAGGTTGGTACATCCATAGGATGTAACACAATAAATGGTAAGTAGCTGAATGCTTCAGAGCATACAAAGAACAGCACAGAGGTTGGATTTTTATTGCATTTTGAGCTCTTTCTGTAGAAAGCAAAAAGAGTACTGTGGTTTTCCTTATTTGTGTGGTCCTGATGCAGAGTATTGCGAGTTTCAAAGAATGGTTGAAGCAGACAATGTTTGTGCTGGTAACAGGTTGAAATGTTTCCTGTCATGGAAAAGATGAACAAGCCAATTCCACATCACCTTTATTTTCTGACACCTGTGAGTACTGTCAGTGTTGCTGCTATTTTAATTTGTGAGTCGCTGCCCTGTGTGGCATAAACACCATTGCTATGCATGGTCAAGTGTCACCTTTCCTGGAGTGGCGTGAAGGGAGTAAGAGGGCACGAGCCCTCCCAGTACTCCCTCCGTCTGCCTCCTGCTCTTCATGCTTTGCTGTATCGCACATGACTCAAGCCAAAGCAGGGGCAGGCGAGCACAGAGACTGAAGGAGGCAGCAGAAGAGGAGGACATAAAGGGACCAAAGGGATGGGAGCAGTAGGTGGAGAAGGTCAGGGCACCATCCTTGGTGACAAAAATCTTTCTGTGGCTGTGGTCAGCACCCTGTGCTGAGGGATGAAGGGCCTTCAGAAGTATTCCCTATCCTTCCTGGCTGGTGACAAACCTGGCCACAGTGGCCTGTACACTGAGCAAAGAGAAAGAGTTGTCCTTTCTTCCTCATGGGTGGAGGAACCTGGCCAGCCCTGAAGAAATCCATCCCAGGTGCATCCCCTGTAGTCAGTGCTGCAGGAGTCAAACCTGCTCTGGCAAGCTTGAAGGGACATTAGCAAAAGACTAGCAATAAACTCACCTAATGAAGCTCTGAGCTTTTTGGAGCTCTTGTTCCCAATCAGGCATGACATAAAAGCCTTATTCTACTGATGGGTGATGCAGTACTGATAGGTGAAGTCTCTGTAAGGACGAAATTGTCAGCTAAATTCTGCTTGTGGAAGATGGCACCTATAGATGCTAGAAGCAGCTAGAAGATGCAGAACTGTCAGACAGTCTATTTGCTTCTGATCCGAACAGCTCTGACCATGAAGTGCTGAAACATTAAATAGAAGAACTTGCAGGTTTGTTTTGAGGTGTTTTGTTTTTTTTCTTGCTACAATCAGAGGCAAAGAGAACTGGATTTTTCTGGAGAATATTCCTGGGTGCATCTCCCATCGTTATGGGCAATCAGTATTGGGCTTCACTGAAAAGCAGCTTGTGTGTGTGCACCAGGCATTTTGTGCACAAGCTCGGAGAGCAAGGTGCTGATAGCTCCTAGGGCTGTTGTTTTCACAGATGTTCTGAAAGGGACAGTTGGACAGAAATCCCCTTTAGCGTATCTGAGACGCTCAGGCCTTTTTTCCTGTCAAAGAGGGAAGATGGCCTGATTATCCCTTCTATAGTCATCACCCAACTGATGCTGCAGCATCTTGAGCCCAGCAAGTGCCCCTTGCAGCGGATGTTGGTGGGTACAGAACCAGACAGCCAAGAAACGCTGGAGAGTTCCCTTCCCTTTGGCTTCCTTGCTGCCCTCAGCCACCAAGACCTGCTCTTCCCTAGACTGACGGGTCCTTAACATCAGCAGAGGTGCTCTCTCTCCAGTTTGCCCCTCTTTATCCAGCTTGCTCAGTAGTGATGCAGCCAAAAGCTTCTACAGCTTGGTACCTTTGAAAGTCTTCTAAAGTACACGGGCCAGATACTCTAGGAAGAGAAGTAGTGATTCAATGGTGAAGCTGGCAGAGCCTGCCTGTACTTTATACTAGAGCTTGTTCCTCTGTGTGTACGTGTACTCATGCATATCTCCTTCAGCACTTTATCTCCCTCTTCTCTTTAGTGCTTTATCTCTGTTCAGCTCTTTAGTGCCCATTATCTCTTGTCAACTATCTGCATTACAGAGTGTAAGGACAGTATTTAGGAGGAGTGCTGTGAATCAACCTTGTCTGTCATCTCGGAGAGCTGCGCATGTGTGGGTGATGCATGTTTCATATGAGTGTGCTTCTCCTAGAGCAGTATAATATACATGGTCTTGCTGCTGGCTACTGTAGCATGTCACATACTTTAGTCTTTCCATATCTACTTGGGTAGTTTTTTGTAGACAACTAAAGCTAAGTAGCCCGGCTGCTGTCTGTCTGCAGTTCCGCCATCCTGATTTGCTTTCCTCTGTCGCTCATTAATGGGCGAATACCTTGTGCAAGCACTATTGATTAGCTTCATAACCACCTGTCTGTAAATCATTTTCCATTTCTGGTTATGAGTAATATCTGCATGTTTTGTTTATCTTCCACATAATGACCCTGGTTGTTCTCCCATTTCTCAGCAGCATGGCTCTGTTGTGCATAAGGAAATTATGCAGGGGTCAGGCTGGAGTGAGCAAGGAAGACTCTGTCCCTGGGTGGTTTTATGCTCTTCATAGATACCTGAAGCAACCAGAGGAAGTGGCTGGTGTCCAGAATACACCAATGCAAGTGTGTGACCAATGAACCAGCTGTCTGGTTTTTTTTGGTGAATTAAGTAAAACAGTTGTACTCAACCAGGCAGTGTGCTGGTGAAGGACCCTCCTGTGTTTCTGTGTCTACAGGAAACCCCTCTGCTAAAATGGGAGCATGGTGGGCAGAGCCCAAACTGTTTTTTGTCCCCAGTGCAGTGTTATTGCTTGTGGACTGCTGCCCTCGGCCTGTGGTTGCAAAAGATGAATAGCTGGCAGGAAGGTAGCAAGTATGTGCTACTTAAACATACATTGCCTGATGGCTGTCTTCCCAGTACCCAGATGTATGGCTTGCTCTAGGATGCCGGGACCTCCCTCTCTGCTGCGGTAGACACTTCTATTATTAGCTCAGTGGCAGCTTTCCATATGCCAACACTCGTGACTGCAGGACTGTTTAATTTTCACTTCTCTGAAGTATTTAATTTGTCAGCTGTTGGCTTCTATTCATTAAAGACCAAACCTCAAAGTCCTTACCTAGATTTTTGCTCCATTAAGGTTGAAGCACAGATCTGAACAGGCTATTATCCCTACGTAGAATCAGAGTCCGGATAAAGTCTTAAATCCAGAAAGTAAGTTGCTACTAGGCTAATCAGTAGAAAACCCCTGTCTGCAGAGGTGGGTGTCTAGTCTCTCTTTTTCTCTGAATAAAAGTTAATAGAAAAGAAAAATCAGCTCTGCTAGAAGTCCTGCCCGCTTGCATTTCAGTGCTTGACTGTGAAGATGGGGTGTGCAGTTGCCAGTGCCTGTCTGCAGGTGCTGGCACTTCTCTGGTGGCTGAGGATAGCTGCTGCTGTGAGATAATCACCCAGCTATTCACTGCTGGGGGCCTCTCTTTAATTATTGAATGCCAGAATAGATGTATATTGAATTACCTTGCTGGCAAATATAATTTCCAGCATCTCGTGTAACTCTACAATATTCTCAGGGTTTTTTAATGTGCATAACATGAAATCTTCTTAAAAGAATCTTAAAAAAAAAAAAGTCAAAATATGTTTTTATATACTGCTTATATAGCAGTACATGTTTCCAGAGAATAACAAGTTGTACACTGGCTTTGAAGATGGCCTTCCCTGGCAGTCAGTAGCATGTGATTACTCTTGTTTGAAGTCAAGCCTGCACTTGGATGTGCAGCAGAATGAAGCAGGTTGTGAATGGTGCATTATCAAACAAAAAAAACACACCCAGAAAACCCCAGCCTAATTTTGCTCCCACTTCTCTGAAGTATTTAATTGGTCACCTGTTGTTGCAGAAGAGCTGCCTAACGCATCCTAAACTGCAGCCTGTGGTTCTGGTCCTGTGATGCACGACACTGCGTCCATGCAGCATCCTCCTGGAGTCACTTGCAGTAGCACATGAAGACAGGGGGAAAGAGAGAAAAATCAACATACGCATATGTAATTTCTCCCAGCTTGCAGAGATGTGAGTAAATGCCAGTGTTCCCCCTCATCCCTCCTCCTCTGTCCTGCTGTTATATACAGATTGCAGGCGTTAGATCTGCAGGCAGTGGTTGAGAAATTGGCCACAGATCCCTTGACTTTTAGTTCCTGTAAAATCCTCTGGGTAACGTAGTTTTCGGTGCTCACGGACATGAAACTATTTTTATATACGTTCTCTCTAAACATGGCAAGAAAAATTTGTCATTTCTTATTTTGCAAAAGATGCCACCTTATTTCCCAAATTGTGCTGAATTCCATGTAATCCTGGTAACAATTTACAAAAGAAAGGAAGAATATTACACAATGCTTAACTGGAATGAAAGGCAATACTGTGGTTAATCAAACATTTCTGTCATTTACAAGTTTTGGAAAATTTCATGCTGCTGAATGATGTCAAGCAGGCAGCCGTGGAGCCCGAGATCCCTCCTTTGTAACCACCACAGATATGTCACATGCGGCAGCCCTAGCAGGTGCTGACAGAATAATTACAGTGCTCGAATTCGTAATACTGCAGGCATTAATGGATTCATGAAGCTGGTGAAAGGAGAGCTCCATCTACTGTTGTACAAAGAGAAGGCAAAAATAACCAGAAGGACCTTCCTGCACACACACACTGAAAAGCTACTGGATACCATGTACTACTTTTTTCTTTTTTTCTTTTTTTTTTTTTTTTTTTCCCTGTGGCTTTTAGAGCCCCCCAATTCAAATCGAGTTCCTTGCCTTGGATACTGTGCAGGTACGTAGCCGGGGACAGTCCCTACTTAGCCATCGTGAAGCAGGCGAGGCAGACAAAGGATTTGAGATGCACGTGCACATATAGAATCAGGAGCAGGACCAGACGGACACTGACCCCGATTTCTAGTCCCTTTCCCTGGCAGGAGGAGGTTCATTCTCCAAAACATGTTGAAGGCAGAGGGCTGCAGGCAATGCTTGCTTTTGGAGCTGCAGAAGCAGGTGAAAGCTGTAGATAGCACATGGTTATATGTCTTTTTACTTGATTTGCCGCTGCGCTGTTTCTGAACTTTCTGTATCTTAGATAGCCAGAGAAGTATACACAGGCATTTATATGAGAATGGAGCCCTGCGTAAAACCTGGATCCCTTTTCTACCAAGCCTGTGAGCCCTGAACCAAGGGCTGGTGGCAAATTCTGCATGTAAATTCTGTCCTCAGGACTTTCAGCTAAAATCCTCCTCTCTGCCCTTTGGATTGTGCTTTTAATAGAGGTAGTACATGTTCAAAACTGAGTATTTTCCACTGACCTTTTATATTTGTAATAGGCTGAATTAAGACCCACTGTTCAAGTGCCAATTGTGCTGGGCTGAGATATGTTATATATAGCTGTTACTGGCCAGTTTGAATAGCCCCTAAAGGACAATGTGTACTACTTAGCTCAAGGAAAAAACCCACCAATTTCAGGATTTAGAATGCTTGTAAAAAGCGCTAATTTTTCTCTGCAAGTGATTTGCTGGTTGTGAAAACATACTGTTATTCTGTGCTTGCAAGGAACATCAGAAGTGTCTGGATTGTTAGATTTCCACAGAAAGCTAACTGATAATTGTTTTGCAGTGATGTCAGGAAGAATTTGTGCTTATGTTACTTGACTGTGAGAGCTCATTTCAAGTTATGTGAACAGATATTTCAGATTTGAGTTCAGCCTGGCAGAAAAGAGAACAGTCTAGTCCCCAGCATTTTCCATCCTTTATAGTATTACCCCAACCTCACATCTCCTAGATATGCTCTCAGATACCACATCTTCTGCAGATATTTGCAGCCCCTTTTCTGCTGGGGGGTGGGGTGTGGAATCAGCAGTGACTTTTTTTAACTGGATTTTTCTTTACCATGAAACTGAAATGCAATGTCTTTGAAAGGAAAGAGAGAGAGATTCACTTTTATCCAGCCTCGTACTTCTCATGTGACACTGTACTGAGTAAAATGTGTGGGTAGAGGGTGGTGAGTGTCCTAAGAGTCACGGAGGCCAGGACCTGAACGTTTTATTAATGTTGATCTTTGCTACACACATGGAGCTTTTTGCATCTCGGTGTGTGTCTGACTGCTTTGGAGTGAGACTTTCCGCAGGTACAGGAAAAGGACATCAAGGACAGCACGAGTCATGGTGCGGCTGGGCTTCAGGCCGGAGAGGAACAGACGCTGCTTGTACCAGGCTCTTCTGCTTCTGGGCTGGAAATACAACTGTGGCCCCTTTCTTCTGCCTGCAGCACAGTTAGGTGCGAGCAGAGGTCCTGTAGCCTTGCTTGGCTTACCCCCAGTGCCAGCCTGCCTGCTGTGCATGGCCAGCATGCCGCAGCGTGCGGCAGCACCTTTGTCAGGCAGACGGACCCCACTGGTCCACGGAGCTTCAGCAGGAAAAGGTAACTTGGCAAGTTTTCCTAACCCTGATGAATGTGTTACTAGCACTGGATTTTCCCTTGTGAAATGACCTGTAGCTGTCTAATGACTGTAGGTAATGTGCTCAGACTAATTTACTCTGTAGTTTGCTTATCAATAACCTATAATTTCAAAGCTTCACACCTGTTTGCTCAAATGCCTTTTACTTGTCAGTCTTTTCATGTACGGAGCTGCAGCTATCTCCGTAAAATTGTAACAAACACCTCAATAAAATACTCTCAGAAGTCATCCTCAGCTTTTGGCATCCTGGTGTGTGTTACACAGCCAAGCAGTCCTGAACATAGCAACTCGTATGTATGCAGCAAGAGGCACAACAAAAGAAACATAAAATACTGCTCATGACACAGCTGTCAACAATTAAACTGTGTTTGGCTTTCCTAGTAGAGGTTATGAAGAAGCCCATGGAAATCTGAAACAGCTTTCAAAAGAAAGCACTGAAAATATGCGCCAGAAACCGAGGAATAGATTGCAGATGGCAAATATATGTCTCTGCAGCCTGTCAGGGAACAATTTGGTTTGACAAATGGCTGTGATCTGCCATGGAGCTGTGCAGAAGATGAACTGTTGGGCTGCAGCGCGACAGTGTACAAAAATAATTAAGCAAGATTAAGCATGCCCGATACTGTTTTTTATGGGAGAATTTGCCTGTATATTCAATGCAAGATCCCACAGACTGCTGGGAGATGGAGGACCCTCCACTCCTGTAAACAATGCTGTTTAATTTTTATACCATACCTGTCAACTACAGACCTCAGGACCTGCTTTAAGAAAGAAGAAGATATGGTGTCGTTCAGCCATGAGCTGGGGCAGGGCAGTGAAATGGTGTCTCAGAGGCTGGAGAGCGATGAGCAATGGTACTGGAAAGGCGTGTCAAAGCCTCCCGGCCCTCGGCGTTGTCCCTGCAGGGCCAGAGGAGATGAAGTCTGTCATAAGCAGTGAATGAAGGGAGGAAGTGTTAGAGGAGTGCTTGCAGCAGCTCTGGCCCCAGCACCCCTGCCCAACCATGAGGGGTGGCAGCACCTTTTTCCTGGGGACTGCAGAAGCAAGCTGGCCGGGCAAATAGCTTGGACAGAAATAAACTCCTGTTGTTTCGGGTTTTGCTACTGACCCCTGCAGCTGAGCTGCTGACTAAAAGTGGCCATGAATGATGTCTTGGAAGTTGTGAAAACTTTGGGACTGGAGGAAGCGGAGCCAAATGGCTGTACGTGTTCCCTGAGGCTGATAGAGCCAGTGCGGCAGAGCTGTCCCCACCCTTGGAACAACCTTGCCTTGGATGGGAGCTCTCTCTGCAGCAGAGGAGCACAGAAGGTGTTAACTGATCGTAGGCCTTCATTTACATTGCGGCAGGGTCGGGCCATAGGCACTACACAGTCCAAGGAAGTTTGCTTCTGCTGCAGCGGTGTTTGTAGCTTTTAGTCCCTGAGCTTCCCAGGGCTTTGGGTGCCATGCAGCATGGAGGTAGCTCACCCTTTCCTTGGTCACCCATTTCTCTCACAAAGTGTCTGCTGCATTCTCCTGAATTAATAGTTTACTCAGCTCTCTAACACTGCTAAATCTTGCACATGGTAAAACAGCCCGTTAATGACAGTGGGTTTGAGTAAGGCTGGAATTTTCCCAGGTACCGAGACAAGACAGTGGACTTGGCCACGTTGCTGTGCTCGGGGAGAGCGAGAGGGCGGCAGGAAGTGGGGATCTGCAGGGCTGCAGCAAGTAGGTCTGAAGTTGCATCTAAAATAGCTGAACTGTGACGTTTTCTCTCGGCAGTTAGAAGTGGTAAGAGAGGCCACAGACGCTTCCTTTCTGTGATTCAGAAACTTGCAAATCTTCTTCATACCTTATAAGTAAAATTAGCCTGTTTCTTGCTGTTGCCAAACCTTTTCAAAGCAAAGATATTTTCTACAAAGGAATTCAGCAACAGAAACGGAATTCGCTCATGGATCAGATTACTGTTATTTCTGGCTGGCAGCAGCACCAGAAATACTTGCAGGGATTTCCATTTTGCCTTTGGAAAGGTGTGGTGCATGTTGCTGATAGAAAAGGAGCTATTTGGGAGGATAATTCACATACATTAAGAGACAAAAAGGGAGATGAGTCCCATGAGGCTGTCACAGCCATGAATACGAGTGTTTAGCTTTGCATTATAACATTCAGACACTTCTGAAATGGAGATCTTCAGCTGTTGTTGTCGAGAATGTTGTGACGCGAGCTGCAATTGCTGCTGCTCAGGAGAAGACGTTTCCAGCCCAACGTCTAAGCTTTCATTCAAACCATGGTTCTGTATGCTGATTGTGCCTAGAGAATTGTGTCAGACATCTTCCTGCATGTGGGGACTCTGTAGATGAAACTTAATGAAGGGAAATATTTTGATGACGTTTAAAGCAGCAATCATTTGTGACGCTGACGAATGTGATGTTACCTTAAAATGTGAACATACCCATCAGTTGGGAGTGCCAGTCAAAAAAAGTCTGGCACTTAAACCTATAAGTGATCTATATTTTGCAGCCAGCTTTAAGTAAAGCCTCGGTCCACTTGATGATGCTCTCCTCAGGGACAGAGTCATCTGAAGAGCTGGGCTCAGCGGCTGATGGACCCGCGCTGCCCACAGAGGGGGAGCGGGCCCTGGGAGGGTGATGGACCCCAGCACCGCTCTGCCGGTCGGCAGCAGCAGGGAGACATCGTGTTCCCCTCCACGTGCCCGGACAGCCACGTGCCTGGGACAGCCAAGGAAAGCCATAAACTGTAGACTTTTAATAAATGGAGACCTGATTGCTCGTAATACACATGGACAATTTCTAGCGTAAAGTCAGAGTCCTCTGATTGTAGCCCTAAACGCTGATAAAAATGGTGGAACAAATGGATGTCTGCAGTATAATACAGAAGGACATTTTTATTCCTGTCAAACTGCTTTAAAATTCTCAAAAGAATATAAAAAGGTTTTACTTAAAGTTAGGCATGTTATGTTGGAAATAGGGCTGGTTATAATACCTTACCCCAAAATAATATCTCTGAATGTCAAGTGATGTCTTACTAAGCAATGACCTGGTTTTGTGGCTGTCTTGGCTAGGTTTCTTCATTCTGCCTGATGGACTGTGCACAAAGAAGCGTATCTCCAAGGACTGCATTTTTTGGCTGTTTGGAAACGCATGTGAAAAAAGGGGACAGCAACATATGGACTTGGTGTACTCCAGGGGATGACTGCGGGAGCCTGGGAACATTTCGTGCCTGCAGCAAGTGTAGGAAGAAGGGAGGAGGAGAGACGACCGACCAGCTGCAGTGAGCTGCGTGGTGATTGCACTGAATTACATGGCTGCTCATCGGAGCAGGAGCAGCACCGGAGCGGCTCAGCCATGCTGGCCTGGCTGTGCAGGCAGGTCCATATCACAGTCAAAGTGAAGAACAGGCCTCATACTATGTTCCTTCCTTCTGCATGGGTCACAGCAGCATTGGGAGATTCTTATAAAAAGCCATGGGCAACATCTGGACTAGAGGATTAAAATAATAAAATTACTGGCCAGACCAAAAGCAGGCCAGATGCTGAGGAAGGAACGGAAGAGGGACTGATTCGGAAGCTCAGTGCTGTCAGTGATAGGAGACTTCAGGTGCGAGCGGAGGCGGGAGAACCCTGTGGCTTTTCCAAATGTACCACCATGAGGAGACGTATTTATGGATCAGAAACTCTAAATGTTGTTCAGAACAATGCACTAAAAATAAAACCGTAGCAATCTCGCACAAATTGCAGGTGAGCACACCACAGGCAGGGCATACGCAGAGTACTTGCATTGAAAGCCCACAAGAGTCTGCATGTTGCCATACGCTTCACAGCAGGTCTTCAACGCGTTTTCTCTCTGAGATAGAAACAGAGCAATTGTTTTCTTCTTCAGTGCTATGACTTTGCAGCTGTAATGGCAATATGTTGGGAACTACAGGTCTCTCATTCTGGATCTTAAAGAACAACTCCCTCAACTTGTAAATAACATATACAATTAAATGGGGTGCATTTTCCTCTGCCTAAAATGTGTGACATACCCTAGTGAGGTCAAGGGAAAGGCTCCTGTTCCTTTCAATAGATTTTATTGTACTCCTTAAAAGATCTGATGTATTTACAAGATGTGTTCATAGAGGCTGGGCCTATTTTCCCCTCTGACCCCCTGATCTGGTGTTTAGCAGGAGAAACTTTCACTTCCTTAGTTAGTATTAGCATCCCCCTGTTTTGTTAGGAGCAGCAGCAGCACAAACCTGACATCGCTTCCAGATTTACATGCACGTAGGACCAAGTGATGTCGCACAACTGCCTCTCACCGTCAGGTCCTTGCTGCTCTGTTACCCTGCAGCTGCAGAGACCACATGAGAAAGCGGTAGCAACAACACAGGAAACTTGCCTAGATCTAGGCAGGACCTGCTTGTTGTGAAGGAAGTAGTCTTAATAATATTAATGTAAATCTATACTCATTGTCTCTCAGACTATATGTTATTTAACTCTTTGTTTTGTGAAGAACTAGTTTAATGAAATTATCCAAGAACCACAGAAATCTGAAATTTTTCATCAATTTTCACTCAATGCCAGTGGACCAGAACTGCATCCCAAAAATATTAATGCAAACAAAGGAAGTCACTTCCAGAGCTAGCATATGAACAGAGTTGCTGCTTGAGAAAGAATGTGTAGCACTGAGGTAGCTGTCCTGCAGAGCAGAGGATTTGGGGTGGGAATCCCGTCTCAGCCTTGGCAGCAGGACAGCTGATGACGCTGTCCAGTACACACCTAATAAGTGTGCTCACGGGTGTGCATCCTCCAACCCCGTCCTTCTCTCCGATTCTCGAATTCTCATTTTTGAATGGCCCAAGTAAAAGAAAGAGCTATTCGTTCAGTCTCAAACGATGAGGCAAACTCGGCACTAATAACATCTCTCTTGCATGCGTTGGAGATTCAGCGTGTAGCTGACAGCTTTACTTTTCTCCTTCTGTTTCTGTCTTATCTCTGTTCATCTTCTGTCATCATCCTGCACGTGGTTTTATTTGTCCATTTCTAATGTACTGTATCTTGTACGTATTCCTGCGCTGGTGATGGTTAATGATGGTTCCCATGCCCTGGCATTGAATATGGCATCCTATTCTTGTAGACACACAATCTCTTTCCAGGACTGTTCCTGCCACGGTAACTGCTGGAAAGGGCGAGAGGTATCAGACAGGCTCCCCGAGTGTGAGGCATGCCAGCCTACTAGGGCTTTTCCTCGTGGAGCAGGGAGAAGCATGAATGGGAGCTGATTTTATGATTATTTCAGTTGAGAAAAATCAGGGATATGAATTGCTGAACTGTCATCAATTTCAGTGACTGCAGAGCTCGATTAGGCCTCTAATTTTAGTTTCATGCTAACGCTATTGTCAGCTCTTTCTGTGAAGCAGGTGATGCAGTTTTAGACGTTGTTCTGCAGCTGCTTCGAGTGGATTATCTAGTTCCTATAACCTGACACCCAGCAGGAGTATCAGGACAGCATTTGGAAATGCTTTAAAAGGCCCTGGGTTTTTTACACCCTTCTTTTTTTTTACTGCCACCCCACCGTTGCCCCGCTGCTGCCCCACCATGATGCACGCAGGCACCAGCCCTGGTCAGGTACGACCTCACCTCAGCTGACCCCCTGTTTGGCAAAAGGTAAAGTTTTGCTTAATGCAGTTCTGTTAGAGCTCACTAACTCACAAATCTGAAACGGGGAGGCTGCTGATTCCAAGATGCCATAGACAGCGCTGCTCTGACCCCACGCCTGTGAGTGGTGAGGAAGGACACAAGCGTCCCTCGGGCAGCGGCCGCCTGTGGGTCTCTGCTGTGTGACCCCCTAGGACACGCCAGGACGGAGAGTGTCAGAGCAAAGGGCAGCAGCGGGTTCGGCTCTGTCCCGCTCCTGCTGCCGGCACGGCCCCAGCGCAGCCCGGCGCTCTTCTGGGCGTAACGTCCCACGCAGCCCTGCTCTGGATGGCAGCACGGCCGCAGCAGCGCACAAGGGGCTGTGCCAGCACTGCCGACAGCTGCCGTTTCAGCAGTAACTGTGCTTCTGCCATCGCGTTTGCTGGCAGGTATTCCTGCATGGCTCTCGTCTCCCCTGCGTTATCCCTCATGGATCTTAAACTAGTGTAAAAGTGGTGCCCGGGGGTAACCTGGGCCATCGAGAGAACACCTGGGCACGGCTGAAGTTTGGAGCGCAGTGGGGAGCTTAGTTATTTTCTGGAAGATACGGAACAGGTAGATGGGAGCGCACGGGAGACAAGTGCCCAGCATCCCTGCCAGGAGCGCTCAGCACCTCCATCCATCGGAGCTGTGGGATGGGAAAAGCTTCCATGAAACACAGAGGTTTATTTAAACATAGTTAATGAGCTGGACCCATAGCATAGGTTTTCTAACTTCAAAGACTGGTTGCTGATGTCGAACAGCTGAGCCTTATTTGCAGAGAAATGTCATTCTCCAGTGCATTCGCAGGTAGGAACACAGCATCGTGTTTTGTGTTAACACTGGTTTCAGCTTCCCTGTGGTACTCTCAGCCATCTGGAGGATGCACGCACAGGCCAGAAGATGACAGGAATGCCATAACAGGTTTTCCACAAAGAAAACAAAAACTTTCTAAAGCTTCAGAAATCTCCGCTGGCTCACGCTGTTTCTGAGATACATCCAAGATGGTGGTCGCGTATGAGTCCTTGCAGCTCCTTTTGAAGGTCTGAAGGGTTTGTTTTCCAGGAGAAAAGCCTATCTGAGCATTATTTATGCTGGACTGAACTTCAAACAAAATTGCTGCTAGGAACTGACAGCAGACTATGTATGACAGCTAGTGGTATGTAGCACAGCCCTGTCAGGGAATGGATAATCCCCCATCCTTAAATATACTTTCTATTTATGTTGGCAGTGTACAGACTTCTAGGGATTTTACCAGTTATTCCAGCCATAACGCTTCAAAAGTGCCACCGAGGAAACATCTATGCAAATCTCTTTCTATTTCAAAACTTCTTAACTAAATAATGTTAATATGTTGCAGGCTGTTGGGACTTAAAGTAGAAAAATGTTCAAAAGTAAAAGGAAAATATTTGGAGAGTATCTTTTTACTATCACACAGACCTGGAAATTGTATCAACTCAGGGGATACACCATTTGTTCTTGCAGCTTAATTTTCCCTGGTTAATTTATTTTTCATGTTTATCAGAATTCCAAGATACCAAGCCAAATCCCTTCCTAACATTTCTGTGAGCTTGAACCGAGGGTTTAGTTGTCAACGAGCGGCCAACGCTTTGACAAAACCGTCCCATTGTTTTCATTTAAGTATCGCAAGCAGGCTGTATGACGAGATTCCTGTGAGAGAAGCTGACAGCGTGGGGCCCCGCTCCCGCACGGCCTCCGCTCGTGGAGCTGCTTCTGGCATAGGGACCCCTGCCCGGGGCTTGCCGAAAGCGGCCCCCGCGCGCAGCCCCCGAGCGTAACCTGATGAGCCCCGCCGAGGGCAGGATTTTCTGTCTGCTGAACGATGGTACGCCGTGCCCCACAGCTTCGGCTTGCGAAAAATACTGCGTGTTGGAAGGGACCTGGTGGGATCACTACCCATTGTTGGCCCTGTCTGTGTTAACGGGATTTATTTTTTTTCCCTAATACAGCTGCACTGCGAACTTGATTTGTGCTAGCAGGGTGCTAAGAAGGTAACTTGCTTACTGCAGGCAAACGTATGAATTTTCTTGCATCGTTAAGATCCGCGGGGCTGCAAATTTCCTTCTTGGGTGTAGATCAGCCTATTGTAATGCAAGTCCTTGTGCGGCACAGGGCATCCTCCACGCACACATCGCAGCCGAGTCACCCCACCAGCTGAATAGCCTTGAGTGCTTTCTGAGGGGTGTACAAAGGATCAGATCGCAAAGGTCTGTACCAGTGTCATGGTATCTGCACATTCCTCAGATTTGGCCTCAAGTTCTTCTGGTTCTGGCGCTGCTACCCAAACATGCTGGAGAGCCGCATCTGTACAAACACCGGCAGCAGTGTCAGGTTCCCTCCTCCTCCTCCTCTTCACTGTTGTTTGCAAAAAGCAGCTAATGGTGTTAGCGGAATCAGATCTTTTGGGAGTTTGGGGAAGGAGAGACCTGGTGTTACACCCCCTCGGTTCTGCAAGCACGTACTAGACACTGTTTAGGTTTTCTGTTGTTTGTGTTCTAAAGAAATTACCTTGAAATGAAGTTAGAGATGAATGAAATCAAGTATCTGTCTGATGAGAAATTTATATAGATGCCATTTGCTTTCACCTCAAAACTAAAGAAAATTTAATGTTTTGGGGCCTTTTTTTGGCAGGAACAAAACTCCAAACAAGAGCCAGGAATGTCCTTTTTATTGAAGTGAAACATTTTGACGTTCCCAGACTCAGTAGCGTTCAGTTTGTTGAACCGGCTTCAAAGTCACTTTCTGCTCAAAGCCTTTTCCCTGTTAAGCTGTGCTTTTCAGCTAATGCTTCGGGAACCTAAATCTCCCCAGGCGTTGGGGTCCCCAGGGAGAGGTCAGCAGCTCCCCGGGCACGTGAAGCAGATTGCCCATCAGGACGTCGGCGTTGCGTTAGGGGAAACACAATCTTCCCGGGGCTCTGCAGCTCTAACACCACATCGGAGTAAGGAGGAGCAGCGTAACGTTTGCTTGAACTGATGCGTAACAGAGCATTTCAGAATAAAGAAAAAAAACAATAGAGTGAAATAAGTTGCTTCCATTTTCCCAGCAAAAAAGATGAGCATTTTCAGAAAAAAGTGATGTTTTTCCACACCACGTTGTAGAAACCATTGAGGAAGCTGGGTCGCTCAGTAACGGTGGGATAGACTGCCAGTAACCGTACCAGAAAGTTACGGGGAGACTTCCTTGGGTTTTAACATCTGAATCCAGGGATCTGGCTTTCTCTTATGCTGACTGGTGCAATCACCACAGGCCTGGCTGGGGTTAATTGAATTAAATGGGAAGCTTGCCAGGGACTCCAGTTATCTTGGTTCAGTCATTAGCACAAAACCAGTGTAAGGATTAGCTGTTGTTTGCTGTCTCAGGTGTTAGTGGTGATGCTAGCCAACAAGTTACGGTCTTGTCAGAAGCAGTATGTTCTGGAAGAGACAGCAGCCTTTCTGACTGATAATGTATGTAGCAATTTTTTAAAATGTAAGTATTCCTCATTGGAATAATTTTATTTTATTCCTCACTTTGAATAGTTTAATGTGTTTTGTATCTTCTCACTTTTCAGTTGGCAATCTGCGCTTGCATTTTGAGAGGTTTTGCAAGCCCACGAGACAGATGTACTCCTCTTTCTGACTGACAACGTTTCTGAAAGACCTGCTTTCCAACCCTTTGGGGCTGGCCTCACCGGGCCCCTCGGAGAGCGGTGAGCGACGCAGGTGGTTGGTGATGCAGCTGCCAGGCTGAGTCACTGGTGGTGAGCGTTCGCTGGTGCCACGTGAACTTTGCAGGGAGGGGAGGAAGGAGCTGGGCTTTTTGATTCTGAGGGATATTGCTTTGATATAAAGAAAAAGAGATTTAACTACTGCAGGAAAGAGTGGGGGTTTGCTGTTCTGTATTCTAGATGAGAAATTCTGGTCCTGAAAATCTGTACAATTACTGAGGAAGCAATGGGAAAAGTAACATCCTTGAAAGCCGCAAGAGACCCTCTAGCAAATCAAGGCAGATTTAACAGTCCTTAAATACTTCTTAAATAAGGGAAAAAAGAAACCCAAACTTGTTCCTTCTTCTGCTCCCCAGCATTTCAGACTTTTGTTCTGGCTGAGAAATAAGCAAAACAGGAGACCAGGCCAATTTGCGAAGGATCCCTTTGTGAAAGGCTTGTCATCTGCACGGCGAGATCTGTCCTGGAGGGCTGCACCTGCCCTCGCAGGGTCCCAGAGCGCGGAGCTGGCCATGCTGCCCGTGTCCCACCCGCAGCGGTACCCGCTCTCTGTGGCCCACCTGGCAGCGGAGCACAACTGCATTCTGGGGCTGGGGAGGGCTAATTAATAAGCAGAACCAATGACGACAGTACTGCATGAACTGCTGAACTCAAACATTTCCCCCGCCCGGGGTTTATGGGGGGGCTGATTGGAGCCAGACTGTAAGCGGGGGTTTGGGAAGTGCTTCGGAAGCGGACCAGCCGCCCCCACAGCTGGAGCAGTTTCTAGCCCTGCTGGATGTCGCCACATGAAATCTCTCTGGGTGAGTCTGAGCCCTGCGTCTTTTTGATGGTGAGCTCCTGCCCGGAGCCAGAGAAGCTGTGGCTGCCGTGCACTATGGCTTGGTCCATGCTGGGCTTGGCCCACAGCGGGTGGGAATAGCCAGGGGTGGCTCACGTCACACCCTTGACCCAGGTCTCTTAATGGATTAATTCTGTCATAAACTGGTTCTTAAAAGGCAGCGCTCTGTGCAACAGGCTTTGCAGTTATGCTGCGAGTCCATGATTCGCACTAACAATCTCAATGCATTCTGAATGTTGTGAAAGGCACTTTGCTTTAGGGAGTCATTTTAAACTCTTTTTGAGGGGCCTTAAAAATTTCTGAACTTTCAAACTAAATTCTTGTGATTGAATATTTATTGTTGAACTCCGCATGAAATATAGAACAAAGCCTAAAGCCAGAGATGCTCTTGCTTTAGCAGTAAACACTGACAGCATTTTTAACATATACTGTATTTTAGTGGTGAATGCTTAAAATTCTTCTTGTGTTTTGTGTCCTCAGCTATTTCTCTCTCGACTGTGGTTAGCCCTAGATTCTGTATTGGAATGAGCAACATGCAGAGATCTAAGACTTACGATAAGCTTAGCCTCGACTGGTCTGATACATGTTTTGTAGAAAAGTATAGATACTTTCTGGTAATGCATAGAGTTTTTTCTCTTTTGCCCTTAAACATGCAGTTCCATCTGCATGTTAAAAAAAGGGGGGTAAAGATCACGATAGCCAGTGAAATAAGTCCAGCAAACGCAGCAGACAAAGAAACCTGTTGCTGGTTCTACTCGATGCCACACTGCTCTGCCAAGGCCGTGCCCGGCGCAGCCACCAGCATGGCGTGCGACGTCGTGCCGGCAGGGCAGGCTGCCTGTGCGGTCAGCAGCTGTGGGTGCACCGGTGATGCTCTGACACGCCGGGCTCGGTTACACAAGCCTGTGAGCCCCAGAAGCAAAGCTGCCCTGGGGCACGAGACTACGGAGACTGCTTGGGTCCCTTCCGCACCCCGTCGACTCTCTCTGTGCAAAAAGAGCCTGTGGGAGGCTGGAGGCGCGTCCCGGGGAGGTCCGCGGAGCGGCAGATGGGCTTTGCTCTTGCAGGAGCCTTTTCGTTACTGACCGCAGGCACCGTAGACTGAGCCAGCCTGTTTGGTGACAGCCTCCGTTACGGACCTTTCATACGTAGGAAGATTGGCTGCCTCTTTCATTCATGCTTGCAAGAATTTAACAGGGCTCCGCTATCACCTAGTTAGAGCTTGTCTGTCCAAGATCACCAGTCTGAGTCCCTTCTGTCATTGGAAAATTGTTCGTTCTCGTGGATAAGTCAGAATTAATGTTGTGTGGCGGTGGTAATTCGGTTCAGCACGGGGTCAGTGTGGTGCTGACTGACAGCCTAAGGCTATGGACCTTGACCTGGGGTCCAGCCTGCAAGGGCTAGTACAGTTTCCAAGGCACAGTTGGTAATTTCTCATATACTCTGGAGTATTATCAAGGAATATAAATATACAGGACTTAGGCAAATTCAAAAATCCACAAAATGCCTTTTGTACTGTTTGTTTGACAAAAATCACATGTTCCTTTCACGTAAAATCCAAAGAGCAATGCATTCGAAGCAGTAACAGTATTAACTAGTAAATAGAATTATAACTGCTTACTGAGAGAAAAAACACACTGTAATGGTATAAAGGCAGAGCTGGTACAAAAAATAGTCTTCATTAGATTCAAAATGAGACAGATGTGAAACATTATGCTAGTATTTCCTCAAGGGTAGCACTTAAGTAGTTCCTTGCTTACAGAAACGTATCACAGAAGGTTCGTATCAAAGTAACGTTAGCCTAAGTTATTTGTGTAAGACGAGATAACGATCTCTTTTTGGAATTTCACAGATAGGCTTATCAGATGTGAGAAATATGGCACAGAAGTAATGAGAGCCTTCAAAAGATGCTCTTTGTCCCTGGGCCTTTCTCTGGACAACACAATGTCCTGAGGGGACACTGAAACAACAGCTGTGTGTATTAAGTGAAAAAGCAGGTATGTTCAAATTACGGTATGCAAGGTGCGCAGCTCACTGTGGCGTACCCCATGACCAGCCCGTTACAATGACTAACGAACCGACATCAGAAGGCTCCGTGTTTCACAGTGCAGGAGGACAACGTTAAGGCGCTTTCCAGCCGGACCCGCCAACACCCCAGCGTCTGCTGTAGTGTCGGTGTGGCCCGTGGCTGCCTGTGTGCCCTACGCCTGGGCCCCTCCGTCGTGCTGGCCTGACGCCGTACCTGGGTCTCCTTTCATTAAATCTGCAGCATGAGTGGGAGGATGCCCGCATCTGCTCCTGAAGTGGCAACCAAGTGTGGCCGGTGTCTCAGGCGCTCTGCGGGAGCCCCACAGGGACTGGTGTCCTCACACAGCGCCTGGTCCGTAACACGTTGAAGTCGGCGGGTGTGAGTGGCCTTTGAGCAAACAGCTGGTGGTTCAGCTGCTGCCCTGCGTGCTGCTGCAGCGCACGGCCCATCCTCTGCGCAGGACGTGGGGGGAAGGTCATCTGCCATCTGCCCCGGAGGACTGGGGGGGTTCTGGGGAAGGGTCCCGTCTCCAGGAGGAGGGTGGCAGCTGCAGGGTCACGGAGGGCTGGCAGCACAGGAGCACAGGCACCACAAAGCGCCGGGGTCCCCAAAACCTCTCTGCTGCCTCCTGATCTGGGCCTGCTGTGGATTCTCCCGGTCCTTGGGCCAGCTGTGCAGGACTCTGCTCTCGGCTCTGCTTTCCCCTGCGCCAGAGGCGAGAAACCAAAGTGGTGCCTGGGGGAGGTTGAGGGATCCAGCTTTCCAGGAGTGAAAGGAAGTTAAAGAAAGTGTCTCTGTTCCTCCAGCTCACACCTTGAGCAAGTGTCAGGAAGAAAAGGGGCAAGTAAAGCACGCTGCATTGCACCAGGCCCAGTTTCAGCCATAAAAATGATTGTTATTTAAAGAACTGTGCAAAGTTGAACTGGTTTAACCAAAGACGTGTTTTGTAAATTGATTTCACTAAGCTGGTTCAAAATACCCATCAAATCTTGCACTGAGGTAATGTGGAGCTGTCTCAGGAATATTAGCTTCTGCTCACTGAGAATAACTTTAAGCTAAAATCATGACCTGGTCTAAATATGTCTGTGCTAGGCTTTATGCCAGTTGAATAGTTAGTTTTAGTTTAACAACCACTGATTGGTACAACTTGTGGCCAAAGGCTATGATCTGTCTGTCCGTGGGCAGAAAGAGATGTTACAGTTTGATCTAATGAAGTCTGATGATTTCCATCAATGAATCTGAGACACAAGAAAAGCCACCAAAGAACTCTCCAGAACAGTGGCCTCTCACACAAGCAGTGTCCCAAAAAATCCCGCTGGGATTTCTGTCCCAATGGGTTCCAGCTCTTTCTAGCTGTGTTGTTTTGGTTTTAATACTGTCCTGTGACATCCAAGTGTTTTAACACCGGAAGTGTCAGCTGGGGGCAAAACATCTGCTTTTATTTCTGAGCAAGAAATCAGCGGGCGAGAAGGCAGGACTAGATTT
The DNA here is from genome assembly GCF_011004875.1 of Balearica regulorum gibbericeps. NCBI lineage: Eukaryota > Metazoa > Chordata > Aves > Gruiformes > Gruidae > Balearica > Balearica regulorum. The sequence continues at coordinate 29,195,180 of NC_046192.1, read as the reverse complement.
CAGAGGAATGAAGAGGCCCTCAGAGACCAATAGAGCTGTCTTGGAGGTAAAGGAGATGTTGCGATGTCTTGGAGATACCACAGAAGAAGCCAGAGGGTGCCCGTACTCTAGGCTGTAAGGAGAGCTGAAGCGTGTTTGCGGGGGAGTTTTGGGAGAGAATGACTGATATCAGGTGTTCAGACTGCACAGTAATTAAACCGTAACAGTAAAGAAAAGGTGATGTTGAGTTGCTGTTTCCTTTTAGCAGACACGTATCTTCAGGTTAAGCCACTGCTTTGGCATTCAAAAAAAGCTTTCCAGCAATCTCACTTGGGTAGCATGGATGATCTTGCTGCGTCTGCTCCCTTATGTAAAACAGACTTCTTCCCTTCTCCTAAGCAGACTTGTTTGGGTCAAGGAGTGCTTCTCAGGGTACAAAAATCATGCCCGGCACCCTGAAGACCTGATCTCAGCTCAGGTCTGTGAGTGCTGCTGCAGTACAAATAACAACACGAACATCCAACCCTGCTGGCACTGCCACGCTCGCTAACACAGAGGGTGAAGGGAGGATGCTTACCTGACTTTAGAGCCTGATTTTGAGTGTTTCTATGACGAACACTTTCAGAAACCAAGGAGAAACCTCATGCTCCAAAAGCACCTATTAATATGTAATAATACAATTGTTTATTTTTAAATGCAAAAGAATGCACATCTTGTACCTTAATGCAAATGCATAAAAACTGCTAAAGTAAAAGTACCAATCCATGATTCTATTAGGCTTCAAAAGAGAAATGTGTTGAGTTTTCTTTTAATTTCCATTCCAAGTCTTTTCTGAATTCTACAGAAGTTTCCTATAAAAGGGCTTTGTTTTCCGCTGTAGTGTCTAGTTTTCCCCAAGAGCGCAGCGAATGAGGTGGTTAGGTATGCCATCATACTGAGCTGGTCATGTTAGCAAATTCTTTTCTAAAAAGAGGTGTCAGATTGTTCAGCCAGCTGAAGTAATCCAGTTGGCAGGAGAGTGACTTAATTCAATAAGCAGAATTTTTAAAACACTGTGGTTCTTTGTTTAACAGCCAGATTCTACAAAATTAGCTCCAGCTCTGAAATAATTTCTCTCCCCAATCTCCCTGTACTATCCCCCTTCCGTCCTGCACGTCACTACCTCTCCTCACTGCCTTGTTTTGTCCAGTGCCGACTGGGGCTGGCGTCGTCGTGCGCGTCCCCTGTGGCGATCGGCTCAGCCCCCAGCCGAGTCAAGGCCGCGCGTTCGCTTTAAGCTCAGGGAGCGGGGCGACTGAAAAGGACACAGGCCCCTCGGGTCTGGTACTGCTGCCCCGCTGTGCGCACCCCGTGCAGTAATTCACCTCACTCTGAAGGCACTGCCAGGTGGCTAAAATAAATCCTCAGCCGGAACGCGTGACTTGTGCAGGCAGATGACAGAGGTCCATCGCGATCTATCTATAGACACAGCTGGGCAGGGAGGACCCGTGGCCCTTCAGCACCGGGAGGGAAGAGCTTACGCCCACGGCACCTGCTGGATTTTACACAGGGAACTTTTGTAAAGGCTTCGGTTTAATTACCACGAACAAGGAGCATGCTTCGACCTGTTGTTGCTGTCACGCTGTGAGCACCAACGACCAGCAAAGCCAGTGGAAGTTAAAAACAGTCAGGACCTCCAAACACCTTTGCAAGGAAAGAGAAACTCTGTGCTGTAGTCCTAAGCCTGCTGTACTGCTGCTCCTCGCTCCTGGGAAAATGCCTTGTTCCCTCATTTTTTTCTGTTCTCTTTTTTCTTTTCTTGTCTACTGAGATGGATGAGAACACGAGTTACCTACCTGCTGCTGGCAGTTACTGCTAAGGGTAGGGTGGCTCCACCACTGCTCAGAGATGCTTCTTAACCTTCTCTTTTTTTTTTTTTTTTTTCTTTTTGTCTTTCAGAGTGCTGTTTGTGCACTGACAAAGTTTGAGGTTGAACATTTCATATCGCCAGCAGCCCTGGAGCTTTTTTCCAAAGATACTTCTTCCCTTCTCCTTCCCTATGCTCCTCTTCATCCCTTTCCTGCTTTGGGAAAAGCATCGCTGTTGGTTAGTGGATTCCTCTTTAGTGGAGAATATCACTTTGATCTGTATTACTTGAAACCACACAAAGTTTGCTCCAAAGCATGTCCTGCAGGGAAATGGCTCTGAGACTATTGATCGCAGCTGGCAAGCCCTGAATCTCCCGGGCATTTTCCCTCCACGGTGCTCCGCTGGCTTTCATTTCCTGCAACGTGCGTCCAGCAGCGGGGAGGAAGAGGGATGGAGAGGGAAGGTAGTGCACAAAATACCATTCTGTACTGGACGTCGCTGCTCCCCGGGGCAGCAGCCGCCTGCTCCAGGCCGTCAGTGCAAACCTGCCCACCAGATGCTGTTGGAGGAACATCCCGGGACAGCGCCGGGGAAGGTGGGGAACAACGCACACCCCCGCGCTGTCTGGGGGATGGCTCCAGGACTGCTCTGACAGCTGTTCTTCCTCTGAATTCACCTCTTTTTCTTGCTCTCCCCACCCCAGTGGAAAGTAGAAAGGGATCAGGACAAACGGAAGGGAATCTCCCTGGTGCTGCCTGCGCTCTCAAGGAGGGCAGGGGCGAGCGGCACGTGCATCGCCACGGTGTTTGAGTTCACAAACCAGAAGAGCCCAGGGCAGGAGTGGTCCAGCAGCGACGTGCAGAGCCAGAGCGAAGCAGCCCGTGCCCTGCGGCAGCCTTGATCCCTTCCCCGACGGCACCTGAGCTCCTCCGTGTCTCGGGGGGGAGGCAGCTGGCCAGGCTCAGTCCTGTCAGGAGGAAAGCACCTAGAGGAGGTCCTGTGGCCTTTTGTTCAGATTGACTGAATAATGCAAACCAACGCTCCTGGAGGTCATATTAATTGAAAATACCAGTTTTCCCATTAGCCCATGTTTCCAATCATGTAGCGATCAGATGTTCAGAAATAACACTGGCTTACAGTGAGAAGTATATGACTGTCTTATTTACGTGGTGCCAAGTTCTACCACCCTTCGTACCGAGCGAGCCGTTTTCCTGGCTGAATGTGGTACCGTTGACTGCGAGTACAGCAGAGAGCCTGGCTGAGGGAGGATGAAGGTACGCAGCAAGCATCGCTCCCGCCTCAGTCTGGCAACTGTGCTGTTATGATTTGCATCTGTCATCCACAAATCCTTTGCTTTCTTTTTCAAATGTACCTTTGTAATCTTAAACAAGCACAGCTGCGACAAATTCTAGGCAAAATCGCACTCCAAATGTTACCCCTTTCCTTCTTTTCTACTGCTGCCATTTGATTTATCATTTGCTTTCCATTTCAGGTCTGCTGTTCTCTGGTTGGAGTATTTTTTATAGTCAGCATTATAAGAAAACTCACACATGAAGAGAGGAAGAAAAAAGTAAATGGAACACAAACTACAGGCATGGCCATTAATTCTTCTGGGGAAAGGATGGCCTGCCTGCTTCAAGCATCCAGATCTGCTGCAGAGTATGAGAGGTAAAAATAGAAAGCAGAGTACTAAAACAAAGAGGGAGTAAAGATTAATTTGGGGGGCTTGGTAGCCTAAATATAGCCAGTTCTGCCCTTCTCCAGTGACTTACAGTAACAGAGAATATTCTGCAGCCAGCACCATTTGGCCAATACCCAAAATATAACACAGAGATCTGACAGTAGGGATTGCAGCTATAAAATGTGGCATTCTCTTTGGCACAGCTGTCGTATTATACTAAGCCAGTTACTTCCCTTTAATCCTAATTAATACTCTCTCTTTCCACTCTGAGCCAGGTTTGCTGGTCAGCAGTAATTCTGGGGGGTCTGCTGCTGCTCTCCCCGCAGGAGCCCTCTGTCTTCAGGCAGCCTGGTCCTTTGTGCTCCTTCCATGAGGGAGCAGCTGAAATCATGAATGAAACGTTACTGATATTAAAGAGAGCTCCTGGCATCCACCCCAGCAGAAGAAATCAACGTATCATTCATTAAAGATATCCATGCCTACACAGGGAACAAACACTTGCGAGATGGTGCCCGTTCAGGGCTGCTATCAGAGGGAGAAAGGGAGAGGGAGAGGGTTCGGACTGCCCCGGCTGAACATGGGCTCTTGCCCTGCCAGCCAAAACCATCCCAGCCCCTGGGCTGCCCGAGGGTGCTTGCTCATCTCCCGTGCAGCCTGGGAGAGACGCCACCAGACCTCTTCCAGCCTGGGCTGCATTTCGACCCCAAACCACTAAGTAATGTACAAAATAAATATATTTTGTGGGAGGGAGGGAGGGAGGGATACAAGCTCAGATCTAGTATCTAGCTGCCATGCTCTTTTAGGTAGCGCTGATTCTCACAGACATTACTTTATTCCCAGCATTTTTCCAACATGTGATTTACTAGTTTGCAAATACACACAGTAACCAGAAGTTGTTAAATGTAGCTGATTTTAAAGGATTTAAAGGGCAATGCATCTTTAACAAATGCTATATCTATGTTATATAAACATTGCAAATGTTAAGCCATATATTTTATAGTTTTAGACTGTTATTAATGGGAACAAACAGCACATCTCTTTTTTTCCTAATTATAGAATTTCATATTTACTCAAAATAGATCTCCATGTGCATGTTATGAAATATTTCATTCCAAACACAAATACAAGATAAATGCAGCTGGAGTGGATCTTGACTTGCATCAAGAAATCAAAGCAGGCATGAAGGGAAGAGAGCACGGTATGTCAAACAGCAGGTTTTTAACCATGCAGAAAGGACTGATTAAAAGATGTTGTGTTTGCACTTCAGTAGAGAAAACTGTGGGTGTGTGCATGTGATGGACAGTTATAATATTAGAAATAATTAGATTTAACACACTTATTTTCCTAAAGCACACGTATTTCTGTGGAATGGTACAAGTGCAGGACAGTGCTGTGAGTGGTACTGAGCAGTAGGCAGTGCATGGCTGGGTGATTTCTTCTGCCCACGGCTTGTAGCCAGACCCACCAGGGCCCTGTGCACAGCTGGCAAGTGTGCTGCATCGTGTGGTGCTGTCACGGGGGACGTGCCAGCTCACACAAACCTAGCTCAGCCAGGGTTTTCCCACCCCACGCACCGCAGGAGAGGGCTGGTGGTTCTTCCTGTAGCTGCAAAAGGTGCCGTGCAGCCTGAAAACGTCCGGTTTGCCTGTGCTCCATGCCAGAGCCAGGCAGCAAAAGCGAGGGGAGAAGGGAAGCTGGCTGCAGCAGCGTGTGGAAAGCCCAATGTCAGTGACAAACAAGGACTGTTCGGTTCAGCGAGCGTTCCTTGAGCTGCCCTCCTCCTGCCAAGTTGAATGTCTTCAGTGCTCCCCCAGCCCAGGAGCACCCGGTCCCTTTCCCGTTGACAAAACTTCCCTGAAAAACATCTTATTCTGTCTCAGGCTCTCTCACCCACAGCCCCTGATGGAGCCCAGCAGTTCTAGCTCATCCACCACCTCTTTTGGCACCCAAGGATCTTCCCAGCCCATGCAAACTGCATGGCTTTGTGGCTGGTAAGTTTTGGGCAGCAGCAGCTTGTCTTACGGTGACTATTACGTGGGGCGAGATGGGTCAACCAAATGTTGGTATCTGTGCCATTATGCAAATTTTCGTGTCTATGAAAGTTACCTAATTAAGTCATGTTCCTCAAATGGAGTTTATCAGAAATTGAGCTGATGCTCGCTGCTGTTACCAGCACGTGTTCAGGGAGCAGCTTAGCTGCGTGTGCCGCCGAGCAGCCCAGCTGGTGGCTGAGGTGTAAAAGGAGCATGGAGGGAGGCACAGTGCCAAAATGCCACAAATCCCGGTGGCTGTGCCTGCTGTGGAGACATTTGAGGAAGGTAGGTGCTTTCCACCTGCCTCCTGGGTGAGTGGGAGGACCCATCTCCACTCCAGCTGTCAGCCAAGGAGCAGCAAATCACTAAGTTGAATAGCAAATCTCCAAAACTAGTTTTTTTCTCCTCAAGAGTTCTAGACGAATGGAAACCGGCACTGCTCAGCTAACTGTGGCGTGGATCTCACTGTGTAAGTCAGCACTGATGGCTGAGAAATGGAAGTCGGCACATGTATCTAAGCCTTTTAACAGGTTTCAGAGGTAATCCATTGATTAATCTGCTGATTGATGTCAAGCTTTTTTACCAAACAACCTCTTGGGAACTGCATTGGTGTAATTACTGTTTCTGTTCCTTTATGGTCTGCAAAATGTTGGGAATAGCGAATACTTTCCAGAAGATTGGAAACGTTTTTGAGGTCTGATGCCTCTACTGGAAGTCTTTGAAATAGTCTGCAAGCATGTGGCTAAAGCGATCCAGTCAGCCCCAGGTGCTTCAGTTGCATTCCCCTGAGGAGCTGATAATGGCAGCTCTTGGAGACACTGTTGGGCTGGATGAACCTCAGACAAGTTTTATGTCCCTGCATCTCTGACAGTGTCTAAAGCCTGAGGCAGTCCGTGTTCTCCAGAAGAGCTCGATGCAGAGGAGTCACTTTCAGCATCTTGATTTGTGCAGCGTTTTCCCAGCAGAGGTGCAGATCCTTGTGCAATAACGACAGCTTGCAAAAGTTACTTTTTGTGGAAGCTCTAGAAATCAACAGATCTCAGTAGTCCAAGGCCATAGGCAGGAGGAGGAAGGAGCAGTGCACTGCTACGCTTTATCTTGATTTGCTTTTCTTTAATGCATGCCCCCAAAGGTCATCCTTGAGCTTTTCCAGTCATTTTGCCTCTGACAGCTACTCCAAAAGCAACAAGTAGGTCTAGCAAGCATCCAAATGCCCTGGAAACCGATGAGTTTTATCTTCAACTCAGTCTGGAGCAACTGTAGTGAATAAATGCTGGTTTTTCTATTTGATCAGGTGTGGGGCAGATGACTAATTTGCCCAGTACAGCTGATAAGATGCCTTAATGACTGTGCACCCAGGAAGCGCAGCAACAATAGATTTGGGTGACAAGAAGTAACTTTTGTCCAGCACTTAGCCACAGAGGTACTTCGCCAGCATTAGTCATCTGCTGCACACAGAAAGCCTTGCGAAGCTTCACCGGAGAGCTGTCGATGTGCTTTGTTCTTCAGAGTCCCTCAGCAGCACCCCCAAGGAAAACCTGGTGAAACAAGTAGTTTAATTCTCAGGCAATAGCATGTTGCCACTGAAGAGCAGATTCCTTCCAGCCTTGACTCTGCTCTTTCATTTTCTCTCTCCCAGCCAACAGCACCTGTCCCCTTGCTGTGCTCTGCCCCGTGTGCTGACGGGGGGCTGTTTCCCAGCACGCAGCTAACGCCGTGGGTCCCTGGAAGCACATGCCTGCAGGGACTTCATCACTCCCATCGCTCCCAGTCCTTGCTGGACGCTGCATTCCTTTATCCTAAACCTTTAGAAGGGCTTTTGTGGGATCCATGAATGAGGCAAACAGCTCTGACAGCCCCAAGAGCCCAGGATTGCTCAGCCCGATCCTGAAGCGCTGTGTTGAGGCAGTGACTGCTTTCCTTTTCTTTACTAGCTTGCGAGGGCATTTTGCAGCTTCTTTTTTGTTAATTCTTGCAGAGGCTCTCTCTTCTTCCTCTCCTGAGCAGAATGGCACGGGAGTTTGAGTTAAATCATTAAATGGGGTATGGTGTTTTTCTGGCATTTATGTATTTTAAACACAGCATTAAAACTCTGCAGTGGGACAGCGAGTGGACGGTCCCATATCCCCCACCCAGAGCCCAGGGAGATGGAGCCCACGGGAAGAAGGATTTGTGCCCAGGTAGGGTCCAGTGTGCAACGGTGAGTGGAGCTCAGCTCTCAGGGAGTGATGCCTGGTGCAAGGCGCAGAGCTCGGCTCTTCTCAGATGGCTGCAGCACCAAAGCACTCCCCTGTGCAGCTGTACTGGGAATTAGCAGTATATCCACTTGCATTACATTAAAATTACTTTCTCAAATATTTTTGTCGGTATTCATGTTTTGCTTAATTAAAATGAGCCCGTTTCAGCGTATACCTGCATCTGTACACATATATCTGACCACACCCGCCACCAAATTTGTGTTTGTGTAATGATTGTTGTCCGGAGTCTGGAAGTGCTTGTGCACATTCACGGTGATGTGCAGGAAAGGAATCCTGTGCCATGCAAACTCTGCATAACCTTTGTAGTGTCTGGAGCAACAGTAAAGAATTTGGGATTGGGGACTCACTGCGTTGTTATTTATTGGTACTGCATTCCTAAGAGGACAAACCAGGGCCTTGTTGTGCGAGGTTCTGCAATTTTAAAAAGCCTTTGCTTTGATGAATTTACAGCCTAAGTGGCATTGTTCTGTTCTCGATTACAAATGGTTTTTCAGAAAACAAGTCCAGTTTATTAAATTAAAATGTCTCCTAAAATAGAAAATTTTTTTAGCAAAATTCCCCTTTGCTTTCATTTTTAGTATAAAACAAAATTACTTACTTCTGTAGCTGAAATTGCACATCTTGAAGAAGAGCATAAAGTTTCTTTAATTTTGTTTGATGTTCTTTGTCTGGTTTTGTATGAAAGGTGGGATTATGCAACCGTCTTGTGGCTGTAACACTTGTCAGTTCATTTAAATCAATGTTTTTACTTTCTTATTTATTACCACAAAGTTTATTGGTTTGTTAGTGGTGATACCCAAATTTATAATGCCTGGAAGGAAAAGCTGCAGTGTGAACTCACCTGTAACCCTCGATGTTGGAGAAATCACACGGGAAGCAACCACGGGTTGCCAGGTTCACTCAGGTTTGTCTGTCTGTCCCTGTGTGTTTCAGAGATGATTTTTAGATTGTTTTTCATATCATGATGCAAACGCAAAGTAAGCCTTGTTTTGCAGAAGCTTGGAAGTGACTTAGAAGTGTAAGAATTTATCGAGAAGTGTATTTGAAAATCTCAGCTGTTCTCAGGGCAGCAGTGAATGAAACAAATTTTGCACAAGCAGGTGACTTGTGAAGATGGGCGTCTTGCAATGAAAACATAGAAGGAAAACATGCAGGGATACGGGGCAGGTGGATTCATGGGGCCAGTGAATGGGAGACTTTTACAAAGCCACCTTGTTCTTCTGCCGGTTTTAATGGGCTTTCATTTAGCAAAGAAAGTAGCTGGAAAAATTACCCAGAAATATTTGACCTTCAAAAAGGCCTCTAAGGCACAATTACCTGATGTTCACTGAACTGGTTCATGCGGTTCCCACTCTAAATGACTTTCTAGGTTCACCCATGTGTGAAAAGGGGTCTGATTATATGGAGGAGGGCAAACGAGAGAAGAAACTTCAGGAAGGAGAGAAATACGCCAGGGAATTCTACCGGTTATGTTTGCTTCAAGGGAAGGAAAGGGCAAATAAATGCATCCAACTCAAAGTAGTTTTTTGGCTTTGAATTTCACAAGAAAGTAACATAGGAGAGAGTGGTGTATTGATAGACCTCGATGTAAGCTGTTTCATGGAGTTAGGTAGGAATTGCAGAATGCATCGTACTTAGCTTTCTTAGCCAGATGACAAATTCTTTTTTTTCCTCAAGTACAACAAAAATATAACAAAAATCCCATTTTCTCCCAATGCCTTTTCCTTCCTTCTGCCCGTGGCTGCACTGCACACAGGAGATCACCTGGCTGTCCGGCCACCAGTGCTCACGCCAGGGTCTGGCTGTGCCCTCTCTGCAGTAGTTTCGTCTCTTTCCACTGCGCGCTCCTGACACTGGAACAAAGCAAGTGAGTTATCTGGGGCTGCAATCTCTATTAGGCTTTAGGGAAAACACGTTTTTAAGGAAATAAATTCCATGGTTGGCACAAAAATGCCTCTACCATGCAGTCTTGTCAGTGGAAGGTATAACCAGGTGCACATAAAAGTATGACTTCAATACTCGAGTATTGGCAGAGCCACGAAGCAGCATTTTACATGCTGCCCCTCTGCTCTGAACTGCTAGCAGAATTGCGTGGGTGCGCAGAGACGGGCCCTTGCACGGTGTGAAAACAACAACACCTGAAAACTTGAAAGCTTCTTCAAACTGGAGAATTGGATTTCCATCTTTGATGAGAGAGCACAGTGTGTGTGGGAAGTACATTTGATGGAAGGCAATTATTTTAAATAATCTTGGAACTTAAAAGACTTTCATGAGCAAAAGCAAGTAGTCAGTACCTCTTCCATCTGCATTATCTAACAAAAGGAACAAATTCTCTGAGACAGGGTAGAAGGATGAGCATCAGCATGATAAGTGTACCACTGAATCATTTTTTAATTATATGACTAAGTATCTTTGTGGGGAAAAAATTAAATAAATCAGATTTTGCATTTGACATAGTGACTTGAAAATTGAAACGCTAAATCCAGACAGGTAGCAATCAGAATTTTTGAGTACTCCAGTCTTTCAAGCTTGCTTTATAAAGTAGCACTGATCTGCACCATCTGTGGGGCATCATAGCCTGTTCCTCCTGAGGAGTCCTTTGAAGACAGGTTTTGATTGTGTCCCACTGTGGTCTGCAGCGTGTGTGATTTATGGTTGAAATCTTTCTCTTTGGGGATTTTGACCATGGTTTACTAAGGATGAGTGGACTCATACTCCAAGGCATGGCATTGGCACCTGGAACCACAGGTAGGTGTCTAAATCCAAACCAAATGTGAAGGTGCCCTGTGAGTCTAGCGCCCGCCAGCACCGCCCAGCACGCACCAGGGTGTACGGCTCTGCTACGGCGCGCCCTGCGTCACCCAGCCCTGTTCCCGCTGGGACTCACGCTTCTTCTCTGCATCTCGCTGCTGGTCCAAGACCCTCAACGTTCCCAGGGTGAGACAGCCTGGTGCTGCACACCTGCAGCGGGGGGGTTGCTGCAGATTGTTAACCCGGTACTTGCAGCACTCAGCCAGGGCATGGGAAAACCCAGCATCCCATTCGTCCTGTGGCTGGGAGGGCCAAGGACTTCTGGGCAGAGCTGGTCTGCACGCCCCAGAGGAGCAATCGCCGTCACCACGGCTGACGCTGTCCTCTTTGCATAGATGACGAAGCTGTCCACAGGGCCAGAGGCAGCAGCAAGACCACGGGCACTGCCGCAGTGCTGCTGGTGGCTTTGCCTGTGACGCCGATATCCAGTGCCAGTGCGGGTCCCAGCAATGCTGCGGCGCTTGGTGGAGTACCTCCGGCTGGAGGCTGCGTGCTGCACAGCCGCTCACCTTAGCGCTGAGGCACCACCGGAGTCAGCAAGGTGTGGGGCTTGAGGCCTTTCAGGCAGAGGCTTAATTGGAGCCCTGCTTGTGGGTGACGAGCTCTATTAACCAGCGGATCACTGGGCGAAGGGGGTTGCTTATAGGCCGAGGCAGTTCATGGTCCGAATGACGCCTCCAGGGGAAGCGGGAGCCGGTGGTGGCAGGTTGGGCAGAGACTGGTGAACCGTGGAGCATGTACCTGAGCACATCTGTCCCCAAGAACTGGAACTATCATACCTTCCTTGTTGACATGAGATTGTTCCACTTGGTGCTATGTGGGGTCAGCGTGCCAAGTTTAAATTTGGATCCAAAGCATTAGACTCAAGTTTCCACAGAATTTTTGGACTTTGGAAATGTTCTGCTGTTTCTCAGCACGAGCTCATGAACTTGGAATAAAATTGTCCTTTGAGGAAAAAACAGAACAGATGACAAATAAGTGCTCATGCAAGATCTGAAGGCTGAGGTGGTCTCAAAGCACCTGTGTTTGTTTTCCATCAAATGCAGGAGCAACTCTGAGCAGGATTTGCCTCAGTTTAGGGAGGCAGAAAAAAATCATAATACATCATAAATAAAAGAAGAACTCTGAATAAGAAGATTTTTCAAAAAGCCATTTCTTTTCCTAGACAAGACATCCAGATCAAAAGTGACTGGTGATTCAGGCAAGCGCTCAGCTCCCAGACTCCCTCTGACAGCAGCCTCGCTGGAAGGACAATTTAGTTTCAGCTCACAGCAGCATAAATACGGGATGATGTGGAGTTCATCAGGCTCGAGCTCCCTCCTTTCGGAGGCTGAACAGTGCACACACGTCTGTGCTCCTGAATTCTTCCCATTCTGGCAATTTGTCTTTAAATTCACGTGTTCATCTTGGTCTACACCAAGTGCACCAAGCTCTGCCAAGCCTGTGGCAGTTAGCTGTGGGCCACAGATGGATGCCTCGACTTACTGGAGAGACTGCGTGGAAGTTTTCTGCCTTCCTGCAATGCCTGCTGCTTGTTAACAGCTGATCCCGAAAAGGAGCTGACATAAGGGCACCGAGGAGAGTGGCTTTACAGAAATGCACTCCCTGCATTTCTGACTAAAGGGTATGTGCTGAGTAGTTAAACTACAGCAGGGAGACTGAAATATTTGAGAGGTTTCTACTGGAGCCTGCTTTTAACTATCTGTAGCCCTGTTTGGAAAAGGGCTGTAGTTAGTACATGCTTTTAGCTTGAATTTGCACTTCTTCAGTCTGGGAGGAAGAATGGAAGAAATGTTCTGAGAGCAAATTCCATGTACGTCTTCTGCCATCTGCTAATAGCATGTGTGAGCAGCTCTGCTGCCAGAAACCAAGGAACAAAGATAACATCATTGTGGAGAAAATTGCACTGCTCTGAAAATGAGACTCTTATTGCAGATGATTTGATAGCTCAGCACCCGCTGGGGCCAGGTTCTGCTCACCGGCACTTGCATAGACCTGGGACAACGTCACTCGGTCTAGAGTGAGCCCTCACAGGGGCAACATTGTTCCTGCTGAGCCTAACGAGCAAGTAAATTTTATAATCCATTTCGTATGATGGCCTTGTTGGAATTCCAGAAATGAAATTATTTAGGGCGGGAGGAAGGACAGAAGCTGAAGAGCTTCTCCACTGAAACCATATGCAGGCAACTTGCAGGAAAAAAAATGTTGGGACTCCAGACGGCAGTGAAACCCCAAGGAAACTCGGAGTTAACCTTCCCATGTCTTTTTGCGTCGAGTCTCATTTGTGCGACGCACGTGTCAGCGCACCCTTTAACACTGCAGTGGTGACGGGATCCGAGCTGCCCCCATCCCAAAGCGCGAGACCCTGCGGAGGCAGGGCTACGTGCCGGGCTGCCTCCCTCCTGCTGCGCAGCGGGTACGCAGAGCAAGGGATAAGTGTGAAAACCGAGATTTACAGGTGTGCATTCTGAGCTCTAACGCAGCCTCTCTCCTCACCCTGCAGCTGGCACGGTAAAGCCAACAACACGCAGAGAAATTCTACGCAGTACTGTTCTTCAAACCCCTCTGTCATGCACTGGGTTGCAGTGGCTGGGTAACAGATGAAACTGGTTATCAGGAAGGAAAACAATGAAACATAAATCAGGTACCATGGCAAAAAAGGTCTAGAAATGACAACAGGATTTTTGTTTGTTTGATACAGCCTGTTAGAACAGGCCCTGGTAAATAGCACTGTCTGTAATTCTGCTTGTAGTCAGCTCAGCTTCATCATCTTCAGGAGTTCGCCTCTGATATTTCAGAAAAATGTTATTAGTAGATCTCAGAAGTGTTTAAATTCCAGTGTGGAGCTGCTACAAGGACTGTCTGGTAGCTCTGACAGTCCTCTCGAGGCTGAACAAAGAGGAAAAGGTCTGTATTTTGCCTTAGCAGACTGGAGTGTATATTTATACCATTACTGCTGGAGCAGGAGGGAAATGAAATACAAGGAGCGTTTCCGCATGGCTCACACGTTTTTTGTGGCCCCCTTTTCTGCTTGGAAAGCTTCCTTTGTTTTTCAGGGACATCTGCAGCACTGGAAACTGGCACTGAGTTTCCCACTTGATGTTACATTATGAAATAATTAATAGCACTTTTAGGAAGGGAGGGGAGCTGTTTATAAGCAGCTTTTGCATCTTTCACATTACTTATTTCCCTGTCAGCGTTACTGTATTTGTGACAGTGCTAGATGAGTGCAGGAACGGCACTAGCTGGAGCCATGCGGCTGCTGCAGGACTCCACGGTGTGAACCAACACACGTCCTGGCTCTGTGCAGCCTGGGCATCCAAATCTCTGGGTGGGTCAGGCAGCAATGACAAATGTGCGTGGAATGCAACGTTTCTATCAAAGATGTTTAAGCTCCTGGTTCTTGCATCACTCCTAAAATCCTAGTATAATTAAATAAAATCCTAAAATAGTATTACAGAGTTTCCCAGGAAAGATCTTACATGTGTTATTACATGTGTTGATTAATCACACATTCCTTCTGGACCTACAAAACCTTCTCTGGCTGAAATTCTCTCTGTGAGAGATGCAAATTCATTGTTCCCAAACGGTGCCATGTTCTTCTCATCAAAACCAAATGGTCTCTGGTGACAAGAAGGCACCAAACAAATCCCCCAGATCTGAAGACGTCTTTATTTTTTATTCAAAACAAGCAGTCATGTCCCTGGAGAGGTGAATTCTTGTGTCCACTCGCCATCCTCTTGGTGCTGAGAAGTTGTCTTCGGAAGGACCCCAACCCTTTATCCCACCATGGCCCAGACCCCCTGTGAGGCAGGTGGAGGGAGGCACGAGGGGCACGGTGCAATGTGTGGGGCCAGGCGTCCATGGGAGAGGGAGGAGCTGCCACCATAGATGGAGCCTGGGAGGCCAGCATGAATGTCAAGGGCCAAAGAAGGCAAGAAATGGCACAGTGGAGGAGAAAGAGGGGAAGGAGAGGGCAAAGAGGAGAGGAAAAAGGAGCACTATAGTCTTCGAGCGAGGAGAGGCACCAAGGAAAGGAACATGGTCATCATGACATAAAAAGTGTCCTCTGTTGATGTTGTCCAAGCTTTCAGGCTTCATCACTCCTCTTTGTGCCAAGGCTTTCCCATTCCTCTTCTCCTAGAAGCTGTCCCTAGTCCTCCTCCTGAGCATACTTACCGGAGCTGAAAGGACTTGCTGTGTCACCAGGCAGGTGCACATCCATCCCTGAATCAGGCTTTTCTTCATCTACCAACTTAATACGGGCAAAGGCAAAGGAGGCTAAAGAATATCGAGCTGTCGAACTGCCAGGTAAATCTGCTAGTTTGAAAACTAATATAATGGCAGAGTATACTAGGTGTGCAGCTCTTCAAAAGCAAACATCCATTTACAGCAGGATCATAAAAATCTTTGAGGCACTCAATAGCAAGTTGCCTGTGGCTTTTCACCCTTCTATCTCCAGGGGTTATTGCTCAACAAGGGAGTATGTGGTGTTTTGTGTGAACCGAAAGGTAATTGTGAGCAGCTACTTAAATAGCCCTAATTATGTTTAGAGAAGGCTGATCCCTGAAAGCAGCTAGAATCTGTGAATAAACATATTGCCACAGGTGACCACCTGATCTGTGCATATGGACCTAAAAAAGCCTGTTTGCTAAGTTTAAATACCTCAAAATAAAGCCGAGCAGACACCAGACGCCAGTAGCTATGCCTGCTCTGTGCATGCTAACCAAAAGCAGCATTGTACGGGGCTTTGTAGTGGCGGAGAGCGCAGCTCGGGTCCTTGTGGCATCGCAGACAACCACATACTGTTGAGCCAGCCCGTAATGCCCTCCCGAGGGGACTAGTGGGCTCAAAATACAGGCCTTTAAATACCACACAGACAAAGGAAGGTGAAGAAGTGACTAGGCCCCACAAACAGGGGTATGGAGAAACCCAGCAGCATATTTTGCTTAATCCTTTTGCAAACACACGCAAGGTCTGCTGAAGTCCGGCGGCAGCCCCACCTTTGCCAGAGCTCCCTGGGGACGGCACGTCCCCCTGCTCAACTGGAGCCAACGGCGCTGGGTGGGCACAGCCTCGGCTCCAAAGTCACCTCTCGAGCGATGCCCAGAGGCTGTAAGATCTTGTGGGGCACCTGAGGACGTGCACGCGCTTTCTCTGGGCAGGGTCTCTCCCTCCACCAAAGGCGCCTGCCCAGGAGCAAGGACATGGCTCAGGCAGCCCCCGGTGATGCCTGAGCGTTGGGAGGACCCAGAGGACCGTCCCCAGTCAGCTCAGGCCCGCAGTGCAGTTACTCCTCAGCCGGGAGGTCAGACTGGACGAGGAGCCCTCCCAGGCTCCCAGTAAAGCTCAGTGCTTCAGGTGGAGTTGAGCCCCATCCTGCCACCAGCCTGGAGCCCGGCCCTGGGGCAGGGCTGGGACCTGCTGGGCTCTGCCAAGCGCACCGCCTCAGAGGGGTCAGCGAGGCCTGAGGCCGTGGAGAAGTAGTGACCACCCGGCATCTGTTTGCAGCAGTTGGGCAGTGAGATGGCAAGCAGAGCTCAGGCAAGCAAGGCTCAGACAGGCGTGGCTCAGGCAGGCAGGGCTCAGCCCACAGAACCCAGCTTCCAGCTTGGCTGCAGCCTTATGCTGCCAGAATTTTTGAAAGAGAAAGTCCGTGGCAGAGGGGACAAATGTGAAGCTGTTTAACATCTGCGAGGGTTGAAGAGTTCACGGTGACAGCTGAGATAACGCTGGGCCTGGCTCTGGGCCCGAGCCCTCCCTGCACCACCGGCCGCCTCCTCCTGCAGCAAGCGCCCAGCTGCTGCACCCTGCCACAGCTACGTGTGGCTTCAGCATGACTTAAAATTAACAGCTATGCCTAAAATCAGTACATAATTTTTATATATTATGACATGGAAGTACAGCAGGTCTAGAAATAAACTCTGTGCCTTTTTGAATCAACCTGGCGGCTCTCTGAACAGCTAAAAAAAAATCTTAATATTTGTGGTAGTCAGTCACGTTTTCTTCCTCCTTCTGCTGTTTTGATCACTAATTGCTTTCAGCGCTGCTCGTGCACGGCCGCGGGAGGAGGCGTGTTCAGAGCCCCGGCACTCAGGGCACTTGGTCCTCCTGCAGCGTAGGGGATGCCAAGGGGACACCACCTCTGCTGCGGCACGGCCGGGCAGGTGACGGTGATGCCAGTGGCCTTGCAAGCAGCTCCTGGCATTGCCCTGTACCCGACAGGTTCCCTTGTGCGCAGCACCTACCCATTTTGGCACCAGCCACCTCACCATCAACCCAGGCTTATAGGACCCCCCGCCCCCCCAGGCTGCGGCTTTCTCCCCTGCGGCGCTGGCGGGATGTGTCTGTACCACAGGTCCTCCTCACCCGCCGCTGGGCTCCCAGCTTTGCCCCTTCTTCAGCTCCCCATCTCTGAATGTTTCCCCGCATCGCTCCCCTCCAGTATCACCCCAGTGTTGTTGCTGGACTTCGGCTTGCTCTGTGGGGAGCCATGTGTGAGCTCTCTGGGAGCAGCAGAGGGATGGGGAATGTGCCCTTGTGGCACCTCTAGAAGCTGCACACCACAGTAAATTTAAAGGCATTTTCCAAGGAAATCAGGGACAGTCCCAAGTAAAAGGCTCAGGAGAGGACTGCCATGGACGCTTGGCTGCCACCAGTGCCAGGCAAAGGAACGGCTGGACGAGGATGCCACCTGCGGAGGGTGAAAGCCTCCTGAGCCCTTTTAGCAAATTCCTCCAGCGTCCCAGGGCTTGAACTAGAAACTGCAGCTGCGGAGTGCTGGAATCTTACAAGACAGACCGCTGCCCACTCGCTCCATCACCCTGCTGCCCCCCGGCCCCACCGCTTCCCCGCAGCACAGAGGAGACACGAGAGGTTTGGCTCCCACCAAAACGATGAGCCGTGCTACTCGGAGCGATGGCTGAGCTTGCCCAGCATTTAGCCTATACCAGTCTGTTGCCTTGCACGCAAAAAGTGCAGAGTTCGGTCAGCTTTCAGCTTTTTTTTTTTTTTTTTTTTAACCACTTGTAAAAGAAGTCATTTGGAATATAATTTAAAATATACTGTAGACAAAACTTTTTGGTAGCAAACAAAGAGATTTTACAGAATTGTTTTAGAGCAAGTGTGGAATTACAATTGAGGGAACTTAGGAAAGAAATATGGATGGAAGGGAAAAAACAGTATATCCATTTAAATAATAATAAGGTGGGAATGGGAATAATGGTAAGTTTTAGAGAGATGAGTAGTATGTACCATAGAGCTGAAGGATTTACACATCCTCTGGATGATCAGAGTTTGTTGGGGTCTCCAGCCCTCGCACCTGGAAAAGCCACAGGCTATTGCAGCAGATGGGGGCCAGTTTCAGAGGGGTGCGGAGTGGTGCTGGTCCGTGTTACAGTGGTTGCACGCAGGGCTAGGAGGCTTTCACAGCCCTGCTATCTCGCTGCTGACAGCTTGAAGCGAGGCCAGTATCACCTCAGGCTACAGGGAGAAAAAGTCCATTGAACAGCGTTGCCTCTCTGCTAGACAAAACCCAGAAAGACAACTCACACCTGAAATGTGAGGGTTTTCCTGACAACTGCCAAACAATCACTTCATTTCATGCCTGGACATCAATCAGTGAATTTCCAAGATAACAGGTAAACAGAGACAATTACAAATCAAAATACCTGGCGTTTCCTTTGCTCAGCACAGAAGCTTTCAGCAGAGCTTTGTGTGCATTGCAGCAGGCGGGAGAACAGTCACCGTGTGACGGTCGCAAGTCTGCGCGGTTAGAGGACAGCTGAATCTCTAGTTAGAACTCTGTGAAACTATACTGAAAAGCACAGAGAACACCAGAGCACAGTAACATCCGGTGACGGTGCAGGCGTGAACCCAACGTGCCAAGACGGTCACTGCTTAAATAAAGATACTGTTCAGCAGGATGTCTTCGCTGATGCTATTCCTGAGACAAGACCCACGACGACAGAGTCAGCATATGAAAGCAGATCTGTCTCCCTGCTTGTTTACACAGACTCTCACATCCGTGAGCGTCAGTGATCGCTCGGAGCAGCGGCTCTAAATATCCACAACCAGCACCACATCCCTCTTTCAGAGAACCGTTTTGAAACTCTCATCCAGACCTTTCAGCAAGGAGCAACAAATGTCAGAAGGGGAACAGCAACACAAAATCAGAAAAAGCAAGCTATGGTGGAAGGGGTAGACTACCTGAATCTTCCGCCGCAAGTCAGAGATTTATCATGCTCCTAACAGCATCTCGGCTGCAGGCAGAAGGCCTAGAGACTGGCTGTGCCTCAATGGCTGTGTACTTCTCACCAGTTTAGTCTTGGGGTAGCAACCACAGCTATCTCAGCAACGGCAAGGCCACGCGGGGAGGAGCTGGATTGCTCTAACATGCTTCTTCCCTCTTCGTGCAGACTTTGAATCCAACCCAGAGACAGTTTTTGCTGCCTGATCCTCACTGGGTCCCTGCTAGAGATCAGTCTTGTTTTTCTTCCCTGGCTTCTCTGGAATTATAGAGCGTGAAGCCGGTAAATGGGATACAGGATTGCTGCTGGCCGATTCCCTGTGCTGAAGGGACGCAGGCAGAGGCAGGGCTGTTCATACTGCTTCTTGTGAAGGACGGTATTCAGTTCCTTAGCGAATCTATCCTGGTGCAGTCAGATGATGATTCATGTGCAGTGGTGGACTGAACTGCACGCCCAAAGCTCTTGTGACCACAGGCTGCCTTCCACATCACTATCATGGAGGCTGCTGGCCCTATTGCAAGAACAGGCAAGTAGCACACACAGCAGCCTCTAAAAGCCACACTTTATAGTCTGGTATACGATGTAACACAGACCATATTGCGTCAGACCAAGGCTGCTCTTAGTCCAATGTCCTCTTTCCCAACCCAGCTGCAAGCAGATACCTACAAAACAGTAAGAAAATGGCAAACATTACTAGTTTTCCCTTGCTAATCTTCCAGCCTTTAATATTTTCAGTTCAGGTGATTTTATGAGCTGGTTGTAGTCTCTTTGGTAATTCCCACTGGCTCTGTTCCACGTATTTGTCCATTTTCCCCTTGAGTCCCTGAGAATTTTTTGCATGTTTTTCAAATGCCCTTAGCAAAGCTTTCTGCAGGGCTAGTGCTGCTGTATGAAGAATGACCTTCTCTGATTTGCTTTCAACGTGGCTTTTATGATCCTTGCTCTTTGTAGGCACCCCTATCCACTCTGTTCGATGGCTTCTAGCATGTCGCCTTTCTCTGAATCTTTTCCAGTTCTAATGCAATGAGGCAACCAGAACTGCCAACGGTGCTCAATGTGTGGCTGAACCCTGGATTTATACCCTACCATAATTATGTCTTCTGTTTTGGTCCCCTTTTGGTCCCCTAATAATTGCTAGTGTTAAATTTGTTGGGTTTTTTTGACCACTGCGGAGCACTGAGCTGATGTTTTCACACTGTCTAGCACAAGCTCGAGGCCTCACTCCTGCCGGTTAATGGTCAGCTCATTTTTTCCTGGTTACATCACTTTACAGTTATATACATTAAATATAATTTGCTGTTGTATTGCCCTATACTCGGTTTTGCTAGGGTCTTACACATTTCTTCATAGTCAACTCTTACTACTGCAATATATTGAAATAAGTGCGAGTAATCTTTAATGCACTGGGCTGTAAGCTGTGCTGAGTCAGGAGCTGCTAGAAGTCCTGTTCAGCATTTTCCCTCCAGGGTTAGCAACATTCAAGAGATTCAAGGCAGGAAACTGGGGATGGTTACAGCATCACTCAACTCAGTTTAATTTACTGTCAGATGTAAATCAGTGCCTTAATCCCACTGTGATAAAAATCTTTATGATCTCTGCAGTGGATAAAGCTGTTTGGTCAGTAGCCAATTTTAAACCAGTCACTATAATCCCTTTTTTCACCAAAGCAGGTGATTTTGTAATCACTGTATATACTAGATCCCACCAGGAAATCATTATTCTATAATGTTAGCTGCAATACTAAATTTACTTTAGACTTCTCTAGAATACATGATGGAGTTGTTAGTTTGCTTCATTCTCACATCACGTAACATGCAAAGCTAAGTTTCTTTGCACTGTTACACGAACAAAGATGATTAGAGCAGCATCTTTCTCAAGAATGATGAGCAAGCATCTTTAGTAGGATGAAGACAGGAAGTCTTGTGGTTAGACACCCACTTAGGAGCCACAGGACTTGGCTTGTTTCCAGTACTGAACAGATTTCTTATATTATCTTTGAGCCCCAGCTTCCCCATTCAGAGATTTTGTGAAGTTCAAGTGATTCGTATTTCCTAAATTGATTTCTCTCTTCCTCCTATAACCAATTTGGCTGACTAAGCTTCTTCTTCTTCTTTCACAACAATTAGATTTAAATATGAGTCAACCTGGAAGAAATCAGCAGCACAGGATGTACTAGTTTTTGCCGGGAGAATACCCCCAAGTGCATACATTTAAAGAATTAGAGTTTAATTACAGTGTTACGGCACTGTGCACATACCAGGTCAACTTCACTCCTCTCAGCTGACACAGATCTGTTCAGCTCAGAAAAGCCGAGAACTCGGCAGACAACTGCTGTGATGACATTCGTTTTCCTCTAGGTAGGGATATGCAAAGCTCCTGTAAAGGAATGTCTAACATGCTCTCCTCCTGGTGTGCTACAGCAGCTTTCCAAAGGATCAACCCGTGCACTCATGAGACAAATACGTTGAGCCTCTAGACCCCTCGCTTATTCCCAGGAAACTTTATTACTGACATACATAGTGATGAGAACCTCCTTTGCATTCCTCCTGGCACGTCTACTGAAGGATATGATTCAGAGATGACCTCTTATTGTGGACAGGATGGCATTTCTTAGCTTTCACAATAACCAGACATTAAAACATAGATGACTGTACCACAGAAGCCCTTTTTTTTTTGAATGGCAATGATAACATTTGGCACATACCTCACATTTCCAACAAAAAGCCCTTGTTGCATTACCCCAGACCAGAGTGCAGCGTGTGCTTCCCCTTCCTCCTGATGTGCCCATTTCCCACCACGCCGTGCGGTGCAGGGCAGGCGCTTGCAGTGACTCTGGGGGAGGAAACATCCCCAAGCGGCTGTTGGCACCGTATATTCAATCCCTCGGCATCAGCAGCCCTGGGTTAGTGAAAAGACAGATAAAAGAATAAGGCCCAAAGTCAGCAGACACCCAGTGCAACCACTGAAGATGTCTGCTATCAGTGGCTGAATCTGGCTGGCTTTTTAAGGAACCAAAAATCCTGTCTGGTAGTAAACATCTTAAATTACCACACAGAAAAAGAAAAAAACCCCAAATAACAATCACCTAGCCAAGTCTTTGGGGTGGAAAGTCTCGAACGTCTAGATGAGATGGACGCAGCATGTCTCTGCCTGGAATACCTGGCAGCGCCTGTTGGTAGCACGCCTGATCGTGTACGGCTGGTTGGACACGGGGCCGAGCCCACAGCCGCTCACCCACCAGCGGCGTGATCCTGGTCTCCCCCAAAGCAGGGGACGCCTGGGTGGGACAACAGCCCGGCACCGGGAGAGACCACCTACGCCTGCGGTTCATGTCCCAGGCGAGGCACGCCGTCTTCCCAGGTGCGAAGCACAGGTTGCGGCCAGCGTGTCTGCTGCCACGCTGCGACCATCTCAGGAGCATGCTACAGCGCTTCATGGCAGCGTGGGCCACCGAGGGTGACTGTCAAAGCCAATGAGGCAACAAAGGTGAATGGCACCAAACTTTCGGGGGGGGAAGCAATTTTGGTGCAACGTTGACCACCCATTCTTCAGAGTTGTGGCAAGGCAATGTGGGCAGGGCAGCGTTCGTGTATGGGTTGCGTAGGTCCCTTTGGTATGCCACAGCTGAAGCACATAAAATGAGGAACAAGAGACTCGCAACTCATTCGCAGGGCTGAAAAGGCGGGTTCAGATCCTGCCACAGCTTTGACTCACAGTCTGACAGACTCCGTACATTTCAACTTGCAGAACTGAAGCGTTTCATATTTCAGCTTTATGAATGCTACAGTGTTTTTGCCACATTACATCTATCAGATTTCTCAGTTTTATCCACTGTTCATCAGAGTAAATTAAACCCCTAATTTGGCTGCCTCTCCTTGCCTGTAAGCGGGTGACAAGGAGGTCAGCTTCGGGGAGGCCTTGTGAAGAGGAGGCTGGTCATAGCTGTGAAGTGCCCCGTCCCGTGAAGCCTCAAATGAAGGACAGGATGGCTGTGCAAAGCATTATAAAAAAAATCAAGATAATGACAAGGTAGGCTCATATCTTTAGCTCACACGTGAGATTCGGAACCCCTACTGCTGAACAGCATTTCCATGCCAGGAACCTCCACCAGCTGCTACAGCCGCAGATCAATCCTTCAGTTGATACCAAAGCATGGGTTGTGCTCCCATTCTTGGACTCCTTCACCTCTGTATCACCAGGATTTCTTCAGCACAGTCATTAACAGCTCACACATACCTGCCACACCTTCCAGCACACGCCTCTGCATTCCTCGCCCTGCTCCAAGACATGCCTTCTTCATGGACTCGCGCTCTTGGAGCTCACGGTCACTGTCTGTCTTACGTGGAATCAAGCAGTCCTATGAAGTGCTGGTGAGTTGTAGTCGTGATGAATTTATCCCACGGTGACCCTGTCCTTGCAAGAACAGATCAAGGGTAGGTTATCCTGTCACCTAACTAGTATTTTTGGAAGTATTTTACAACTTACATAAAGAAAGTAAGTGCTGGAAATACCTTTCTGTAGTGACAACCTCTGGACCTTGGTACACACATAACACAAGCTAATGTCCATCACTGAATGCATTTTCGTCTGTCCTCTGATCTGTGACCAGAATTTGCACGCTTTCTCCCAGTCTTTTCTCAGCTTACAAAGCTTTTCCTACCATCTCTTACGCTTACCAAGTGCTGCTGGTATTTCCAGCTCTCAGAGTTTCTGCAACAGAGACAGCTCTGTCTTCAGGGGATGCAGTAGCCGGCAGCCCTGACGGAACAGGCTGGGGGTCACAGCACCTGAACCCTGGAGGGTACCTCGACTCCGGACCTTGGCACAGGCCAGCTGAAAAATGATCCTACCTTCCCCCTTCTCGCCCTTCTTACATGGTGCAGCAAATCAAATCCTCAGATCAGCACAACTCCTAGCGCTGCTTGATTTGCAGTCTAAAAAAAAATAATAAATAAAATCAAGCTCCTCATTTCCATACAGCAAGTGGGAACCAGCAGTAGTTGGCAACTTTCTAGCCTTGGCCAAGGGCAAAGGAAATAGTTAATCTATCACTCCTTGGAAACACAAATGTCTCTGCTTCTTACCGGGGTGAGGGAAAGATCCAAGTCCTTGACTAATATTAAGCCATTCGGCTTAGGCTGATTTCATTTTCCATTTTTCTGTTCTAGTCTCAAATTTCATGCCTTGATTTTTAGTTTAATCCTTTATTTTTGAGAAGCAAAAACTTCTTCTCAAAACTATTCATTCTGACCATTAATTAGGCTTATTAGCTGTTTACCTAACAAGTTACGTGATTATAATTAAAATGATATTCTGTTCTGGAAAAAATACATCTAAGAAGCAATATCTCAGGAAGAGCTTGTTAGATTTGTACAGCAGAGAAGGTGTCCCCAGGCTCTGGGTTTGAAAGACGTCTCACTGATTACCCTCGTTTTCTTCCAGTAATGCTTCTGCACACGCAGGTCCTGCTGACCATTAGATATGAGGGTCAGGGCAGGTTGAGGTATTTATTTTGAGAATTTGTTTGTGGTAAATGAGATGTCGCTGACAGATTCACCTCAGCCCCTTTGCAGAAGAGCTTTGTTGAGGGGAGATGCCCGGGAAGAGGGATGGAGACACACACAGGGGTCGGAGGCTGCTGGGGCAGAGCAGCCCCGGTGGTCGCCCACGTGAAGGTTTGCGGTCCTGCTGCAGGGCAGGTGTCCACAAGCCTTCCCGAGGGAAGAACGACCTGGTGGTGGGAACTGATCCCAACCCACGCCCGCTTTGAGGCTGTGATTTCTTTTGTTGGTTCACTGCAATACTGTTTTGATTTAGGAAAGCGACACACCTTGAGATGTGATATCACTTCTCTGATTACAGCAGAATTACAGTCTTCTGACCACACACCAGTGCAAGGCTTGCCTGCTTTCTCAGTTTTATTTTCTGCTCTGAGCTTTGCAGTCTTACATCCATGCTATATTGGCGTACACAAAACTGCACTTTAAAAGTGGTCAGTCTGTTCTCATTGAAAAAACCCCTTCTGCTGGTTTTGCTAGCATCAGTCCCCAGAACACAATCCCTAACACAGGGAACATTTTCCCCACTGATGTGCTGGACAAAGTTCCTGGCTTTGTCTTACTGAAAATGAAGTTTTGATTATTCATGCAGTTCCCAATGAGTCACTCCACACCCTTGAATTATTTCTGACAGATGTAAAATGCCTTCTGCTGAATTCCTACTCCAAAGAGCCTTTTGCATGACCGGTTTATCAGTGAATGGGACCAGACTCATGATTTACAGTGCTTCGTCATCACGGCATGTGTAATACTAAACGTGATGACTAGGGAACCAGATCCACCTATTTTTTGCCATAGGCTCACAGCCTCCAAAATCTCCCAGCAGCCACCCAAGAGGCATTCCTGCAGGGCAGGGGTGTGTGTGGGCAGACCCTGCGGGTCTCAACGCAACTGTGCGGATGAAAGAAAATTGATCAGCTGAGGGTATATGAGTTCGGGGATGATATGGAGACTGGAGTACTCACCTGAAGGCCTATTTCTGTCACTTTTCACTTTCTTGCTTTATCTTCACTGCCAAGAGTGCACTTACCGCTGGCTAAATAGTCAGCCATGGTGCAAGTCATGCGTGGTCGCTGTCCTTGTGCGCGGGACCAGACCTTTACAGCTGTGGGGTAAAGCCCAGCTCTCCTCCCGCAGCCTGCCGGGCCGACCTCGCCTGCTTTAGGCTGTCAGTAGAGTCTCTGCTGTGTTCACCCACAAACACGGTTAGTACACACCAGTACACAGGCAGGGGACGCAGACAGGCCTGGGCTGTTTCCCAAAGGCTCTACGGTTTCTTCCTGAAAGGGCAGATCCCCAGGCCAGCCTGATGATTTTCACAGATCTGCTTCCTCCCACAAAGAAAAGCTCTTTTAGGGGCTCCAACATCGAGGGGACCTTCTCCAAACAAGAACCTCTTCCAAAGCAAGGCGGCAGTTGCAGTAAGGATGTCCTGAGGGGCACCTACAGCTTGGAGCTGCCCCTGTGACCCAATGCTGCTCTCGGGTGCAGCTGCTCTGTGCACCGCTCCATTGCGGAGCAGGAACATACCCACGGTAATTCAGCTGCTAACTTTCAGGTAATGCTAATGCTGCACAGCTTAGTCTGCTCAGACGTAATCATTATCCCATGCATGACACTGCATGTCTCTCACAAGAAATACTGTGGTTTCTTATGAGAGGGAGCTCTGCTGAGCAGCTGAGCACTCGCCGTCAGAAAAGACCACGTAGAAGTCCCTGATTCCGTACCTGCAGCTGGCGAAGGGGGCTGATGTGCTTTCAGTGGCGGCTGCAAGCATTTCAGTGACGTTCCCTAGCTGGCGGATGGTTCTGGCACAATATCGGGCTGAAGACATTACCCCTGCAATGGGAGATGTTTTAGGCTGGGACTCCACGCTTTTCTCCTGCTGAAATCTCTGTCACTGCAAAACGAAACAGCAGCACCCAAAACCATGTTAAGTGGTTATTTTAGCAATTCCAAAATCTATTATTTATCTGGTGAATTAAAAAAACCCCACCACACATTAGACCTTACAACTGTGAGTTTTGTATTTCCAATGATGAACCCCCCCCCTTCTTTTTATTCACAGATGGTCATGATGATACCTTTTTGTTCAATAATTAATCATTTTTGTGTCAGGTTTGACTTGTTTTAGGGAGTTAAATTGAGCATCTCGTTCAAGGAAATCTGTAATTGAGATACGAATCTGTGCATCTGGGCATCTGTGAAAGACTTCAAGATTTGTGCAGATGACTAAGTATATGTTTTTAAACGTGTATTTTACTGCCTTAAAGACGTCTACACAGGATGTTAGCAGAGGCCAATCTGCCATCTCTCTGTCCTGTCAGCAGACCCGCTGGATTCTGACGGCTCAATAGAAGCTATTAATTACAACTGCCAGGTTTTGTCAGACTTTTGTCATACTCCCCCGATAATTCAGTCTTACACATTTCAAGCAGCTTCAGTGGGAACATAACCAAGCTTTTTCATTCCCCCCGCCTAAATTCTATGCCTCGGTTTCTAAGAAAGAGGACTGACTCCTGCAGTAAGAGCCCTTTGCGTTCCAGGGGTTCCCTGGCAAGGAGTGCGGGCGTTGCGCTGGCTCCCGGGGGAGCGGCCGGGCTGGCACCAGCTGGGCGAAGGTTCTGGTATGAACTCCCCACCCTCGCGAACCTGACGGAGGATGATGCCACAAGTTTTGCAGGATTAAAGAGCCTTTTTCTTGCTTTTCTAAGGAGGAACTATGCTAGAGTAAGCAAACAAAAACTGGACCTGATTTCACATCCCTCTGCTCCCACAGCTCTCCTCGCTGGAGTCACTGACTGCTCCTGTGGACACATGACGTGCTGTAATGACTCCCAGCTATTCATTCTTAAAGGAGAACTGTTATTTTTGCATGAAACTGTGACCTATTTTTAAATTTTGCTGTATATACAAATTTACTCTTCGTAGCACATCTGTGAACCCTTTGAAATGCATGCGATGCAGGGCAACTGACTGGACCTCAGAGGCATATTTAGAAAATGCCAGTGGTGTTTATTTGACATGTTTATAATTGTCTCTGGCCGTATTATCCTTGATGATTTTCCACGATAGCTTTCAAAGTAATGTTGGTTTGTCTGGATATTCAGCATTGCTAAAAAGCACTTAAAATGTCAAACGCGAGACCAGTTGTTTGGTTTTTCTCACTACTACAGCCTAATACAGATTTGAAGCACGAGCCGTCTCATTACAGCTTCTGAAACCAAAGTAAAGCTAGAGAATGTACAGCATAGCACAAACATACCCTGTAAAGATTCCGAAGTATCTTTCATGAATCCATAGCATGCAAGGGGATGGGCCTTAGAATGTTTTCTCATTGTATTTTCAGTACACGCTTGCTTTTGTTCCAAACGCATTTGAAAATAAAATTGTTTGGCTTGAGAGATTGGTTTGGGATGAGATAATGACCTGTAGTCATAACGGACAGGTCTTTACTATGCTGCGTCCTTTCTAAATTATCCTCATCAGAGCTTTTCCATAAACATTTAATTATCTCTGCTCCTCTCTACTCCCTGGACCTCTCTAATCAGTGGGGACTGAACTGGGTGGGTAAGTGGATTCTTATGGAAATACAAAAACTCTGTTGCTGGAGCAGAAACAGCTTTTCCTTCCCTGTAGCTATGCCATAGTAATTTTATAAATTTTATTTGTCTGTAAGAGATTTTATTTATTGTAGCTGAAGTAATGTTAATGGATAATTTATATTTAAGCACAATGTGTACATATTATAACTCTATTTATTTACTTGTGGAGCTTTTTACCCAACCTGGCCAGAGGAAGGAAATTGATTTAAAGAAAATCCAGAACAAGATGCTGTTTCAACAGGGAAAAGATCCCAGGGCTCACAGTGGGCTGTCAGACTGAGGCACCCAGGCTAAGCCCCAGCTGGGAGCGGGACGGCGGGTCCCTGCCCCACTGCCGGGGGGCACAGAACCCTTCTGCAGGGTCAGCTCCGGCAAGCGCCCAGTCACCACTGGCCGCTCATGCAGACGCTGCTGCAACAAAACTGACTTCCCCCTGTGCCTCCCCTGTGCGATCCCATCCCAGAACCTCTCCTGTGCACCAGTAGCAGGGAGCCCTCTCTGGCACATTCTTGGTGGAAGCTCTCTCTGCACATTAGAATTAATATAATTAATTATATCGAGTAATAGGATTACTCAGGGGTCATAATCTTTGTATATAGTATCAGTGATTGCCACCAAGGTGTCTACACCTGAATGCCCCTCCCCTAAATGCTGCTGAGGGTATCCGTGGAGCGCACTAGGAACCTCAGCGCCCTGCTCTCAACTACCCACACCGTAGACAACTAGAGTTAGACAAGATAA
Source organism: Balearica regulorum gibbericeps (assembly GCF_011004875.1). Taxonomy (NCBI): domain Eukaryota; kingdom Metazoa; phylum Chordata; class Aves; order Gruiformes; family Gruidae; genus Balearica; species Balearica regulorum. The sequence continues at coordinate 29,166,417 of NC_046192.1, read as the reverse complement.
AGTCAAGTAAACTCTACCTTTCAAGTCCAGTGTATGCTGCCTGAGCACCCAATTTTATAGGAAAAAATGAGGATATATGATTAGAAATTAAAACCAACCTCTTACTGTCCTAGACTGCAACAGCAATTACTTTCCATGGACAGCTTGTTCCTTCCATGTATCGCTCAGAGACGGATCATCTTCAGAAACCTGTTCCCCGCCCGCACAGAACAAAGGGCTCTGTCATCTTCTTCAGGAGTAATCCCTATTCTACTGGGATGCCACAGGTTTGCCTCTGGGGACAACCTGAGCTGTGATAGTGTGAAAAAGGCTGGTTTCAGGTAAGACAGCACATGCAGTTTGCACACTCGTGAGGCTGTTGACTGCCAGACTTCCATGTGGCTGTCACACCAGGAATGAACACTTTCCAAAGGGAATTCATAGGGCACCTTCCACCGGGGCTGCCACGGCTGCACAGAGGCAGCTGCGGAGGCAGGTAACCGGCGTCTCAGCCGTTCAGGAGGACTTTCCCACAGCTCACCTGGATTCAGGTGGTAGTCTCTAGAGACTCCGTTGCCCGTCACACTTTTTCCTCTGAGGCGTCCTTTGCAGTAACTAACATGGTAGCCGGGTTTTTCTGTTCTTGGTCCCTTCCCATGGGCCTGCCCAGGGAACGAGGGGCTCTGGGCCACCCTTGGGCCACCTCGCAGCCTGCGAGGAGGTTGCTTTCGTTCTTGATGCCATGGTGGCATCTCGGAAGAGCACTTGCCGCTAATTTCTGCGCTGCCTGATGCAGTGTAAGGGCTAAGTATAATGTTGAATTACAAAGTGGTGCGAATAAGAGCATCTGCCAACGTCTGCGTATATGTCAGGTCAGTGGGTTCGCATTCCTTCAGGTCAGAGAACAGAACAAGCATGATCTCATCCCCACGCCAGTTTCTCCACATTACAAAGTCACCGCAAGACGTGACGACACATTGTTTCTGCGCCGGGAGGGTGGACTGAGGGCTTGTCCGCACTGCTTGGAAGAACAAACTGGGACGAACAAACACGCACAAGCAATCTTGAGGCAAGAATGCAGCGGAGAACAAGCATGCTGGTTTTCCCACAGCATGAAACAGCCGAGCTCACAGTATATACCTCCCAGAAAACTTAAAAGCTTGGTCTTTACTATATTTTTACCGTAATCATGCAAGCTCCTTAGTAAAGCTATAGTGTATCTATGAGGGATGCAAGATCTTAGCGACATGTGCTTGGTGTTTGCCAACCAAACGAAAGAGGTTTACCACTTCAAAGCCATGTATACGATCCAGTGTCCAGCCCTGATGATCGGTGAGGGAGAGGAAAGCAGAACAGAAGGAGGCAGCTATGCAAAACCTCCACAGAGGAATCGTATTTTCCCACTCCTCATTTGTTATTCTGTGTGGTAATGTATTAATTCCTTAACTAAACTCTTTTGATTGTTTTTATAACCCTTACTGATGTCACTCTGAATATTACTGTTATCCTTATAAATACACAATCCCCTTTCTGAAGAAATTTTAGACATCTGGCTAACATGCCCTATGACTTTGAAATCAGTACAGTAAATTCATCAATGGAATTGAAAATAAAATTAAGTCTTGGATGAAAGCTACACTATATGCCCCTAAGGCTTATAAATTTGGTCTGGTCCAAGGTATAACTGCGTGTCCCCAAAATGAATATCATTCTGGTGGGTTTTGTATGTTTCTTAGGAAGAACTAGACAATTTTAGAGGTGTACATATGTGTGCAAAACAAAGTTATGGTTAAAAAGGCATGTCCTGTGTTAGGGAAACAAATATTGTATCATCCAGAGGTTTACATTAAAGATGGGAATTGCTCAAAATTGGTATGGGAAAAGCATATCTTTAAATTTTATTTGCTTTGGCAATACCCAAAGGATCAGACTCCATCCTGCATACCTTTGCTCTCTGTAAGCAAGCTTGCTGCAACATAACCTGTCTGTAGAGCGGAGACAGCCCCGCACCTGGCTCTGAGTCTGGCCAGGGCGTCTCCAGCTCTGACGGGCAGCAATCTGGCAAGCTGGTGTTGGCACGGGGCTTGTCACAGCAGTGGCGTCTGCCGTGCGTACCTGTACGGACAGCCACGCCGGAACAGATCATGGAGAAACGCCGCTGCTGCAAGCGCGCCGTAAGGCCACCACACGCGTGGACCTGTCAGAGGCAAGAGCGGGCAACAGCCAAGAGGGGCTGTAACGCTGGCACACTCAGGATTCAGTAGCTGCGTTTACTGAAATGCAAAGCCACTGGACAATGTCTTAAGGGCCTGGATGGTCTTGATCCTACCAACAGGAATGCATCCATTCTCCTCAATTTAATACAAAAACATTGGACTATCCTTGAGCACGCCACATGTGAGAGTTGGAGTTGATGTTGGTGAATGGTGAACGTGCTTCTGACACCTATTTGGATCGTGTTTCATTGCAAAAGGATTGTCTTCATAGACACTGCCACTGACTGTACGTTCAGGACCTATTTTCCATGCTCAGAGATAAATTTCCTACTTCTTTTTGTTCAAAAGCTACAGAACCTCAATATACTTGCTACCTTTGGGCCCAGCTCTGTAAATCCTGCTCCCACGAATAAGCCTTATTCACAAACATTCTCATGTCATGAGAAAAAGCTTTTATGGAATCACCTTCTGTAAGTACTAGTGAAAAGCCAAGCTAGATAGTACCTAGATAAGACAGTGATGAATACACCATAATCAGTTTTTCGTATTTATGGCCAGACACTAACACCCACAAAATGACCATACAGATTGAGTAACAAACAAACGAAGAGGCCAGTTTCTGAAGATCTATTTGGATAACGCAATTATTCTTTTCAATGCATAAAACTTGAATAGGGCTCTGGAAATTAGCAACATTAAAATAATAATGGTGATGACTTTAAAATGCTCTCCAAACAAGAAATTGAGGAAGTCTTTAGAGAGGTCTTGTGGTGAACTCGATAAATCTTTCCACGGTTTTTAATTCTGAGTATTAGTTATTTCATAATCTACAGTGCTTACTTAGCAACTGCTCCAGGCTATTGAATAAACTATCATGGCAACATACAGCTCTTGCCATAGGCCAGGACCACGAAACTACATGTGGATCATTTGTCATCCTGAACCTGCCTATGCTGTTGTCATTTTATAACTGCAGATCTCGAGACAATTAACAACGTTGGATATTCATCAACCTTATTTCGAAAATGGAGTAACTGTGATGTAATGAGATGAAGAAATTTGCTTGATATCAGTGAATGAATTAGCATCCATACAAGGATTAGAACACATTTCCTTATTCCTGGTGCCATTCGTAATCCACCGCACAGGAACGCCAAAACCACTTCTTATTACCATGCACCATGTTTCAACAAGCTAGGTGTCGAAGGACTAGGCATTAAATCTTCTTTGCTTTTCAGGGTTTATTTTAAGAAATTGTTATGACCAAAAAGGACCCACGGGCAGCCACAGACTGCAGTTTGTTCTGCGTGATTTTACCATCACCACTGTCACTCTCGCCACCACCACAGCCACTAGAGACAGAGCAACGCCTGGCACGATTTTTCTGATTCGTACCTAGGGACGTAGGCAATGGAAAAAACCCGGCTGACTGCGGTGGCACAAAGTAAGGCCTTCGGTCGAGACGTGCTGAGGAAAGGCCATCACAACCTGCTGACAAGAGTGAGCAGAACGTGGCACGAACCTCCCCGAGAGATCTCTGTTCCAGGATCCTAGGATAACTCTGGTGGGAAGGGACTTTGGGAGGCCTCTGGTCCAACCTGCTACTCAAAGCTGTGGGGTCAGAAACGGTAGTTGGGGCTTCACCCAGCCTGGTCTCGAAAACCTGGGAGGGCAGTGACTGCCCACGGGCCACCCACTCCCCTGCTCGACTGTCCTCAAGCTGAAAGCTTCTCCTTGTGTCCAGTGTGAATCTCCGTTGCTTCAGCCAACTCTTATGCCAACTACCCACCAAAGATTTCATTACCCACCCCGAACTAATTACCCATAACCGAACTAGTCCAGTAGGCTGCAGCGAGAGTATCTTAACATGCTCCAATTCTATATGGTTAAAAAACTGTGTTGGAAAATGTAAACGTCGGAAATTGAAGCAACTGATATGCAAATCCAATTTCACGGATATCCACTGGGTACGTCTCGGGTCCTTTGCGTTACCAGAAGTGAATTTTTACAGAGTCAGGCTGTACACGATTTCTGTACTACTTCCACTTGAGAGTGCAGTTGTTCCAGACAGACACCAGCACAATTAAGAACAAGGTTTGTCTTGCATTGTAGTCAGTGAATTTGGAAGCACACTTCACATCAAATTTCTTTGCTTCTGTTGTTTTCTTCTAAGCACCTATACAATACACTATTGTAAATTTTTTTAAAAATTCTGCTAATACTCATTAAATTTATGAAGAAAAACATTGCTGAATTACTCTTTTCTTCTTGTTTTAGAACCTGTGGAAATGAGGTCATAAACCTCTAACACATCTTTAACTTCCATGCCTTCCAAGATATTCTGATACTTTTTCTTTGCAACACAGCATGGAGGAGACTGAGGACAAGTGCTTTCAAGTTTACTCGTTATCAGAGCTGTGATGTGAGCTTGTAATTCAGGTTCTGTGCCACCTGGGAAAAACTGTAGACTGCTCATCTCTGCCCCCTGCACCCACCCAGATGTGGTATCAGATTCTGATCTCTTTAATCATTAAAACTTTTTTTTAAAAATCATTTGAATTAGCGTACTGTCTAGACAGAACCCTTACAGACGAGAGTGTTACTGTGCTATACGTTACCCAGCTTCTTCTGCTCCCTGTTTGGAGATTCCCAAATGGCTTAAGGTACCACCTGTTATTCCATACAAACACAACTTCAGAATAAAGGAAGAAGGGTTGTCTTGCAGTCGTGATCCTGCCATCGGCGCTCTGTCATAAAGCCTTTTCTGTCACAGCTGAGAGGGCTGGTGCCAGTAACTACCACAGAGAGGGATTCGTCCAGGCTGGAATGAGGGGCAGCGGGGACTGTGAGGGTGTGGTTTTCCATTTTAGTATTTCAGCAAGATAAGGCTGAAGGTATTAAGTCTAATGATTTACAAAGCGAAAACAGGGTTACGAGGTTCCTATCTACGTGCAACTGTATATGAGTCATGGAAGGAAGTAGTACGTTACACATTCTGCAGGGCAGAACTTGTCACTTGAGGTTTCTTGGTACGTAATGCAAGTCCCCGTCAGATTCCTGTTCCTGACTTTATTCCATGTCCCACACCTTGTCTTTGTGAATACTGGCCAAAGGAAAATCCCAGATCTAGCTACTGTTTTCAATTATGCTGACATGACCTAAATGCACGTTCTTATGTAAAATCTCTGGCAATCTGCTAGGAGGACAGAAGACTTTGGCTTGCAGTCCTCAAAGTGCTGTGATGACCGAGCACTAGACCACCGGCTCTGGGAAGCCCCTGCAGCTCCATGGAGCCAGCAGCACTGACCGCCCGTGGAGAATCTTACACTGGGAACCTAGCAGATTCCCTCCTGCTGCCACACGTGCAAAGTGGGAAGCAGGAACAAGAAAGCAAATGCCATAGGGAAAGATATAACCAGAAAATGTGGGAGGTAACTGAAAGCGTCACCCTTCTCCTTACACAACTTTATCTCCAGCTTTCCAAGTTTCTGCTTTGCATCACCTCTGTTATATGCAGAGCCTTGTTTCCCTTCTTGTCTGGAAACACTAAAAGAAGTATAGGGTCAAAAATCCTTTAGTAATTTAGCACTCAAAATCACTTCCCCCCCCAATCCTATGTGGTGTTAGTGCATCTGCAAAAATACAGATGCAGCAACCACAGACTAGTGCAACATGTATTATACAATCCACAGCTATAGACTAAGAAATTTGAATATGTCACCGTTCTTGAAAGGTCATTTAAAATCAATTATCACGTCTATACTGTCATGCTAGTATGAACAGCACGCCTGCATGCACATTTTAACTTAAAAAAATCTGAACCCCCCTTTCTGCTACTTGCGTGTACATTGATATCGCTTAACCTTCATATTCTTGCAGAGCTCACCACGAACTTTCCCATATGCTAAATCTATCATACTTATTTACTTACCATTATAAAAGCCTTTTACCACATGAGTAAATACTGAAATATTTACACAGGTTAACTGTGATATTGGTCTACCTAGAATAAAAATACAGAATAAAGATTCCTAGAATAAACCTAGAGTCACCTAGAATAAAACGTCCGCTGCACTGTTTTTCTGTATTTCAGCATCATACTTCCACCATCATCCCTGCCTCCTCCAGCTTGTTCTGACCCATGCGTACTCATAAAGACCTTGACGATATGATAATCCTTCAACCGGAGCGGACTGTGACGGGACAGAGTCACCCCTAGTATCGCCCTGGGAAGAAACGCCGATTCACTGAAGCACAATACACCATCAGACCAACGTGCGTCTCTCCCTGAAGGGAACCGCTTGCCGCAGTCACCCCCGGCCAGGGCAGAGCAGAGCAGGAGCATGCCCACCGTCTCCCTGTCATCGCTGGCAAGGCAAGCCCCCATGCTGACACAGCACGAGGGCCATCTGCGCTCTGACGGTAACATTTGCCCATAGCCTACATCCTTTCCTTCAGAAGACTTCCATTTATAGTTCACATCTGGTGCTCGCCTTGTTTTGCACTGGTTTACACACGCCAGCGTTAATGAGCACCTGTAACTAGTGAGGACTATCGGGTACGGGCCGTGCAACTTGCCGGCAAACCTTCCCATCGAGGTGGTTGAGATCTGGAGGATCGCCACAGAATTTTGTTTGAACCGCTGTATAGCATTGTGCAACCTGCAATTCTGTGACAGAGAACAATATTGATTTCACTTATCGTCTCTGCCCTTTGTTATTGGCACCAGATGAGAAGGAAAAAAACCCGCTCCGAGATAATTAGATGGAGAAATGCCCTAAAACTTAAAAACCCCAGGGATCTTTGATCCAGACAGTGCCTGATTCACAGTAAGCTATGTAATCTTCTGAGCGACTCGCTGAGGGGAAAGAAGAGAGAAACTGAGTGGCCTTTATACGGTCATCGTCATGCCAACTGAAGGTGCTAATGCTGAAAGACTAGGAAATTCAGGAAAAAACTTTCTCCTTTTCCTTCAACCAATCTTCTCTTTGTATGACTATGTCATCTAAAAATTGTCTATGACTTAATGCTGAAAAAAAGCCAAAAACTCCTATACTGGAGAGACCACAATAAAACTGCTTGCAAGCTGGATTAGTCATAATGTACATTACTATGTGCTGTTGAAGTGAGTTATTTGCAGAGTGCGAGTATCAGCCAGTACAAACAACTACTATTGTCCAAGGAGGGAAATCTACACCACTCATGGTATTCAATAATCAAATACTGTCTGTCTACTACTTAAGTAGGGCAGATTTTTTTTTTCCATTTTCAAACATTATATAAAAACTGAAAAAGAAAACAAATTAAAAATACAGGCCAAATTTGTGCTGACCTAGAATAGGATTATTCAAATGGTAGAAAAACTCCAAAAGCATTTTAGAACCATTCTTGAGGGAACCATGCTTACGTGAGTTGAAATTGTTATTGCCTCTAAAGAGGAAGGGAGAAAAGGTGAAAAATCAGCGCTGAATAGACAAGTGTGAGATTTACTAATTCAGAGAGATATAGTCCATATATTTTCACAGAGGGAATCTCCTTAGAGATATTGGATAATATGTCACATAATAAATTGCCAAATATCTCATTTTATTAGGGTGGCCCATTCTCAAATTGATGCATATTATCTCACCAGGTTTGTGACCACAATGTGGAAATAAAAGGAAATCTTGCAGTTTGCTTCAGTTAGAGAGGGATTCACCTCCGTATTTTCTACTGTTTTTCCAAACCGTATTTGGGTTTGCTATAAATGCATCTGACACTTTTTCTAGAATTTGGAAGAGTATTAAAAGACCCAATCATAACAATTTGATGCCTGCAACTTCAGGCAGTGTTCAGAGTGACAATCTCTGCGTCGCCTCCTGCCAAATCCAAAGCAGAGCACAATGCCGTGCAGTGGGAAAGGCGGTAAGAATCCCTCGCCTCACTCCAGCTCCAGCAGCTGGTGTTACATGGGTTATGGTCGAACGCTCCGGTTGTGGGTTCGTCTCAATTTGAGACCCAATGAAAAACTTCTTGAGAACTCCAGCCTTTGTCAGCAATTCAGGTTTAAGTTAAATAATCGCAGTGCCTGCACTTGACTGGCGTTTAAATGAAAGAAAAAAACCATGAATCTATGCATCACAGAATGCAAAGCATTTAGAAACTGCTTCTTCATGGTAACAGCCACTGCTCAAACGGGGTAAGTGCTTGCTGGTGCCTGTTTCCAAACTGGATTTGAATGGGAATTCTGCTTGAAAAAGGATTTCAAGCTTGATTCCTGCATTTCATGCATGCCTGTTCGCATTAATTTCAGTTACCCAACTCTGTGCATTTTTAGTAGAGAGCAAGACAACTTCAAGACTTAATTCCACATGATATTTGCACTGTTCAGTAAATTTATCCATAAATAAGGAAGTCATAGTGTTGCTTCTAATTCTATCACTAACTAAACAACCAGGTCAGAACTGCACTTTTTGATGTCACAGAACTACTTTTTTTTTTTGTAGTATCAATAAATGTATTTGTTTTCCCTAACCAAAATTTGTTTGTTTCTTTTTTATGGCTTTGTATGTCATGCTACAGCAAAACAGCAACTTTGTCTTTTGAAAAGGAAGGACAGCAATTAATTTTCTTATGCATCAAGACAGAATTGTTACTAATAAAACGGCCTAGCCCTTAACTTTGTTTACTACAGCAAGGCAACCACTAAAGAAAAATATGCTCAGTGATGAAGATTTGGCAAGCCAGAAACCATGTTTTGTTTTCCATATTCTCAGCACATTACTATTTACTTTTTGCAACCATTAAAGTAAGGTAAATTCCGTTCATATAAACAGAATATAGAATTAACATCTGTACCTGAGACTCACTGCATGATTAAATAAAACCTTGTTAAGCAGAAGGGGAAACAATAGTTGCTCGTTAGACTAAACTAAACGAAAATGTCTGCCTTTTTGCAATAGAACAGCATGGCCTGATGTTAACAAGCTCTGAAGGTGAATCCATGGTTTTCTTATTGGGATTACTGCCCTGAGTGGGGAACAAGGATGTGTTTCTGACAAACGCGTTCTCCGTTCTCTCGCATAATGTACTTGCCGATGATCACAAAAGCCAGTGTAAAACGGACTCATAGGCTCCTGCCCTTTTGACATCAGCTACAAAAGAAAGCCAGTTCCCACTTTCCCAACTAGCGCTTGATATATAAATCTGGTTTAGAACTACCGCATTTACGTGACTGTGGTAAATGCTAATGGATGGGGAAACAGAATACTAAAGTAGGGGACTAGTTCTAGTAGTGTAAAGGTGAAATTCTGTTTTCTGACGGGATACTTCTGGACAACGTGGTACCAGACAGTGCTTTTCTGCCCGCCCAGTGATCGGGTTCCTGATAAAAGCCTGTTACAAGCTGTCTCCGTGACTTTCCAGCTGCGCTTCCGAGATCCACAACCACTGTTTTGGGAATGGCAATAGCTAACAGAAACAGACTTTTCCCTGCATCACACGCAGAAGGAAGAGTGTTAGGAACAACAGCGGTGGCAGTAACAGCAGGGCAGGCGGTGTCATCCAGGAAGGGGCAGACTGCCCGCCGCCCCCGTGCCACTTACCGGGACCCCCACGTTCCAGAAGCCCGGCCGGCCGCCTGAGCGGGGCACACGCAGTGCCGACCCGTCCCAGTTACACCAGTCATGCTTCTGGCACCGCTGCTGTGCATTACTCTCTGGCTCCGTACTGATGTGACAAGGACACTGGGTCAGCTGCCGCACTGGGAGGTGGGACGTGGGTGTCTGCGTGTCTGGGTGTGCGTTGCACAGGTCAGCACCGCTGATGTAACGCTACCGCAAGGTTTCCCTTGGGATAAAGCCGAAGACCTGACTCTGCTGTTTCTGTCTCCGTTTTGTGTCTCTCGCACACCTTGTGTATGTCCTTCCACATTTAAACTTGGGTGCTGTGCTGTCACATTTGCTGCAGAGCAACGCTAACGCTGCGCAGCCCATCTACTAGTTTGCTTCGGATGCCGTCAGATTCATTCACGCACCAGCGAGAGTGTGACTGTGGCTGGGGAAAACCCAACAACCCCCCTCTTTCCATAAGAGGAGTCACTACGTCATGACTGCTCTCCACAGAGACCACGTCTCCTCTTCTTGGAGACCACGCCGTATCGATAGCCTTTCATGATTCCCAGATGCCTTAACAGAATGTAAGTCCCTGAAGAAAAATACCCTGTGGTCTTAACTTGCAAAACTTAGAAGCTAATTCTTATCCATATGGAATGACTTATTTATAGTGCAGCTGAGACAAAATGAACTCCTCCAAATGAAAATGCTTAGTATATCGCTGCTTTGGCAATGTATCGCTAATGAATTTCCACGCTATTTAACACTTTCAGGACAATTCCACTGATCAGACTCCTAATGCAGAATCTGTTAGGGCTTGCCATGAAATAGGTGATTATTATGGAAATTCTGGTAGTGATTTTTTTTTTTAAATATTATGATATTTTTCATTTAACCCAGAAGTAAGTTTGTACCACTTCCATCAGTTTACTCTGACAATATTCACTTCTCCAAATGTTCTGGTTTCTCATTTTTCTCGGGCTCCCAAGACAGAACTCTGAAAGCGTTTTGAATTTGCACAGACAGATACGTACTGAGATCAATTCTTCAGCATTAATGATGAAGGACAACAAATTGTGCCTGTTCTTTTAATCAAGTTTACAATGGAAGTGTTCCATTATGAAATAAATTACAATACAAAATGAAGGTCATCATAAACAACTATTACTTGTCTACTTTTAACACTTATTTTTGCTACGTAATCTCTCCATTTCACTGACAATTCTATTTCAGTGGATTTCAGTGGAACTACTTATGTAAATTCCAAATTGAAATTAATAGCAGAAAAACTGAGACTGCTGTGAACAGAATTTAGGTTTATAATTGCCACATCGTTTTGGTGTCTGACAGCACGAGTGTTTCAGTAGGTGCAAAGTCACAGGCTTTTGTAGTACCTGTAGAGTCTGAAGAGAAAAGCAGGAATTAGCTGCAGAAGCTAATTAGAAGCACAGAGGCCTTATGTTTTGTATGCAGCTTCCATTTGGAGTCAGAGAATCCATCAATCCACTATCCACTATGAAAACTATATTTGTGCTTTTGTGGAAAAGTTGGCCCTATTGCGGAATGTAAGTTTTATGATGTAGCATGTTTATACAAAAAAGGCCAGGGAACCAGTTTTGGCTAATCGGTATCTCACATGATAGAGTAGCAATAGATATGTCAAAAATTACTCAGAGCCGAAACATGTAGAAGTTCCCACACACCTTTATTTATCCAGCTCTAATCTTTGCTCTTGAATGCATGCTTAGCAGTAAAAAGGGGAAGAAAAGGCATTGCGCTTGTTGAAGGGAAATGCGAGGGGCATAGGTCCAGGTTCACCTTTGAACCTGAGTATCTCACATACTTGAACCAAATGAGTGTTGTCTCAGCTAGTTACAGAGCACAGACATCACCGTCCCAAACAATCAGGACTCCCTGGAAGGTCTATTTAAATAGGCCATCTAAATATTATTATTACAGAGTTGCAATGGCTTTAATGTCTACTCTGTAACTGCTTTCTCATCTTAAAAATAGGCGATCTTTCTACTCCACACTTCCTCTTACTCTTATGCTACAAATATTACGTAAGGACCTACACTTTAGGAACTCAGTACTGCAAAGTGATCTGTAACTATAGATCAAGTCATGCCACAGGTTATTTAAAGTATCTCACTCGCTATCTGAAATTTGCGTACATTCCCTTTTTGCTTAGAAAACATCCAGTGTTAATCAAAAAAATAAATGCCCTGCCATTATTCAGGCTTTTAACAGTGAGAGATAATTGATATATCTGTTAAAAAAAAAAAAAGGGTAATTGTTTATACACAGAGTAAAGTGATTACTTACTGTTCAAAGAAGAATTATTCAAGAAAATGAGCAACCTAGATTCCAGGAAATCCAGCAATGAATTATTGAAATATTCCATTAAAATACACTCATGCCAAACAGAAAGATTTAAGATGTACCAAGTCTATCAAAGAGATGTGGCTTGTCTCCACTATTGATATTGGTCTTTACTCAATATGAGTTTGAAATATATGCGAGAATATACTGCTGAACTCCATGTAAGGTATCTGAAACCATTCGCTTTTCTCTTTTAACGAGGTTAAATGAAACCTGATCTGGATTCCCCTTGATCATAAGACTGGAATGCTGAAAATGCTGTAATCTATTTATACATCAAATTGAAGAAATTTTGTGTTTCTTTAAATTTCATTGCATTCCAGTGTATTAACTAAATATTGACAGTTTGAAAACTGTTTCATGTTCAAACTGAGAAAGAAAAGAGAGACCAATCCGACTTATTTATCCTAAAGCCAGGATTTATTTCCTGGCTTTTAAACCATGGACCAAACCCAGGTCTGCTCTATGCCTTCCCTAAAAGCGGTGTTCCTGCAGCAATAATTCATTGCTAGTGCCAACACATGGTAGCTGCCTTACAATGCCTTCAAAATACCTACTTTTTTCCAGCATCGGGACCATACTACAATCCCAAACTAGATTTGACTTATACTTCTCTTCTTCTTTCTGCCTCTAAACCACAAATGATTCCAAATACAGCAGAGAGCAAGGTTGAGAACAACGATGTAAATGAGAACAGCCAAATCAAACAGATGAAAACCACACAGGGGCTTATACAGCCCAGAAGTAATTGACAGTAACTAGTCTATTAACAGACAACCTCAGAGTCCCCTGGTGAAACAGCCCTCTTTAGGCAACTGATCCATATAATGCTGTCATTTCCCTAAATTATTTACATAGTTCTTTAGGTGCACACAGTGGTCTTTGACACGTTATGCTGAATAGAGGAAAAGTCCTGCCCCGGACTGCTCCCAGTCAAACAGCACAACCAGGTGCAGCGCAAGATAGTACAGAAAAAGTAAAGGTACCCATCATGAAGAAGAGCGTATTATGCTAAAGACCTGTCCGTTGATCTGTACTAATGTTCATCTCAGATTTTAACATATCTCAGTTTGGTAAAACACAGCTCCCACTGACATTTAATGGGTTTTGCCATTGACTTGAAAGGGGTCAGGATCAGGCTAACAACAACTGATGAGATTTCACAACATTTACTCATTTCTATTTGCACTTTATATATATTTCCATGTGTGTAACCATTTCCATTTGTTCTCTGTTGTTGGTCATATTAATTTTTTTTCATTAGTTGTTGGATTCAGTGCCTATTATTTTCCATATAGAAGACAATGAACACTGCAAAGACAAAAAAAAAGCAATTTTGTTAGGGTCAGGAAAGAGGAAATTTCCATGCTTTTTGTCACATGAGACTTTAAGAAGAGCCTAAAGCTAAATACTGCAGCTACTATTCGCTGGTTCTCTTGATAGTTAGTGGCCTTTATAAATGCAAAAATCCTACTCAGACATTCAAGTAACTTATTTGCCCTTTTCTATGCCCTTCTTCCCTCCAGCAGTCTGTAACCTGGAATTTGTCTTCCAGGTCTTGCAGTCAGTGTTTTGCAGCTTGAAATTCAAAGGGCCTTGAAACTCAAATTACCATTGCATCTCAGTTTGAGATCCTTTGTGGTAATTTAGATGAGTTTTAAAAACAAGAAGAATTCAGATAAATGTCTTACTGTTTAGCACCACTAGTTTAATAAATGGAAAATGTACAGTTTACAGTGAAGGAGAGGAATTGCTGATATTATTGTTTATTTTAAAATTTAAGATGTTAACAGAGGATCTTGATACAAGAGTCATCTGAAAGGGAGTGCAGTCTTAAAATACCGAACTGGTAAACCTCAATTCACATACGTGAAAGTTTAATTTTTAGTAACTCCGAAATGTCTGTTCAAATTTTAAAAGAACGGAGTGATAAATGAATTGCTTATCACTTGTCCGTTACTGTGCCAGTATGTCACTATTCCTAAGACAGTATCACATAGCCTGACCAAAATGTAGGTCTCAGTACTGAACGCACAGAAGGCGGCAGACAGAGCCCTGAAGACTTCTCTGTATCTGCAGACAAGGCAGGCTGATGGATGATGGAGGAAAAAAAAGAGGCACAAAGAAGGACAAATAACTTGTACAAGGCTGCACTGAAGATAAATACCAACTTAGGTGTAAGACTGAAGTTAAAAACCTAATCCCCTGAACTTTTGCTACTGACTTCCACACAAAAAATTTCCATCTGGGCTCCTGATACTTGGGTAAATGCCCTATCTGCTAGATCACACTGCTTCCCCAGGCTAGTTTTTAATCTTCGACAATAATCACCTAATGTTATTAAAGGCTAAAAAATTTGAACCCATGAACTCTAGATACCAATAAATAGTCCAACCCCCTTTGATAATTCCTACAGCTTTCTTTTAAAAAACATTGTATTTTTAATGTTACCATTAGGGATATTCAAAATTTTAAATTTACATACATACCTATTAAGATCTTTATGCACGCATCTCTAGCTGAGATGCGAGCATTTCTGCTCTCTCAGTCTCTGAGGCCGAGAGATTTTGTGAAAAATACATGTCTTTTGCATGACTGGTGCATGATCCTTGAATGTCAATATAAATTGTAAATTCTGTAAATTCACCTGCAGTCCCCCAGCAGCAGAACCACAAGTGCAGAAAGCCCCTAATAGCTCTCATTGCTACTGAAACTCTGTCTTAGTGAAATGTGTAACGGTAGAAGGTGATGGAGAGAGCGTGGAAGAATTACACAAAACTCTCTGTCACAGGACGCAGGAGCACTGAAAAGGAGTCTGCTGCCCTCACCACTGCCTGCTAAATCTGTCCTTGCCAGATCTCGAAAAAACGCGTGCATACACACAGAAACCACCAGAGTCCCATACAGTTGACACAGAAACTCAAACAGGAGTCATGCGGGAATTTCTTTTAACTAACTGTGGCAGATGTTTTTCTTGAAGGCAAAAAAGGAATATATACATGCTTGACACTTAATAAAAATATCAGTATGTTTGTGCCCAACATACTAGAACATTGTTCAGCACTAATTCAACCTTGCAAAAATATTATCAGTGTAATGCTGCCAAGGCCATTGTGTGGATTATTTGTGTGTATCTTGGCTAACCTGGCCATGGGCTGTAGCAATTTTTATACTTGACTTTTCAGAAACCTTTCTGGTTTGTTAGTGAATCAGTTTATCTTGTTCATTCTTGTTCCTCAACCTTTCCCTATTTTACCTTTTATTAATTTCCCTTTCTCCTTTGCTAGACCCCACCAAATGTCAGCCAAATAGCCCATTCCTCATTACACTTTAGGTTACATTAAAATATTCATATATACACAGTTCATGAATGGAGGATTTAGCAAATGAGTGTTTCAACCCAGGATTTAGAATTTTTTAATTTCAAACGTTAACTTATTCTGAACAACAGTGATAAATTAATGGATTCTAAAATAGAATCTTTTCTATTTTAAATTTCAGACCTATCTAAATTATAAGACCACTCTACTAACGCATATTTTCATACACTAAAGTAATGTTTTTAAAATGTCACTTCCCAAGGGAGACTTTTGATTTCACGTTTTACTGAGATGAAATACCACACACAAGTCCAATAGTCAATCAATAAGAATCTTCACAACTACTTTAAATCATTGTATATTTAAAATGTACTAATTTAAAGCAAAGAAAATGTTAAATATTACAGTTCGGGGGTGATTGTACCACCTTTGCTCGGGATAAACAGTCCTCCACAGATTGCCTTACTGACTGACAAGTATTTGTTGGATTGACTCACTCTTATGTTCTGGCATCCCGCATCTCTCCACTGATATACCTATTACTTATCTGTTGGGGACAGTGATTATTAAATGTATTCCTATGCAGAATGGTTTTATCATATGTTGTCCTTAATGTATTGGATTAATAAGCTCAAATGCTTTCCGTTTGAAAATGAAGAATTTTTAAAAATCCATATATAAAAGTTATCTCAAGTCTTTACTATTTCCTGTAGCTAGGTATTCCTTGCCCTTGTGAAATTTTCTCCAAAGATTATCATCATCATTTATAGAAGATCTACGCCCCATTCAATCCCGGCTGCTTCACCTCCCTACAGCTTTCATAGTAACCTGAAAAAAAGGCCAGAACTCCTGCTGACCTCATTGGTATCTGTGGTATAAACAGTCAGGCTGTATAATATATTGCATTATTACACATCTTCGGCCATATGACTTTCCCTTGGCTATTTAATCCATCGTTGTTGTGACTGACTTAAAAACTCCCAGACGCATCCACATGCTGCCTGTTAAAATGAAACTTAACTTGCCAAAGCAGCATCGCCCTCTCTGCTCAAATACAGAGTTCCATTCTTTTACCAAATTATACTTGGTTGACTTGCAGAACAAGGAGTAATGGTTCCTGGGCTAATGGCAGGTTTAAGGTCTAACGTCTCACATCCCATGACAAAAAAATACATTTTCTCATGGACATAAGACATTTCTTAGATGGAAATAGAAAGTTTTAACATTGCAATTTGGTGTTAAGATTACATTACTCATTTTTAGAGATCTTGTACTCTGTACAATGCATTTCCTTTTTAACATCTGTATATTTGAAATCATGCAGTGAAGAGGGTGCAGGTAACAAAGGATTGCATGTTGGAGGGAATTTGTTTGGGAGGAAGTTTGGGGGATTGTCTTTGTTCCCTCTTCAGAGTCAGAGCTGGACAGAGAAGATGAATTCTAAGATCATAGATTTGATCTGATGGCTAGGAGATGGCAGTAAACAGAAGATAAAGAAAATGCTTTATCCTCCAGTGAGTACCTGGTAGAAGCCACTCCAGAAAGTGTTGCCTGACAGAACTCATGGCATATCAGGAGGAAAAATGCCTGTATACCAGGAGGAAATCCAAGAATCACAAATGGAGTTCAGATGGGAATTCAAAATCATTAAGGAGAAAAAAAGGATGCCGCACAGACAGTTCATCCTCTCCTGACAGATGCAGAATGAAGAAACTCTAGAAGGCAGACTTTGAAGAATATGAGGACAGGAAATAATAAGGGATGAGCTAGTACAAAGTGAAACAGAATCAAAAATAAGGTTCATACTAACGTAACAAGAAGTGGGCAGAAGACAAAGTGCCAAGGAAGATGAGAAGAAAAGCAAGTCTTGGTACACTGTATGCACACAGACACGGAAACCGAGGATGTTACACGCATAAGGAGCGTTCACAAGGCACCACAGAACAGAACACTTTACTGAAAGCAAAACAAATGGGGTATAACCTGAGATTCAGGACTTGAAAGAGACTACCCAGTGTGTGTGGCCACAGATCCAGGGACAGTCCTCTAGTCAGAGCACACCCAGAAAAGCTGGGCTTTGTTACTTGGCAGGACTTAAACTGTGGGACACTGACCTGAGGCTAATGGAGGAGGCCCCACTGGTTATCTTCTACATTTGGTCAAACAACACTGCCAGATTCCCACTGAATTACGCCAGAGCATCGTCACCAGGCTGGTGAAAAGGATGGCAATGCTCAAAGAAATGGAGGCTTGGGTGATCAGCAGAATTCTTTCCTCCCTGAGAAGAAATGAGAAGGTGTGATAGGATAATCAGGACAGAAAATCCAAGCACAGAGGCTCTGACTATTTGAAATATCTGATTAATGGAAGACGCTGGTAACAAGACCAGACACTTACCCAAACACCTCTCGCAGAAGTTTTCTGGAATTGGGGCTAGCGTGGTTGAGAAGTACTTAATGTTGGGGGGGGAGGGGGGAAGTGGAAAGGCATTTGCTAAAGACTTGGGTAATCAGCATGCCTGATTTTAATGGATAAATTTACCAAGGTGGCTCATGACAGATTAACTCAAAACTGTTTTCTAACATAAACGAGTTCTTACATTGTTAATGCACTAGGTTTAATCTCTGTTGAAGCTAGAGAAGTATTTGGTATGATATCATATTGGAAAATATTACTGAAAACAAATACAGAAGAGATGGATTAGCACGCAAAATTGCAAAATAAATCAGAACTTGGCTGAACTGCTGCATTTACAGGCAACAGTTGAACTGAAGGGAAGCTAGTAGTGTAGATCTTCCATATTTTAGAACTGGTCTTTAAAGCACTTTGTGACCTTACACAAAAAGTCAGGATGGGTTAATGGTACAGGTGCAAGGCGTGACTGTTCAAACAGGGACCAGTTTATCTTACAGGAACACCCTAATGACATTGGTGGCTGGAATAACAGAAATGAGATATAAAAAGCCGACTTACATATCACATCAGGGGTTTACGAGAGGTGAGCACCTGGAGACACCAAAGGTCCTTATGGTCTGGATATGAACCACCAGTGTGATGTAGCTGTGGAAAAAACCAAACAAACCAACAAGAAAAGGGGATCCAGCAGGAAACACAGTGGAAACAGATGCAGTGAAAGACCAGTGCGGTGATGTTGGACTGGCAGTGTTGGACTTGATGATGTTAAAGGTCTTTTCCAACCAAAACAATTCCACGATTCTATGATGTGATACCAGCAGTCCCTCACTGGCAATTCTGTGTGCAGCTCTGCTCACTTCTCTGTAAGAGGGACTGATTCAAACCACAAGTCACACAGAGTAGGGCTGTGAGAATGACTGTGAGAAAGACAACTCTCAATTATGAGAAATAACTAGAAACTGGTTACCTTTATGAATATAACACCATGACTAGAAATTGGCTGTATGTGAACCTAGGCTGGAAAATATTTTAATAGACGAGTTTCTAAAATAACTTCCCAGGGTGTTATGGCAATTGCCATTCAACAGGAGGGATAAATAGCTTAAATGCTGTCACCCGTTCCTTGACAAGTTTATGGACAGGGGGTCTGGCCTCGACGCTCCTCCATTCGTAGCTCTCTTGGAGTGAGCGTACGTTAGGAAATTCATGCAAAAAGATAAAAAGGGATGCTTTTGTGGTAAGGCTTCACGGGCAGCCCCGGCCTGAGGAGAACGGACGGGCCCTCAGGAGCGCGGGCGCCCGCGCTCCTGAGGGCCCGTCCGTTCTCCTCAGGCCGGGGCTGCGCGACCGCGCACTACGCATGCGCCAAACCGCCAACAGCGGCGCGGGAGGGCCCAACCCCGGGGCGTGGGGAGAGTTAGCGGGCGGTGGCACATTCCAAACAGCAACCGCACGCTCCGCCCCCCTCCCCTAACGTCATCACGCCGTAGCGTCGCGGGGGCGTGGTCAGCGTCCTTTCCCAGGGTGCAGCGGCGAAGTTGAGCCCCATCTTGGGTGAAGGGAGCCGCAGTCGGAGCCCGCGCTCCCGGGGCCGGCGTAGGGCAGCGGGGCCGCCCGCTCCCGGGCCGCTTCTTCTCCTCCTCCTCTTCCTCCTCCTCCTCCTCCTCGCCGGCCCTCCGCCCCGCGGGAGGGTTGCCCGTGGGGTTCGCCCGCGGGCTGGTTCCGAGCAGGATGCGCCTGGCGCTGGTCTCCAGGTAGAGCGCGGAGACAGGGCGGGGGGGGGGGGGGGGAGAGACGGGGCCGCCTGGGCCTCGCCCGGCCGCCGCGGGGCCCCTCGCGTGGGGCGGGCCGCGGGCCCGGTTCTGCGGCCGCCGAGCCCGCCCGGGGCCCGCGCCGCGCCGAGGCCGGCAGGAAACCGCGGAGCCTTCGGCCGGCTCCGCCGCTCTCGGAGCGGGGGCTGCGGCGGTGAGGAGGAGGCCCGCGTCCCGGCCGCCGGAGGAGGGCTGCGGACGAGGAGGAAGAGGAGGAGCCCCGCCGCCCCCCGCGCGGCCCGCGGCCCGCCAGCGGGAGCGTCGCGGCCCGCCCGCCCGCCGCAGGAAGCAGCCGGAGGATGTGCGGTAGCGCCGGGGGCCCGGCCGGCACGCCGTGACAGCCCGCCCCGGCACCGCGCTTGCCCCGGCTGGCGGAGCCCCTCCCCGCGGAGGAAACATGTCCAAGATGCCGGCCAAGAAGAAGAGCTGCTTCCAGATCACCAGCGTGACCACGGCTCAGGTGGCCAGCAGCATCACCGAGGACACCGAGAGCCTGGACGACCCGGATGAGTCCCGCACCGAGGACGTGTCTTCTGAAATCTTTGATGTTTCCCGAGCCACTGACTATGGCCCTGAGGATGTCTGCGAGCGGAGCTCCTCCGAAGAGACTCTCAACAACGTGGGCGAGGCCGAAACTCCTGGCAGCGTCTCTCCCAACCTCCTTTTGGATGGGCAGCTGGCTGTGGCTGCTGGTGGGGTGGCTGTGGCTCCGCCAGCTGTGGCCCCCAACGGGGGGGCTGTGCCCAAGAGCTCCGCTGCGCCCCTACCAGCTGCTGCCCCTGGCACTGCTGTGGCAGGAGGCAGCAGTGCTCAAACCGCCTTGCCCTCCACAGGGCCTTCCACATCTGCTACTCCTGGGATGATGTCTCAGACAGTGGCTGCTGCGTGCAGCTCGCGCTTCAGGGTGATCAAGCTGGACCATGGTACGGGGGAGCCCTACAGGCGAGGACGATGGACGTGTATGGAGTATTATGACCGGGACTCAGATGGTGGTGGTGTCTTGGGCAGGACTGGAGATTGCATTCGGCACAGCAGCACCTTCGAGCAGGCAGCTCAAGAGAGGGACAGTGGCCTTGGTGCCACAGGAGGTTCTGTCGTGGTCTCGACTGTGCCAGCATCGGCCCACGGCCCCGATTCTGTAGCTGACAGTTCTCTGACTGCTGTGTCACAGCTGCTTCAGACAGAGAAAATGAGCCAGTCCTCTCTACAGCAACCTAATTTTGTCATTGGGCAACAACAGCAGCCGCAACAACCCATAGGTGGGGCCATGCCTCAAAGTACTGCTCAGCCTATGTTTTCTGGGGCTTCGGTAGCAAATCAGCAGATGATGGTGCCACAGCAATCACAGCCACAGGTAAATACGCAGGGTGTTGCGCAGACTGGACCCAACGGGAAAGGCATAGCACCTCCAAACGTGACAATAGGGCAGCCAGGCATTCCTGTGGCACAGCAGCAGGTGCAGCAGGCAAACATACCAGTGACTCAGCCTCAACAATTTGCTTATTCTCAGTCCCAGATTCCACCAGTGCATCTACTGCCGACGCAACCTTCTGGTCAGACCGAATACATGCAGCACATGACAATTATGCAGTCTCAAGGAGCTATTCAACAGGCTACTGCAGGCTCTGTTCCAAGTACTGTGGCTTCCAGCCTGCCTGTGGGGCAGGTGACGGGCCAAAACCCCTCACCTGTGGGAGCACCAGTGATGGGGGTGTCAGCACAGCCCGGCGAAGCAGTCGGACAGGGATCGGGATTAATGCAGGGTGGCCAGGCACAAGCTAGTCAGACTGCCGTTCCGCAACCAGGAGGTGTGGTGCAGCAAGGCATTGGACATACGGGGGTTGTGCAACAGAAATCTGTGACTCAGCATCAAATGGGTGGAAGCAGTCAAGTGTCTGGAATGCCTGGTGCTCCCCATGCTGTGGTCTCTGGAGTTCAGAATGTGCCTGCAGTTGTGCCCGGTGCAAGTGTGCCTAGTGTGTCTACCACCACTTCTGTTACTATGCCAAATGTCCCTGTTACGCTGGCCCAGTCGCAGCTGACTAGCCACACTTCTGTCAGCAGAAGTACCGGTGTTGTCCAGCCACAGCACGTCGGACACTCCTTAATGCAAGGCGCGCCTAATGTACCTGCAAGTCTGCCACAGTCAAACCTCGGACAGTTTCAGGCTCAAGCTCAATCCTTAGTAGGCCAGATTGACGATACTAGAAGAAAATCGGAACCCCTACCTCAGCCACCACTTTCTCTTATAGCTGAAAATAAACCTCTTGTGAAGCCTCCCATTCCAGACACTCTAGCAAATCCTCTTCAGTTACCTGCAAGTACTCCTATGAACAGTCTTGCCAGCTCTGTGTTTGGCATATCTATTCCTGTTGATGGTGATGAAGACAGGTATGAATTATTTTATAACACCATAAAAATACCTTTTCTTAAGGGGAACCCCCCCCCAACTTTCAAGTTACTGTCAAGTGGGTTTTGTAAGCTCGTATTTTCAGAAAGTTGTGCTGAAATTTACCTGGGCTGCTTTTTTTTTTTTTTTTTTTTTAAGAGTACAAAACATAGCAAAATGTTTAGGCAAGTAGTGAATTGTGCTTGTTCTTCTCAGGCTGTGGGTGTGACTACTTTTATCTCAAAACAAGGCAGAAAGTAGCCTGAAAGCTGCTCGATGCACAAATAATGTCACGTCTTCCAAATCAAAGACTGAAAACTGTCCTTCTGCACCTAATTACTCAGTATGCGAGGAAGTCTGTTCTCTCCTTTCCCCTGAACACATAGTAAAACACTGGAATGACAGCCAGGTGAAGATGGGTTTATCAACGCCATATTGCAGCATTGTTAAAAGTAGAAGTATAGTGCTATCTTAGGGCTAATGGGTGAGGTATCTTGGAAAACTTAAAGTCTTAATGCAGATTCTTGACTTTTATCCTGCTGTTGAATTTGCGCTTTATAGTATCAGTTACTAAGGAAAGTACTTGCATCTGGAGATGAATTTGTGTGCTCTAACATAGCGAAAGCTCTACAGATAATGGTCTTTTTCCTTGAATAAAAGGGATGCCACTTACTTGAGCAAAGATGTAGACACAGTGGAAAGTACAACCTGACAATGAGTTTTCTCTATAGGAAAGTAATGTGGAACTACTAGTTGTAACAAAGGTGTGTAGTATGAGCAGACTTATCAAAGGACCTGAGAGAGGAAGCATGTATGTGACTTTTATTCCCATAGACTTGTCAAACTACTCTAAAGGGTAGCATGATGGTTAAACTGTTCTTAATTGACTTCTTTGAGAGAACACTTTCAGGGAAAGCAGTGTTTGAGTACTGAATTAATGTCATCTATGTTTACTGTTGGCATTACTGACATTTGGAGGAATAAAGTGCATGTGTGTTCTATGTATGTGTGTTTTAAAAAAAAAAAAAATAATAGGAGTAACACCATTATGAGAAGGTCTGATGTGCTGAATTATCCTGTGAGCCTTCCCTCACCTTGGGGAAGTACCAGACTTTAGGATAACGCGGTCGGTGTTGCTTGGAGTTCCTTTTAGTAAAGCTGCTGCGTATGTGGGGTTAGGGTGTAGTGGATGGAGAAGGTACCTCAAAGACAAATTAGTGTTTGGAGCGTTAAATCTGCAGTAATGCTGGCCTTGTGCTCACTGGAGCTTTGACAAATGCTGTGTTTGAGATGGTAACTCCGCTAATGCTTTTATGCAGGCAAAGGCTGTGTTGTAGAGCTGTGCTAGTTCTGATTAAAGTGGTAAAGGACTTAAAAAGTTAAACGGTTAATATTTTCTAGCAGTTGTGCCTACCTTAAGAGGGTTGCTGACCCAGCTGACAAACTCTTCTTTGTGCAAATAAGGTTAGATTTCAAGCTTGTAGGGTTTTTTTCATAGCTCAGTATGTTATCAGAAGATGATTTGTCTTGTGTTTAATCATTCTGATGATTAAGGAGTCAGAAAGGAATGTATTTTGCATTCATTTTGCATAGCTTCTAATACTTTATATAAATTGTAGTAACAGACATGATTATCTGTGACAAATGAATCACCTTATACAACAATAAGGAAAAACTTGTCCTACTTAAACATGTAGGCTGCTGACTTTGTGTTGCACACTAGCGAGATGGTTCTTGGTACTTTTACCCTGAACAGTGATTTTTAAAGTTATTTCCATACTTTTGTCTTTGAACTTGAGCCACCTTACAGCATTGCTTCACGCATTGTTCATTTCTAAACTTGGCTATGAGAACTATGAGTAAGAAATAGGAATGGACTCTAAATGCAGAGCGCTCTTTTTTTTATGTGCCACGTTATGATGTTCAGGAGAGAAACTAACTTGTGGTTATCTGAAAAGAAATGCATACTTCTCAGTTGTCCGCTTCTGCACAGGGTGATAAAACCTTGTCATTTACTGAAGTGGTACAGTAAGCAAGGAGCTATATGGTATGCAAGAGTCTGTCCTGGCTTGGAATAGCTTTCTTCAGTAGCGCTATTGATAAGCAGGAAAAACTTACTTTAAACAGGCCTAGATGTCATACAAAGTAGAAGATACAGAGTTAGTAGATCTAAGCTTATTCTTTGCTCCCCTCAAACAGTATCCTGACGTCACTGGTTTCAGACAGAGAAAGGAAAAAAAAACAAAACCTAGCAGCTTGTTAAGGCTGTTTAACAACTTTGTTTTTATTTGCTTTGCTGAGAAGGCTTTATTATAAAACTGTCTCCTGCTTGTCTGCTGTTCTCTTCTTGCTCCTGCTTTTTTCCTCTTTCCAGCCATTTAAATTATGCCACTACACCCTTGGGCTTATGCTCAGCTGCTTTATCCACTGAAATCAGTGGTGAAATAGTTAATGAAGACCTTCAAGTGTCATTAATAGGCTGAGGGTTGACACTCTGATAAAACTAATAGGGCGCAAAGGGAGTTCACACATTGTGAGTCAATGCTTCAGGCTGCCTGCAGGTTCAGGAAGTTAATGCTTGGTTTTGTTTAGAGAATTTACTTTGTGATCATAAGAGCTAGAAATTTGTGAAAAGCGTTTTCCTCTTTTATCTTAAAATTAATGTGTAACATACCTGCCGACACATCGATCCTCCCCTTCCTGGGTATCTACATTTCTTCTGACACCTGCAATTATATTTAAATATTTGTACATACTTGAAACTTGTGTAGATCATTCTCTTACAGTCATCTTCTAAAACAGTGATTCATCACAGAGTACTGTATAGCTCTAAATATCCTGGATTTATCTAGTAAGTCATTCACCATTCTGAATAATGTTTTAAATGTAAAATAGTTTAGGAATGGGAGTTCTTTCAAAACTGAATGCGGAAATGCAGTAAGTATGAGACAGAGAGGTCTGATATAAAAAAACTGGTCAGTTGTCATCTTTCTGTAAAAAGTTCATTGTATTATTCTTGGTTTATAGTCTGCTGTTTTAAATCAAACTACATCTAAGATAGTTAAAGGTGGAGGTGTAAAGTTCTATAGTGTCATATATAGATAGATAATCTAGAACAATGTATCTATAGATGTAGAGCTTTCTTTGCAACACATTGTCTGCTAACCTTTAATTTCCTGTTCTGATAGTCCAGTGCACTTCTGGAGTAGTCTAGGCAAAACTGTGGTTTCTTGCATTGATCTGATGAATAATGAAGAATCAATTAATCAAGAAATCTTACTGGGGGGGTGGGAGGGGGAGGGAAGAGGGCAATGGGTAGGTGGTCCAAAAGAATTAAAAACAAAACAAAAAACCACCACAAAACAGAAAAAGTCCTTTGGCATGTCACAGCCTTCCTTTAAAAAGCAAAGCTGGTTTTTTCAGTTGATGTGTCTAAATTGCTAAGCTCTTAAATGTTCTGTGGAAGTTATGAAAGATCTACAGCATAATGTAGTTTTCTTTTCCTCTCTAAATGTGGCTACAAGTAGAATAAACTGCAGCAGCATTGAAGAGTGGAGGAAATAGTACTCTTATTGAGGCAGATATGAATATTGCAATCCACTCTGATTTTGGAGTCTGACAAATACTATAAAAACACAAGTGGAACTGGATCTCAAGACTGCCCTGGCTCTTCATTTGCTGGCCCTTAGCAGCAGTGCTAATTACTTTGGCTGAAGGGCAGGCAGAGTGCCCCAGAGGATTTTGGGGTCAGAGTGTGTCGGTTCATCCGCTCACCTTTACGCCCATGTATACACAAATTTGTAGTTGACAAGCATAATATTCCAGCTGGCTTAATAACTTTATTTTGGCTCTTGGGGAAAAAGAAGTATGTTGCCTCTGTTAAAAGAATGTGACTGAGAAAGCTTGTTCAAACCTCCTACATGTTTGGCAGACTTTTGGGGCAAAATATTACTAGGCATGTTGGACAAGGAGCAGAGTATAGATCATTTTCCAGAGATAGCTGACCAGCTTGAACTGTGCAGGCTGTATTCCAGGAACGCTAATGAATGGCTGCAATTGTGAACTGTCAACTACAGCAGCTAAACTGTTGAAAACCTGATTGTGCAGACCTCTTCACAGCATGTATCTCTCAGCTCAGCTAAATCATGTATTCGCGTAGTGTACTAACTGTTGATAAAACTGAGCTCTTGAGACCATGTTCATAATATAATGACAAAACTGGGCATGGGCATTAATGTAACTGTGATAAGGCTTTCCTTACGTATTGCCCTAGATGTATTTTTTTTATTGTAGTCCTGAAGAAAAAGTATTCTGCAGATACGTACCAGTAAGCAATACTTGGATTGCACTATTACTGAATACTGTCCTTTTCTTCACTTTGCTCGTAAACTTAGTAGAGACTTGAGCTCTACTGCAGCTGCAGACTTGGCTGTTTTCAGCTCTCCTCCTGAAGGATTCTGCTTATGAGTGTTTGCAGAAGCAGGTGAGAATGAAACATGGACGGACGTGCTCCAGTCATGAGTGCACTCAGTTTGATGGCCAGAACTACAGCATTTGAGAAGCAGTTGAGATAGGACTTCTGAGGTGAGCGTTACAGTTGGTGATATCAAATGATGGCTAATGCGAACAAAACTCCAGTTAGCTGTGTCCAAATTTTGCTATACTTTCTCTAACAAAAAGGATGTAAGGTAACTCCAGCACCACAACAGTTTCTAGATTATGGAAAACCTATCCTGCCATGCATTCAGTTCTTGAGTATTACAAGATACCTAAACAGAAAAATGTGGTTGCTCATTTCACAGTGCTGTTTCCCAGTTTAAACATTCAGATGCCTTTGTTAAGGAGGAGTCAATGCGTTCTTAAAACTAATGAGCTATGAGTGTTTCAGATAAGATAGTTATTAAAAGGAGGAAAAGGGGAAAATACTCAAAAGAAATTCACAAAGTGAAACAGTTCATTTTGTTTTAAAGACTGTAGTGTCCCAGCTCTGACATAAATGGTTCTCTGTACCTCATTCTCCTAAGTATTCTGCTCAACTGCTGTGGGTTAATTTTTTTCTGCTCCACTATAGAAGAGTGTGAGTGTTCCATAGTCAGCTTATTTCTGAATGCTGTCTTGTATGGTAGCAGTAACAGCATATGTTTCCTGGAAGCTTTTTTAAACATCTTGTTAAAAGCTGAATATTCAAGTATTTAGGGGTTTTGAGCAGGCAGGACTACCAAACTGCTATCGAACTACTGAAGAACTGAAATTTCTCTCAGGCTGTGCATTTTTACAGGAAGTGCTGATAATCTTTTATGATTTCAGGTGACACTGTAATAAAAAGGAATTGTTCCCTGTTACTGTACTGGATATTTGACTGTTGGCCTGTTGCATGTTGAGGCCATATATTAATTTTTCAGTTGTAAAGATGGTGATTAGCAGCTTCTGTTGCTCATGGAACATGCAAAGCTTGTTTGTGCTTTCTGTTGGCAGATTCCATAAGAAACTTCTGTGAGACTCCTCCTGCTAAAGTACAACTGGTTTAGTTCTGGTAGATAAATCTAGATTGTCAGCCACAGGTGTGTGCTTTTATTCCTGTATTTGACAAAGTGTAAAGATAGAAGTATTTATAGTAACTTCTAAAGCTACTGTCTCCTGAGAAGGTTCTCCAGACATAAAAGGTCACTTGAAGTACAGTATAAGGTTGTATCTTCATTCCTCTTCTTGAAAATTCCTCTATCTCTAAACTTCATGCTTTATAAATACAAATGTGTATTGAGTGCTAGTAAATTATGTTATGGGATAATCTATTTCTGCTGATGCAGGGCAGTTGAGTTACTCAGCCCCATGAAGGACAGCTTGTCTTAGTTTTTTTTGTTGTGCAAAATAATTTCATTCCAGGAGGGGGGTTTGTATATATCTGTTCTCCCTTTGACGCTAGGAGTAATGCATTTGTATCATTACAGCTTGCTTGAATGCTTTTAACAGTGCAGAGAGAAGGTAGAAATATTAATTAGTACCATAGAGAGGTGTCAGCTGTCTATCACAATGGCAACTGGCATGTTTGTCTAGTACTCATTAAAGATTACAAACCGAAATAGCAGAAACCAGCCACAGAATTGCAGACTGGTTGAGGTGGGCAGGGACCTCTGGAGGTCTCCAACCCCCTGCTCAAGCAGAGCCACCCAGAAACGGTTGCCCAGGACCAGCATGTCCAGATGGCTCTTGAATATCTCCAAGGATGGAGACTCCACCACCTCCCAGGGCAGCCTGTGCCAGTGCTCGGCCACCCTCACAGTGACAAAGCGTTTCCTGAAGTTCAGAAGGAACCTCCTGTGTGCCAGTGTGTGCCCATCGCCTCTGGTCCCGTCCCTGGGCACCACTGGGAAGAGCCTGGCTCCGTGCTCTTTGCACCCTCCCTGCAGGTATTTACAGACACTGATGACATCCCCCTGAGCCTTCTCACCTGCAGGCTGAACAGTCCCAGCGCTCTCAGCCTTTCCTCACAGGAGAGATGCTTTCTTGTCCCTTCATCATCCTTGTGGCCCTTTGCTGGACTCTCTCCAGTATGTCCGTGCCCCTCTTGTACTGAGGAGCCCAGAACTCGGCACAGTCCTTCAGGTGTGGCCACACCAGTGCTGAGCAGAGGGGAAGGATCCCCTGCCTCGACCTGCTGGCCACGCTTTGCCTGATGCAGCCCAGGAGACGATTTCCCTTCTTTGCAGCAAGGGTGCAGTCCTGACCGTTTTATTTCTGGGAGGAGGATGAGTGCGGTGTGTATGTGAGGTGGCAATGGAGAAGTGTAGAATGGATAAGAAATGAGATACTGGTTTCGGTGAAGTATCTGAAGATTTTTTTTTTTTAATCTGTCATCTTGGAGGATGGGGTGATCAAACATGAGGGTTAAAAAAAACCCTGCTTGCTTCTCTGTCAAGTTATTTCAGCTATTTTTGTAGGGGTGTAGATGACAACTCCTGGGAATGTGTCCTATGTAGAGCACTGTTCAGTGGGTGCAAGGACCATAAATACCTTGACCAACCCTACAAATGCCTTTTTAAAAATACTGTTTCTTTAAGCCAAGCGGTAAGCCCCTCATACTGACAGTGCTTTAGTGAGAACTTCAGCTGAGTGCAGGCTGGCTTGAAACTTGATGAGTTGTAAAGAACTTGTAAATGGTGTGGAAAGGCAGACGTGCATTTATAATATACTATGTAATAAACCATGCCATACATGGTCTAGGTTCTAAGATCTTTTTTTAAAGGCTAAGTATTTAGTTTAAAATATTTGCTAATAGATGCTTTCTTGACCAATGTCACATAAGTCAGGACAGGTGGGATTTGGCTGAGTCTGTTTGAATCTGTTTTCTCCACTTGCTTTTTCCCCACAAATATTGAAATATTTTGTTGTCAAAAAGCCCAGGAACCACTTGTATTTATAGATAACTGAAATATCTGAAACTGCTGTACTGCAACTTGGTGGTGTTGGGGGAAATCTCATTTTTGGGTTGTTTCCTTTGAAGATGGATACTCAAGCCAGATGTTCCACTATGCAAGGCCACTTTCACCAATAATCACAAGCAACTTTCCCTTTCATCAATAGGTTTGAGAAAATCTAGTTTTGTGGGCAGAGCAGGCAGTAGGAGCCTAATCCCCTACAATAACATGTTCATACATATTAATAAATGCCTTTTTCTTTACCAGCCAAGTTGTGTGAAAGTCAATATTTTTAAGAGTTTTGACATCTCTTCCAGATTTTTGATGTACAATGCAATACTAGCAAATGTGGATCTTTTAAATTCAGAAATACAGAATTTATGTTGCTTTTTTTACTACAACCTTTCATCCCAGCATATTAGGGTCCGCTTTTAAAATGCATTCCAAGCTTGCTCTCTTGAATTGGATAATTTGCAAAAGAATAATATGGCATAGTGATGTTAACTGGCAAATTACAATAGATGCTGAAGGACTCCATCCCTTGTGAGGTGAAGTTCAAGATGTTTGTTGAGACTACGTAAGTTATTGTCAAAGTATTTTTTTTAAGCTTGTCTCAGTTCATCCAAACATGGATAATACTGACGGGCCTTTCTGTGGCTTTTCTTGAAAGCTTCTTTAATAGTGGGAAGAATCCCTGACTGGGTCAAGCAAAGCCTTTCTGCATTGCCATCAAGGTTATCAACTTTAATCTGTAGTTGTTTCTCTTTGAAGATGTGATCTCCTGTGGGTTTTTTTAATCTAAGCTGTGCATCATGTGAGCTACCTTTTCGTATCCTCCCTACAAGAACTGAAGGTTAACTTTACCCAATGAGAAAAGTCATTAGTATGAGAAATTTTACGCTTGTTACATGTTTTGATTTGAGAACAGAATCGCACAGATTATTCCTTACACAGTCTTTAAGATGATATTATTAAAATTCAGCCTGACTAACAACCATGACAGCCTTCACAAAACAGCCTTGCTTTATTAGCACGTATATCCATGATGATGCTGTCTGCAGGGAGGAAGAGGACGAGAGCGTTGGTTACTTGACTGGAAGAGAAGTACTAGTCAAGAGTGAACTGAAAGTGCACCAAGTCT
Organism: Balearica regulorum gibbericeps; assembly: GCF_011004875.1. NCBI lineage: Eukaryota > Metazoa > Chordata > Aves > Gruiformes > Gruidae > Balearica > Balearica regulorum. The sequence continues at coordinate 29,135,757 of NC_046192.1, read as the reverse complement.
GGCTTTGGAAAGTGGGAAAACGGGATGTAGAGGATAGAAATAATCATCAGTGAGTCTTTAAAGCTGTTACGATTACAGGATTGTCTACTATACAGGTTTGGGGACCAGTTTCTGGGACCCAAGGGAATTGGACCCTAGAGTTTTGTGCTGGAGCTGTTGAAATCAGAAGAAGAAATTTAGAAGATGAGCACTTGCATTGTTCTTTCCATAATATGGAACTATCAAACAGTCATATCAGAATCTACTATTAGAACTCTTCAGCAAAACTCTTTTAGAAATACTGAACGATTATTACCAAACACAGTTACTGACTGCTTGACAGTTATGTCTTAAGGCAAAGTGCCACCGTTTTACTGATCCAAGGTTCTGAACAGGAAGCACAATGTCCTACTGGCTGGTTAATTTTCACCAGTATACATAAACTTTAACTCTTTCTATAAAGAAACTTGGACTCATGCTTTCAAATAATGTAATAAAATCAATGGAAATTGTTGTCTCATTTTTCATGTTCCTATGCTCTACTGAGTTAGTGTCTACCAGAGATGTGAAAGGCAGAAATTACAAAGTGATGTTAATCAGAGAAGGCTTTGAATTACTATTAGTGAAACTTGGTAGACTTAAGTGAATAACTAGGTGCAGCTCCACCTGAAGCATCTAGGCTGGGTAGCCTCTGTAAAGCAAATCTTTATGAAATGCCTGTGCTAAAGAATGTTTTGTACTAGCTGTTCTCTGGAGTATATAGTAAAAGAAACTATCCTGATTTTACATCTAGGAACTTTGTGTTTGCAGAAGACATGCTAAATTATTGTAACCTGTTGAGTGACTTTGAATTTCATATTGTGTCAAAATGCTTCTTTTTTTTTAGACCAGATTTCCATAGTCAATAGTCATATCCTTTGAGGGGAAAACAAAAAGGAAGAAAGAAAAGAAAACTTCCTGCTATTTTATCACATAATAATGAAGTGTAGAAGTGAAGCTAGATCACCTTTTGTCTCACAAATCAGTATCACCTCAGGTCTGTCAGTGCATCTGGTCTAATGTGGTACAAGGCTGTTAAAGGCTTTGAGTATGTTTTAAAATGCAGTGGTGGGTCAAGTATAAAAGTGTTTTCTACAGCTGTTCAGTGCTGGGATGAGAAGAAATTGTTGGCATCTGTCCTGTATAATGAAGAGAATGGCGATTGTCCTTGGGCGAGGGCATGTGGTGATACCAGTGACTGCTCTTTGTTCAGGGTGGGCTGGAACATTTGAGAAGCTTCTAACTTGCTCACTAAATACTCAGATTATTCACTATGTCCCTCTGGTCTGACCATGTTGCATTCTCATTACCAGTTTTTGTAAAAGTGGTTTTACTCTTTTCCCTAGCATTCATAGGGACTGAAAATGTTACTGGTGTCTTTTTCTGGAGAGCTGGGCCCCCAGAGCAGGGGAAAGCTGATGCCAGCATCTCAACAGAGCAGGCAAGTGATCGGTGAAATGCCTCTGCAGGACTTTATTACCCTGTGCACTTCAGACAGTCATCTATCATTCACCTCTCCCTAGAGATGTCTAGTCAGTGCAGAAGATTATTTCCCAAAATCATCTGAGAGCACGTATGGGCTACTGATCTGATCTTTGCTATGGAAAGGAGGGTGCAACTCTGGCAGCAAAGTCTAGTTCTTTCTCTTCTGATGCTTGAAATCCAAACATCAGAAGTTTGAGATGCAGCTAGTTGAAATGGAGCCGCTGATGTCAGAGTTTCCTGTCTTATTCCAGGTGATGTGTGCTGCTTTAGTTCTCTCAGTAAAGATACCTGGAGGCGATTTTCATTGTTTTTCAAAGTGTTGGGAAAGGAAGTACATTGTTTGAAAGCAGCTGAAACCAAGTGCTGGTAAGACTGGCACTCTCTTGCTAATGCATCTGGTTGTTCTTTCATCATCTTCCTCTTGAATTCAATTACAAAACTGATGTTAAACATGTCCTGGTTTGGTGATTTTTAGCACTTAAATTTATGTATCTTGATTTTTCTGGTGGAGATCAGATCCATGCAATATGCTTTCTCTCCACCGTTAGACTATTTTCATTTAGAAGTAGCTTGTGAACCCCTTTCAAAGTCCATCATGGTGGTTAAGAGCCAGTGTCCCAAAAACTGTCACGCAGGCTGCTAATTGAGTCAGCCTTTCCTGTCGTCTGTTGCTAGAATGCACCCAAAACTGAATGTAACGGCATCTAATTCTTGCTGGTTTTTCAGGCCATGTATTTCAAGTATAATGGCTTTAAATAACTATGTGAACAGAATATGTAATTGAACACAAAACTTGAGCTCTAATATTGAGATTATTCCCCCCCCCTTAATTCCACATTGACTTTCCCACATTTAGTTTTTGTCAATTCTCTCCTGCAAAGCTTTTTGCTCCAGTTACTCTGTTTTGTAGGTGAAGCCTGATGAAATAAAGCTGATTCAGAGTTGCAGTTGATTTAAATGGAAGGCGGTAAAAAGTGAAATGCCTTTTAAAAGAAGAGGGACAGAGAAGGAATTCTGTTACTAGTGTAAACATAATCTTGAAATGCCATAAACTGTACTGGGAGTTTTCTGATAAGCTATGAACAAGTGATTGCAAGTCCCCTGGTTCGGATCCTGAATAAACCAAGTCAAGTGTTGTAATTTGGAGACAAACTGTAACCAGTCTTCATTGCAGGTCATAGCTAGTAACCTAGTTAAACACAGCCTTCTATTGGTGATTGGTAAGACATATAACTGAAAACTAACTTGGGTTTGAAATGCTTCTGGGCAATAATACATCAATTTTTTTTATAAACTTTAGAAACCAAGGAAGGATTAATTGTCCTTTAGGGCACTTCAAATCGAGCAGCAGATGGCTCTACCTACCCTGATCACCATAGTAAGAACACATCTGTATGTGCTGATAGTTCTCTTAAATAAGCTCAGACTATGTGCTTACCATTGTGTCTCTTGATTGTTAAATAATAATTCTGACGTTGCATAAAGGCTAAATACTTCTATCTAACTTCGTCTTTAGGCTGGTTTTGAGTCACTTCTTTCTCAAAGCGGTTAGTTCACTTTTGGCACTGCACAAATAATGTAGATGTAGAAAGTAACATACTAGCACCTTTTTTTGACAAATGTGGCTGAAGATCAGGGTTTTATTTACAGGCATATTGTCAGTCTCCTATGGCTTTCTGTGCAAAGGATGGGAAGCTGTTGAATTCCCAGTCCTATTGAGGCATCGCTGTATGGTCAGTGACCTTACTTCTAAGACTAGGAACACGATACTAATGGATGTTTTGCTGATGCTTTCTAGTCTTAAACTTGGTGCTTCAGTATGAGCTTTGTCTGCAACTAAGAACAACTTTGTTCTAGAATGGTCATTTCTTGCTTTCCACCAGAAAAGGCATGAACTTTACAGTTGAACGCAAAGACGGTTTGATTTCAAAGTATAAACGTGCTCTTTCTTTACTTCTTTTCTGTTTTATAGTTAAATTTGGTTCCTGTAGGAGTTGATCCTATTCAAAGGCAGAACTTCTGCTTTTAAAGTTCTTGCTAGCGATGTCCTGAATTCTCAAAGAATTGTGAAAGATGGGCCTATGGGCTGATCTGGAGACTTACGGGCCTGAAATCTTTTGGAGCAATAATGACTTGATCTCTTCTTGAATCGCACCGCTTCTGTAAGAAGTCTTTTCTGTTCCTTGCTGTTTGTGTGGAAAACAATTCTGATGCATAGTTCAAACTTTCTTTGCTGCAATTAAAGCCTGTAATGTGTGAGCTGTGCTTATACCAAACTGGTGTGGAAATAAGTTTTTCTTCTCCTTTGCAGATACTTTAAACTATGTGCAGCCTGTAGCTATCTCTTTCATCTCTTTTAAATGCTTGGTTTTCCTACTTAGTGATTCTGATTATAGGGAAAAAAATTGGAATATGACATGTCTTTTAGTGGTTTTACCTGGACTTTGGTAGGCTTATATGCTTCTGGAGCGTTGATATGCAAAACTGGCCATAAAATCTAAGTTAAGGGCTCAGAAGGGCTGAATAAGAAAGATTTTGGTTAGTATGTGTACATCCTGTGTAGGAGGAGTATTGCGAGTTTGACATATTTGCAAGATTTTTATTTTTTAACTTCTGTTTAGATTCTCTTCTGTGGAATTTCAGTCAGCTACTCATTCCATGTTTTGTACTTGTGCAGCTGATTATTGCTTCTAGAGCGTAATACTTCATGCTTATCCTTATTGAATTGCATCCTTTTTATTTCAGACCATTGCTCCAATTGGGCAAGATCTTCCCGAATTCTATTCCTGCTGTCCAGAGTGCTTGCAGATCATCTGCAGGTATAAAGATAGTCTGTACTCCACTGTCCAAGTCATGGATTAAAGTATCCTATAACACACTCGGAGGAGACCCCTGGAAAGCTCTGTTTGATGCATCCTTCCACTGAATCATTGGAGAGCCACGTGTACAGAGTAGTCACCAGTGGTGGACCCGCTTTGTACAAGCCATGTTCTTACTTACGAAAATGTCATGCAAGATGGCATTAAAAGCTCTACTAATTTTATAACGTGATCACATCTTCTGTGTTCTTTCTATATGAGGCCTGTTAATTTTTTGCAGAAGGAATTTGTCAGACATAAGCTTCTGAAAAGGCCATTCATACTGGCTTGCTGCTGTCTAGGTAATAATAAATAGGTGGTTCTGGTTTGGTTTTCCTCTGAAGACTTGAGCACAAGCTGTCTGACCTGCTTAGGTGCCTAGGCCTTTATAATCTTCTGGATTATTCCTGTTCTCAAAGTTAATGAAAATAACATTCAGTGATATTGAGAGGGAAATGTTTGAGGTGTTCTAGTGTGAATTTTTTAATTTGCCACCTTGGGACAAAAAAAAAAAGTGTGGCATTCTTCGTGTTCCTCCTCTTATTGCCCTTAATCGCTGATGTTGGTCAGTAGTTTGAGGATTGAAACATAGCTTCAGCTATGTCACGAACAAAGATGTTACTATTCCTCCTTCAAAGGTGGTAGCTGGAAAAAAGGCATCTGTTCAGCAGCCTGTGTGCCAGGCTGATACCCAGCACTTCCAAAGCCAGTATCATTATTTACACTAAAAGGCATTTATCTGTATACTTGAAAACTTGCCAGCTTTCTTGGGCATGGTTTCTAGCGAAGCAGAGCTCTCTAGAATAAAGTTTGTATTTGGCATGTGCTGTCATGATTAATGGCAGTGGGAGGATACTGTTATGAGGTGAGACTTTGGATGTGGGTTAGGCTTCCCTTTTAAAGGCACAACTTGAAGTTCAAGTATTCTGAGAACTGAATAAGTTCACATCCTTTAAATTTTCATCAAATTTCTATTGCACAAAAACTGTTAGAAACCGTAACATTGGAGTGCATTGTGAATCTTGATGTTTGTGAGCTTTTAGAGGAAATAAATACGGTATGCGTTGTAGGACTTTACGGACACGGAGGCATTATTTTACCAATTGAGATACAGTTTGAATGTTAAAGTGTGCTAAGTTAGTTGTCTGTGTCAGTCCCTGGGACTGGAATCGAGCCTCTCTATCCTTGGGAATACCTGCTCTCCCCTCTCACCAGAGATGAAGAGAAGTGCCTGGTGTACCTCCTGTGGAAGAGGAGGTGGGCTCTGGCTCTCTGGTTCAGTGTCAGGGACGTCCCCTTTCTGGGCTGTTGGCTCCGCTGTGTCCATCTGCCAACAACTGGGACCGAGTCTCGACCTCTCGGACGCAGCCATATGCCGGGAGGGGGCCTGATGAATCTGCTTTCCTGGTCCAGGCTGTCTCCGCAGTCAGTTAAGGCAGTGTCAGAAGGACTTCTGGTGTTTCAGCTGTGATGCAGCAGGCTAGGTAATACTACTTCTGTAAGCTGCTTTCTCAATTGTTTCTGCAAACTGAGAGGAGTTTTTAGTAATTCTCTAACCTTTTACTGTTTGCCTCAACAGTCTGAAACTCAGTCGTGTTAGTTCAGACCTGCCCGTTAGGCATCATTCATGTAACCTCTGTGGATTTGCTTTTGCTGTTTAGGTGGCACACTCACATCCCCCTCCAGTTAACATCTTGCTAAAATATACCTACAGAGTAAAAAAGTTCTCTTAATTGTCTGAAGTAATGCAAAAGCAATTTCAACAGGAGGGGGTACAAATGAGAATTTAATGATGAAAACTTTAATACCTTCCCAGATACTTGCTTAAGAATAGTACAGGAATATATAGATTATCAGTATAGAAATAGACTGTATGAAATATATGCCGTGTGGTTATAAACCACAACTTTTTATACTTAACAATAGCAACAGAGTTTTACATGCTGTGAGTAAATTTATCTTGGAAGTTAAGTGACTTTGTATTTACAGTCGCTTTCTGAGGAAGGGAGTTTTTACATACTCCTCACAGACAGCTGAATTAGAAGAGCTTGGGCTTCCTCCTTCCATTCAACAAAGGAATGCTCTCTTATCTGCAGATACCAATTGCTTTCCATATGCTAAATCCCCATATCACTCAAATTTCCTTTAGCTATTGTGTTGCTGTTCCTATAATTAGTTGTATTTAGTTGTCACTCAAGTGTGCAGTACTTCTTATGAAAACATAAATAGTACCAACAAAAGAGCATGATATTTATCAGCTTGATCAAGCAACTTCTGTAGCAGGTTTTAAGCTAAATTCCATACTTGCATGGAATTTTTTTTTTAAATGTAGAGTTGTGGAGGTGGGAGGAGGAGTGATAAACACTTCAAACAAGTCATTTCCTGATCTTTGAAGATGCACAAATGTCACTATCCTTGCAGGGTTTTTGGTATACACCTGCCATGGGAATCAAATTACTTCAGATAAATAGTATTTTATTATGGTGCTGCTTCTGTGATATTTTTTTGTTTTATGATTTCAACTATACAATAATTGGACTTAAATTGAAATAATTAAATAACTTGAAGACAGTTGGTTTAAGAAGTATTCTTGCCATGAACTTAGAAAAAGGATGGAACCTGTGCTTCTAATGTTGGTATAAACTTCTAATTTTAAAACTGCTTTAAATGGAATTTGAACTAATACTAGCTTTTCTTAAGATTTTTCAGCTAATCTGTAGCATTCTTCTCTAGGCCTGGTATAGCTATACCAATGTAAAGATGAACTAGAGTATTGATAAGAAGAGTTTCTGAGCTGAAGTGTAATGCTCTGATACAGCCACTAGTAGTAGAGAATTTTGACCCTGTGCTTCATCCAGTATCTTGTAAATTTTAAGTGTTCAGATGAGACTTGGGAGAATTAAGATCTTCAAATTACAGTCATGGTATAGTTGCTATCTTATGGGACCAACGCGTGCTGAATGAGGAGGGTCAGGCTGCCTCAGGGGTTTGGCACTGGTGACAGAATTTGTGCTCTAGTGTTTGGTTTTCAGCAAGGTTACTGGTGCCTGTGGGTGGTAGCTAGAGCACTCTGGTTTACTGCTTGGCAAAGCGCCTCCAAACAACAGTTGCCCTATTACACATCAAGAAGAAGAAATATAGAACTGCAGACTGGTTTGGGTGGGCAGGCACCTCCCAGCCCATCCAGTGCCACCCCTGCCATGGGCAGGGACACCCTCCACTAGCCCAGGTTGCCCAAAGCCCCATCCAACCTGGCCTTGAACACTGCCAGGGAGCCAGGGGCAGCCACAGCTTCTCTGGGCACCCTGTGCCAGGGCCTCAGCACCCTCACAGGGAAGGATTTCTGCCTCCCATCCCATCTCCATCTCCCCTCCTGCAGCTTCAGGCCATTCTCCCTTGTGAACACTGCCTGCCCTTGTCACCAGCCCCTCTCCAGCTTTCCTGGAGCCCCTGCAGGGACTGGAAGGGGCTCTAAGGTCTCCCCGGAGCCGCCTTTTCTCCAGGCTGAACAATCCCAACTCTCTCAGCCTGTCTCCATAAGAGAGGTGCTCCAGCCCTCGGATCATCTCCGTGGCCTCCTCTGGACTCGCTCCAACAGCTCCGTGTCCTTCCTGTCCTGGGGACCCCTGAGCTGGACACAGTACTCCAGGTGGGGTGTCTCAAGAGTGGAGTAGAGAGGGAAAATACCCTCCCTTGACCTGCTCGTCATGCTGCTGGTGATACAGCCCAGGATACAGTTGGCTTTCTGGGCTGCAAGCACATGTTGCTGGGTCATGTTGAGCTTCTTGTCCCCCAACATCCCCAAGACCTTCTCCTCCAGGTTGCTCTCCATCCGTTCTCTGCCCAGTCTGTATTTGTGCTCGGGATTGCCCCGACCCATGTGCAGGACCTTGACTTGGCCTTGTTGAATTTGATGAGGTTTGCATAGGCCCACCTCTCAAGCCTGTCACGGTCCCTCTGGATGGCAACATGAGGGTGACTATGACAAGCACTTACAAAGTTAGCATTATTTTAGATTCCACTTTTCAATTTTAACTTGATCTGGTTTTCAGTTGTAACAATCTGTCATAGTTTGAATGTGGCATATTTAGCTCTGACTTTTAGATCCGCTTGGAGAAGTTGCGCATTTTGAATAGAAAGTAGGATGCTAAGTAGAATAGAAATACTGGGTACTGTTTGCAGAGACACTTTGTGAAATATGAAAAATATGAAATGTATCTTTGAATTTAGGTATGTATAGAGTGGTATACGTTTGAGTATACAAGGTGGTCAGCATGACATGAAATGTTTCATTAATGGCTTTTCAGTCGTCTTTTTACAGTAGCGACTTGAAATAGCATGAAAATCCATAGAGCTCCAGGATTACTTTTTGAATCAGTATGTCTTTAATGGAAGCCCATGGAAACAGTAAGGCCTTTCAGTCATTAAACTATTCTTCAGGCATTGTGTGAAGTCTGTAAACTTTTGGACATAAATTTAACTTGTCTAGACAGCTAATTCACTTTGTAATGCAGGTTGAATGAGAGAGTATTTTTATTACGTACCCATTTTCAATATGTCTGTTTGATTCTTGGATCTCATAGGAATCCGTCAACTGCATTCTACCAAGCGTTCCATTTCAACAAGTTACGCGAGTCAAAGACCTTCTGGGATAGGTATGAATGCTTAAGTATGGAATGCATACATGCTGAGGTATGCATGAACAGCTTTGCTCTATGCAAGTTTCTCGTCATTTTTGTTTGCACAGAACTGCTGCTTGTGCTTCGAACTTCATATTGGGCTTCTGCAGCCTGAAGGTCTGAAAGCAGTCTTGGAAGTGAAGTATTTGTACTGAAACTTTAAATAAGTCTAAAATATGACATGACATTTTTTTTTCCTCCTGCCATTATGCATGTATCATACATAATGTGTAAGCTGAAAGAGTTTAATGCTAGTCAGCTGTTAGCTGACCTTTATTAAAATATTTACAGGTTCCTTTTCCAAAAAAAAAAAAAGGGGGGGGGGAACTTTTTGGTATTGTGGCTATTGAGTCCTATATCAGAAAACAAGTTGTGAAAATGTTATGTTTAAATACAATTTTGGCAAAGTTAAAATCTTTTGGTCTCAAAACCGGGAAAGGAAGCTTTCTGGCTTGCTTTCATTCTGCTTATGTAAAGCTAGATGGGGAACAAATGTGAACCGTGACAAGATACAAGGACGAAGTAAACCTACTAAGTTAGCATTGAACTCATGGCGAGAAACTGCAATGAAGTGCAACAAAGTCATATCTGTTACGGATATGACTTGTCAGAGATGCATTACTAATTAATCAGTAGCTGCAAACTGTTTCTTTCCTGCACTTTAATGACTTTGAAGGTTTTTTTTGTCAGCATTAAGTTGAAGTCCTAGTGATTATGTGACTTCATGCCTTGTGATGCTCTGGCATGTCACAATACTTCTGCTTAGCAAGTTCTGTAGAAGCTGTTGAAGTATTGATAACTATTTCATCATTGTACTGGCTGTATTTGACTTGAGAGGCTTTTCAACTTGCAAAGCTTAACTGAATCCTTTAAAGTTTGCTTGGCCACAATTTGTATACTGTACAACACAGGTTAAAAGTAATGCTGATGCATCCTGCTCTGGTTTTTGCTGAAGTGCAAGCATTAGGTTAAGTTTCAAAAGCACGTCTTCCTTTTCTAGCAGAAACTTGTATGAATTTGCATTTTTGCTTTAAGCTCTGGATGATGCCACTTTATTGTATTTATGGGACAGAGATGGTATTTAGGTTCCAAGGACTTTATTATTTAACTGAAATAAACTTCAGGGCCTTGAATACAAATTCGGTAGTGAGACCAAAAGCTCACTTTAAGGTCTAGCCTTCATATGTTTCTGTTTTCATGTCTCTTAACTTGAAATAATTCTGAAGATGAGGAAGCTGATTCAAAAAACCCTAAAAGCAAATAACGAATGATTAAGATTGAGGCTTCACAAATCCGAGGTGTATGTACAGTGTCTGAAGCAAGTACTGGAAGGAAATGGGATATAGAAAAACATTAAATTCAGGTAGAAGTATGTAAATGGCTTACTTTAAAAATAGTCTTGCATCTTTGCTGTTGAACACTTTGTGGTAAAAACAAGTATTTGTAAAAACATAGAAGCAAATTCATCAGGATTGATACAAGTTTTAAACTTCTAATGTGTTCAAATTCCCAAGTCTTTGCCAGCGTTTAGCAGGTTTTGCATTAATAAACCAGTTACTGGATTTTCTTAAGATCACGTTATGTAGCTTTGCTTTACTAGAAGACTGAAACTGAAAAGCTTTCACCAATAAACTTCTGATGAAAACCTAACGGAGGGAGCTTCGAGGGCACAGCCAGCACAGGCGGTTCTGGGGAGCCCTTCGCAGGGTGGGGTGCAGTGGTGCAGCCCTGCCAGCAGCAGGACGGGACTCGCGGGCCCTGGTGGCTCTGCTCTGCGCAGGCAGGATGGCCTCTGATGCAGGAGGTAGTTTGGTAACAAGTACGGTGGTTTGGGCTTTTTTGTGATCTCCAGTTTGTGAAAGAGAAATCTCTACCATGTAAGTGATAAGCTCATCTAATTTCCTCAGAATCCCTTTGTATCCCTGTCCCAAAATGTGGAGTTAACACACTGCAAAACATAACGATCTTCAGCAGTAGACTCTGTAAGTACATTTTGCAGCTCCTTCAGAAGTAATTTGTGAACCTCAGGGGCTTAAGTTAGGAGACTTCAGTGTAAACATAATAGAAAATCTTCCTGTGTAATCCAGTGTTTTTTTTGTAACAAATACAGATTATTCTCCTATGACCAGCCATCTCTTGGGACCATTTGAAGTCAGCAAAGCTAACCACATGCTGTTGCAACAGACAGCAAAATGTTGCTAAATTGCTCCAGTAAAATAGAGGCTTGTTTATTTTTCACTAACCTACCATGGCAGGGAAGAATGCTGGTAGCATTCAAAGCATTAAATATTAGTGAAATACTAGTTATTACTGACACATTTACAGGAAGCCTGCAAATGTTTTTCCTGCCTAGTGTTCACATAGGTGTTGCTAAGGGCACAAGTCTCATGGGTCTGTCTTTTCAACTGGCGTGGTTACTGGGAGGATTAAGAAGGGAAATAATGGTTTCTTGGCATATTCACATGAGTCTGGGTGACTGTTCTTCTGTGCCTGGATTGCCTTTGTATGGCAATGGTGCCATAGGAGCTTTAGATGGGTTTGCCTAAAACATAGCCATTGTTGGTAAACTTGAATTTAAAGCAGTGAGATTAATGTTTCCATTGCATTTTTGTGTGAAGCATTAAACCTTCACAATATACATTAATTCATAAAATGTGGATTTTTCTCCCCACAATAGCACCAAGATAAATGTATTCTAAGTGTTGCTGGTGAACATCTATCCTCTTATGTAAATGTGATAAATTAGACAGCATCTATTAATGTGATGGATTTTCCCAAACTTCCATTTCCCTGTTCCAAGCCTTTCTGTTAAATGAGATGCCCTGGAGATGGGTGAAAGTCAAGAGCTAAACATCTCCTACTTTTTGATTGTAGCCTTATCCGGAGGTTCTTTTAGGGTTGAAACTGTTCTGATTTGAAACTAAGTCTGAAACTCCATGTGAAAATCAGAAAGACTTAGGACAAGGCTGACATTTCATGTGACACACCGATCCAGTCAGTGTTGTGGTTAACGTGATTCTTGATGCTTACTTCTCTTGGAATTGGTGTTCAACGTGACTTGTCTTCATGCATGGAGAAGAGTGTTTGGTTCATTAGTGTAACTCAAAAACATACCAAAACTAATAAGGAGCCACATTTTTCTTTAATGTCAAAAAAACCCCAACCAAACCCCAAGCCCAAAACCCAACAAATCCGAACAAATTCAACTCAAACAATGTCTTGGTTTTCCCAAGAAATAGTCTGTCTTTTATAGAGGTCATGCATTGCTTCTAAGATCAATTATGAGAGTTTCATGTAAAACTGAAGAAAAAGTCACTGTCCTATGGAAGCAAGTACGTCTCTGATGGAGGAGCTCACTAACCTGGAGCTTAAGCAGGGAGTTGCAGGGACAGCCAGGCATCGGCCAGTGATCTTGAGGCTGTGAATTCACTGCCTCCAACTATCACATTCTCACATGGCTTTGATAAAGAAGATGGAAATTTGAAATATTTACATAGATACTCTTTCCAGGCTGGATAATTGATTGTATTGGGAAGCTATCATAAAATCTCGTAACTGGATGGAGGCTAATTAAACATGCCATAAATATTAGAAGAATAGATAAAGTGTCTCTGGATGGACTAAGGACCTTGAATAGTGGTAAGACATGAAGAGTGGCTGGTTAAGTGACTACAGTAGCTTATAAATGAGTAAACCAATGAGGGGAAAGGATAAATTAACACACTGTTTTAGTTTGTAGTTCACTTGTGAGCAAAACAAATGTGGGAACACTTCAAGGTAACTTACGTGCCTTCCAGAAGGGTTGCTTGGTAAGTTTGATTTAAAGCAGTAACAACGGAAGAGCTGGAAGAGCTAGGAGAGATCACTGGTTCAGGGATGCCTGTCTGAGACTGCAGTGTATAACGTCATTTCCACTTTAACCTAAAGCAAAATAGATCTAGTGCTTTAAAGGAAGAGTTGTCTTACTGAGGCCATTGGGCAAGACTCCTGCTAGCATCCCTGTACCTTTTGTAGTCTGTTCTGCAGGCAGTCTTTTCCACTCTCGCAGGATTAGCAATGTTGAGTGATAGGTATTATGTATCTAAAAGCATGAGGTAAACAGTACAGTAACTTTTGATGCTAAAATTTAAAAGAAATATCAAGATCAGGAAAAAGCAAGAAAATGCGGGCATTTTGGCAGTCTTTTAGGGAGTAAACTTGCTAAGAAATTCCTTTGGAAAGTAGTATGTAGATAATCGGTAATACAGCTGAATCCAGAATATGTGTTTTGTTACTGACTAAAGTACCTGAAGCTTCAAAATTAGTGTACATCATCCAGTCAGTAGGATTTGCAGTCTCATTTGAATGTGAAATGCTATTCCCTAGTCTAGTACTTGACAGTGCCAAAGTAGGGCTCTTTACCCCTTATTCCTGATGTATCCAGCGTTGGTGTAAAATATGCACATTACTGAGAACTGTGCGATCTCTAAAAATGAACCTCTGCATTCTTTAAGCATACAGAGTGAATTAAGCTGCAAATGCCTTTATTTCTGAAGTTCAATTCCTAGTCTTTCTACCTAGATTTGAAGTGAATTTTGAAGGTGAGAACATGTCTCTCAGAAGAATGATAGTTACGTCTAAAGACATTAATGGTGAAAACACCAGGCTGAGTACAGTGGTGCTTGTTCAAGCTTTATATAATACCTGTATTTTCAGTGAGGTTGTACACTGGTATGTACAGGGCTATCAAACACTTTTTTTAACAATATTATGGCTAGTTCATGATGCTGAAACATCTTTCCAGTAATATCTTGCCATACTCCAGGGATACCATGTCTCCACAGGAAAAGTTTTTGCAGCAATGAAGTCAGAATTGTACCGAGGCTTTTAAGAATGCGATGTATTGCGGAAAGTGTGACTGCTGTGTATTGTGTAACATCCATTAGAAATCAAGACTTGCACTTAGACTCACTGATTCTCTTCCCATTTTCTTAATCTGTGTGTACATGATTGTCCAAGACACATCTCTTGCTTTGTTTGCAAGACATTTGGAACAAAAACATTATTCTTGAGTTGTAGGCGTATAGCAGAAAAGTACCTAAAATACACCGTGAAGAATTCTGAGGTGCAGGCTGTAAGTATTTGATAAAACACTTTGTTCCAAATGCTGCATACCTGATTGTTAGCTATAGCTAAGCAGTTATTAGCAGTCAAAATCTGGTTTTCCCCATGGTCTTTCAAAGTAAAATCCGAAAAAATTACTTTTAAGCTAGTAGGATTTTTTTAAACAATCAAACCGGGGATCTCTCAGACAAAATAGTTTTGCCTGTCGGTTGTATAAAGTAGAAGAATGTTGGGTTTACCATCCATCTCTGGAAATGGCAAACTGTACTTGGTAATCTTGTGTCTTTTTTGCTGACTGTAAATCTTGCCGTGTACTTGATGGGATTCAGAGTGACCTGGGTATACCAATATGACCTCTTTTTGGTCAGCCTTCATTTACGTAACCGTAATGTGGAGGTCCAAGTCAAACTGAATTGTTCTCTTACGCGACATTGTGTATGTACGGTAGCTAGTTGGCTGCAAAAGCTCAGCTTGAGGGGAGGGCAGGAAGTTTGCAGTTACAAAAAAAATGTTCTATGTCTAATGCATCCCTTTAATTGTCCTATGTTACTTGATGTGGATTTTTGTTTATATATAACAGCTTTGTCAATAATTGTCAGACTTCTGTAGTTTGTGGAGCAATCAACTTTGTCTAAAAGCATGGCATAGCAACCGGTCTCTTTTATAAGAGCTAAATAGTGTCTTTGCACTTCTAACTCAAGAACTTGCTAGTTTAGACATTGGATATACCATGGATGGTGCACTCACAGAATGTATCAAACGCTTTTTGAATGTCATAACTGGAAAGACTTAACAGATATTTTTTTTCCTTGCCTTTTCATAAGGACTGGATCATATCTATGAATTTTATTCTGCAGCTATGGGATACAATATTTTTATGCAAACTGGGATTTGATATCAACAGCAGAGGATTTGAGAAAAATAGAAAATTTTAAGATTTGGCAGCATATTTGGACTGTACCGTAAGAATAGCTGGAGCACTCTGCCTCCGAGTGTCTCACAGGAGCTGTTTGTCCTGGGGAGCACTGTAAAATGAATAAAGGACAGAATCATATGGGAATTGTGCTAGCATAAAATCATAATTCTCACCTGCTTTTAGAAAGTGAAATGAAATAGTCGTCAGGGTAAAATCTGACTAACCGAAGGCTGCGCTGTCAGTGTGGGACTTCTGGGGCGGGCGGTGGTGGTCTGCGTGGTCCCAGACTGCCTGCTGGAGACAAGCAGGGTGTTCACCGGGATTTGTGCAGGGAGCAGCTCTGGAATCCTGACTTGGTACTTCGATGATAGCACAAGCTGATCTGGGGATAAGGGCAACAAGAGTATTAAAAAGAATAAAAGTAGTGTATAAACTATTTATGTCTGTTAGTATCGCTTTAAGTGTAAAATATGGGTGGGAGAGCGATAGTTTCTCCGGTTGCGTTCAGATCGCACTTATGGGAAGGGACAGTTCTTATGAACGCTGCACTCAAATGGCAGGCGAGGATTTGGAGCGCAAGGTACAGCATGGGAAAGGTGCTTCTGCAGCATGCCGTGTGGGTACGAGTGGTGCAGGTGGTTACGGGGAAGACTGCCTGTCTTCCGCTCAAGAGGCTCTTTCATGGAACTGATCGAATGCCGTAACTTCATTTTTAAAATAATCGTGCTGCGAAATAGTTGAAACGGGAATAGAACAGCAAAGTCCCAATCTCAAATTTAACTAGAAAAGTATTGACAAAAGGTGTATAATTATGCTGTAACGATGCAGAAGCAGATCCCACTACAAAGTGTGTGGTTTGCTTTAATTCTGTTCCTCCTTATCTCTTCGAAGCTGCCTCACCTGACTTCCAGAGCAGTGTTCATGAAAGGCTGTATCAGGGATGTGGAGCAGTCTTGGGGATTTCAATGACTCTTGAGCACAGACATTTTTGAGTTTCAGATAGATCTGAAACACGTTAATTCAAGATGGAAAGGAATATTCAACCTTGTCATGAATTACAAATACTTTTTATTCTGAGGTGGTTTACCGTGAGTATGGCTGAAGGAGGCTTAGAAGACAAGTAAGACACTGGAACAATTTTCTTGTGAAATGAGTTTTCAGCACTTTTGTTTTAGATTACAAGCTTTGTTCAGTTTAGAAATAGAGGCTGTCACTCCCGCAGTCTGAAAAACTGATTCCTTTTACTTGTAAACGCTTGGTGCTAGGTACTGACAATTCTTGTGAGACTTGTTAAAATGGATTTCTCTAATGTCATATTCTTTCAATAGCAGAGCTTTGTTTCACGTATGTAGCTAATACTGCTGAGCGTATCGCCAATAGTCATTTTAAAAAGCCTTAAGTACTTAAGCATTTTTTTTTTCTTAACACTTGGTTTCAGTGAGTATTGCTTATTTTCAGAGAGGCGAGTTTCCAAGCATGACTGCAAACCTTGCATTTTTCCCGTACGTTAGCTTTTTTTAAATGTAGCTGCACACTGCTGATAGCAGCTTCCATCGCTGGGGAGCATTATCAGTAGCTATCACTGGCAGCCCTGGTAAATAGTCCAAGAACTGCAGTCCTGTGTGGAGTGAAGTTGGACCACTGAGACCGAGCGTGGGAGGGCAGACACGGAGAGCACGGGACCGCCAGCGCACGTGGATGGAGCTGCGCGGGTGCTCCTCCACGGTAGCCGGCAGTGCGGGGTGCCCTGTCTGACCTCCTGGGGAGAGCTGCAGCTCCTCTCCAGGCGGAGATATCGGGGACGCCCCCCCACCCCCCGAAAGTCCGACTCCAGTTACGAGTGAGCGACTGGCTTGTATTCGTGTGTTGCAACTGGAAAACAGACCAGAAATGTTAAGGCTGGGATTGCCGTAGCCCGGGATTTAAAGATGTAGTTCAGCATCTTGTTTCACACAGTAAATGCATGGTTTTATGGTGATCGCTGGGTGTTTGGTTGGACTGTTCTGCACTAGTGTGTGTTTGGAACACGACTGACCCTAACTGTAACCAGCCCGTGCATTTCTTAGATGTTAAATGTGACCCCACGGGGATTCATTGAAACCGAGTAGGTGCGCTCGTGCAGTTCAGGGTTTTGTTGTGTCTTACTCTTCTATTGACTGCTGCCACTTGGTTGTAAAGTGGTAAATGCTGTCCTGATCCAGGAACTGCTTAACTGGAAAGTAGTCTTCAAGTAATGAGGCAAGGAATCAAAGCAGATAATTTACTGTTTATTCTAATGCATTTTTCTGGTTATGGGTGTCATAAGCATAGTCTGAGGAATTGTAAACTGAAGGAGTGGTGTCTCTAGGAGCTCTAACTGTACTGGGCAATACAGTGGGGGGAACCCCATGGTTGTGTTCTGAATTCTTGAAGCTTTAGCCTCTGTCCTGCGGGTGCCAATGGGTGCATAGTTTTAATTGTAATGCTCACAAAGTTTTCTCCTTATATTTACAGTGCATCTGGTGCAAGTGTTGTTGCCATTGACAACAAAATAGAACAGGCAATGGTAAGTAAAAATTGTTATTTCTAATAGGATTAGCTGTTCGTCATTGAGTGTAAGTTTCCAGCTGTATTGTGTTTCTGTGAGTCCGTAACATCCCTTCAGTCGGGTCAGACTGAGACCGTCATTTGAAAAAAGGATTTTCTGTATCAACTATGGGATGACCACAAACCAGGATTACCTTTACTATTGGCCCAGAGGCGTTCTTACATGAATTTTCCTACAAATTTCTGTGAACAAGCTGATTGAACTTAAAGGGGTGCTGAAAATAAATAGCACATTTAAGTCTTACTTTAGTGAAATTCACTACTAGTTTTTCTTAATTGTCACTTATGCTATGCCATCCTTGATGTTTTGTTCAGCTTCACTTACATCTGTTTGACTTCTGCTGATTTAGAGGCTTTCTTATTTCTTGGTTCTTGTACGCCTCGGTGCTTGGGATTGTGCAAGGCAGACTCCTGTCTCCAGGCCAGCGCTTGAGAGCTGGTGCTTTCCTTCCCTGTAAGCTGGAATGTCGTTCTAGTCCTTGTCTTCAGCGTAACCGAGGTGACTTGAACTTAATGCTGAATGCTGGAAACGAAGCTTTTGATGTGAGGGCCACTTCACAGTGAATTAAAGAGCTAGGTTATTTGCTCTCGAAGGCTAATTTATTCATATCTTTTTAGTGACGAGTGCTTCAGTTTTCCAGGCTTACCACTTAGTTCAGTGAAAGCAATAAAGTAGTAAATTCTGGGGAGTGGAATGAGACTGTTCTTTCACTTGGTGTAACTGTTAACTTGTTCTTCACAGGATCTAGTGAAAAGCCATTTGATGTATGCAGTAAGAGAAGAAGTGGAAGTCCTGAAGGAACAAATAAAAGAATTAGTTGAAAGAAACTCTTTACTTGAACGAGAAAACGCACTGTTAAAATCTCTTTCAAACAATGATCAGCTATCCCAACTTTCAACCCAACAGGCCAATCCTAGTAGCACTTCACAAGCGCAAGCAGTGATAGCACAGCCTCCGCAGCCAACGCAACCTCCACAGCAGCCGAATGTCTCCTCAGCGTAAAGCTTTCTTGCCTCCTTGGAAAACAAAAACCTGAGAGCAGTCTGTCCTTGTGTGCCACTGATGTTCTTTCCACTTTATATGAAAGCGAGTAGCCATGCTTCTGTTGTGTGTTTGGCCTTTTCAGTATTAGACAATCATTCTTCAAGAGCTGTCCCTCACCCGTATATCATGAAGTGCAGTTGGTGTCTGTTCAGCCATCGGTGCACAAGGGAGGTCGGAGGAGGAGTTATTAATGCACAGAACGCATTGCGTGGTGTGCAGGAGTGAGGTCTCTAAGAGCTTCGGTGGCTCCCCAGGGTTTCCATTTCCCGTGGATTACTTTGAGCCTTGCTATCTGGTAAGAAGTAACAATTCATCTTAAGAGCCACTGTTCTTTCAATATAAGTAACGTTTGCCTACATTAGTTTCATTTATTTGTTTTATTTATTACAGGGCTGCTATTTTCATAATGTACATGAACAATGTCACAGAACTTTTTTAATTTTTTTTTTTAAATAAATGTATGTATAAGTAAAATGATAGGTGGGATTGCGTTTAATAGATAAAATGTTTAGGCAATAATTTGAACAAAAGAATCCTGGCATATTTCTAACACTAATGGCAATTTACCTTTGGTATTTATTTACGGTAGTAAAGATCCAGCTTGAATGTAAATTTTGTATAGAGTGTAAGTATGAAGACCATAGTGCATCTGTACAGGTAGTCACCAGTTATTGTGATATAATAAATAATTGATGGGCTATTTTGATGAAGAAAACTTTGCTCATTTCTGTTTCTACTTTCTAATAGAGAGAAATTGCCATGATTCCTCTGCTTTTTGACATTTCGTATAATTTTTTTTTTTGGGTGGGAATAAAAAGCTGTGAAATTGTTCAACCTACTTTGTAACCAAAGAAGCAAAGCTGTGTAATTGAGATTTTTTTTTTATTTTATAATGCACATTCTTTATGTATTTTTATTTAGTGTTTTCTCATTCACAACTTTCTTTGCTGTCTAGCATGATCTGCATGACCTATAATCTTTGAACCACTTTCGTACCTCATGTTTTTATCCAGCACTCTTATTGTAATATGTAATAGTCTGTGAACAATGTCAAATAAAGAAAGAACAGCTGGTGTTGGTGGAGCTGAGCTAGTGTGCTGTGCACTAGTTGTTTAAAAAAAAATAAATGAAGTGAGCCATCTTTTGTTCATTTAAAATGGTGTTTTGAATTTCGTATGCAGAAAACGTTTTGTTACATTGCAGATTTTAATGTATTTAATAAATGCAACATGCAGATTAAGTGCAGTGTATACTGAGTATTTAAATTAAAAATGTACATTTCATAAATACAGTTTCAAGAGAGACCATCATTTGTGTAAACTAACACAGTGTGTCAAATTGATGCATAAATATCTATATATTTTAACACATTTTCTGAAATGAAACTGCAGTTTTGTTGACTTTTTTTGTTTTGCTGTAGATGTTGTTACAGTGTAACTAAATTCAGTAGCGCTTTTTTCTTAACACAATGGAGAAAGGTAACCTCAGGGAGCCACTAATAGAGTAATGCCAAAATTATAACCGCTGCTTTCGCAACAGACTTTTTTCTTTTATTCTAGGAAAAGCACAATTCTGATGCTGTCAGTGACCCTGTTGGTTTCGGGTTTGCACAGAGACAGATAAATTAACATTTGGCTGTGTGCTGGGGTGTTGAAACAGTTTGGTATCTTGGTGTGTTAAAACCAAGAACTTACTTTTGAGAAACACCTCCGAGAGCAAACCGCACAGCGAGCCTTTCCAGGCAGGCATCCTGGGCACAGCTGAGTCGCCATCCCCGCGTGCTGCAGCCCAGCTCAGGCTGCTGCGAATGTTCGATCTCTTGTCCCTGTACGTGTCTAACTCCAGTCAGGTTTGTGTTAGGTAAAACAAAACAAAAGAAGCAACACTGGAAACTGCAAGTTTTGGTGTCTTCAGCATCCTCGTCCCATGTTCCAGAAACTTAAGAGCATCACGCCTTCCAGGTAAGCACCAGTTCACAACACAGTTCAAAGAAGCTTTCTGTGTTTATATTTTTTTATATATATATATATAAAAAAGTACTCTAAAATTATCTTCACTTAAGTTGTAGATTGGTGCTCTTGGCCTGCTACAAGCACAGATGTATACTGCTGTAAATCTTCAGTGAAACAAGAGCTTTGCACACAAATTAGAAAACAATATTTCAGCAGCTGAGTGTCTTTTTGCTCCAGCGTGATCAGTAGCTCACTCCAGCTATGCTGTAAGGATGTAACTGGTAAAGCAAGTAAAAAGGGACAAGTTGGGGGACTTCTGGGAGCAGAAGGCCTTCAGCTGAATAGTTGATTAACACTTTTATGGAGGGAATGCTGTAACTGTCAACTCATTCTCAAGGAGCAAAATGGAAAGGGGACATTGAAATGTGGCTGAAGCTGTTTGTGTCCTGCTGATGGTGGAAGTAGAGAATCGAGCTGATGACAAGATAGTCCTGAGCACGTGTGTGTTCCCATGAGCTGGTGTCTGCGCATCATCCCCCTCTTGTGTGACGCTTGTTGTGTGGAGCTGTCTTTGTGTGATCTGTTAGATCTGCTTATGCATGGGTGTTCTGGAGAGGTGTTTTCTTTGAAAGAAAAAAGTGTTTAGTAAATCTGCTGGAAATAGTGAAACAAAGCTGAAACTGACCCTGTTAGAAATCCTTTGTTTGCTTCGCTCCACTCCTGTCAGGTTTGGGTTTGGTTTTAGCTTTCTCCTAGTGGTAGGTTGTATTCAGCTCTAAATGCCAGCTCAGCTTGCTGTGTGAGAACACTGTCAAATGGCAGAAAAGTCTGTGAATTGCTGCTGTCTCTTCCTGAGGCTGCTGCCTAGGGAGAGAAAGGAACAGCTGCTCCTCAATGCGAGATCATCATCTTGATGTTATTAAATGTTTGATTTCAGAGAGGGGGGAAGAAAGGCTTGTTGACAAATGCTTGTGTTACCGTTGGGCTGTATTGGCTGCTCGCTGCTTTGTGCACACGGCATCAGTCACCTTCCCGCTGCTGTAAAGCCTTTCTTTGTTGTCCTCAGTGTGACGGCACTAGCGACGTCAATCAACTGCCCGTCAGTGTTTGCATTGCATGAGGCTGGGCGACAGATCTGTGCTCCTCGCGCTGCGGGGTCCAGTGCTGTGGACGCTCTGTTCAGCTCACGGCCTTTGGGTGCTCTTGTAGGGACGCGGCTGTGTGCGAATGGGGGCTCCGGGATGTGATGCTGTCCTCTGTGGGAAGCAGTGCTGTTGTATATTCCTGTAATACATGTCTCTGAAATTATTCCATCGCTTCAGTGTAATGAATAGAGAAGTAATTCAGCTACTGGACTCGCCGTGCTTCGAAATGGAGTTGACCCTACGACGGTGTACATGACACAGCAGGAGGGAGACGCAGTCTGATGTCTGCGGCAGAAAGCATGCTAGAGCAGAAAGGTCTTAAAGTGATGACACTTAGCTTTGTGGTGGCTCTTATTTAGTCCGGATCTCAAAGAGGATGTGACAGAACATGCAGGGAAAGGCTACAGAAACAATGGGGGATGCGGAGGAAATGCCTGATGAGGAGAGCCTGTGCTGTGGCCGAAGGGGAGTAGGCTGTGGGGAAGCTGACAGGAGCAGCTCAGAGAGTCTCCAGGGAAGGTGATGGGTGAGGTGAGAACAGAACTTACTCGATCTCACCAATGGGGAGTGCCCATTTTTCTATGTAGCAGCAGTGAACTTTGGAGCCATTTTGCCACAGGACGCTGTGAGGGCAAGTGGGGTGTCCTAAAAGGAGTTAGGCAAGTTCTTGGACAGCAGGTTGATGAAGGGATGTACCCTCTTACCACCCCCACAATGCTTCTGGCTGCGAGGAGAGGAGCAGGAGGGGGATGAACTGTAAAGGCTGGCTGAACTTGTCGGTCCTTCATCACATCTCCTACTGCCACTGCTCCAGACAAAGCACTGGGCTACTTGGGGCCAATCTCTTTTTCAGAAAAGAGCTTCGCTCGTCAATAACAAATTCAATGTTTTGTGGTCTAAGGTAAGTCTGGCAAAGCAGCCTCCTCGAATTTTAGTTTGAACAAGTTTTGTTGTGTTTCTGTTACCATGCCCCAGAAAGGCAAGTCACCTGGATCACAGCGGTGTGGGACACGGCCATTCCGCGTTCCAGGAGCCAGTACAGCCATCTTTCCCTCATCCCCCCCCACACCACATGATGAGCTGCTTTTGTGATTAACAAGTGCTTTTCTCTTTGTGGACAGTCTCTGTTCATGTTGAAGGACCGTGACTTTTCCCTCTCTGAAGAGCACTAGAGAACTGACGTGGTGAAGTCCCAGGTCCTCTCTCTTCCTGTGGCATCTCATCCAGCTCTTCCTTTGCTGGGTACGAGCCGTGAGGCTCTGCCCTGGGCTGGTGCTGCCATGTCTTCTCTCGTTCACCTGTCAGCACGGACGGACTTTGATTCTCATCCATGAGCAGGAGCCTGAGTTCACCCAAATAGCTGTTGGTGTTTTTCCACAGGTTCTGTAGTGCTGTTGGGAATGATTATCTCTCTTTCACCAGGGCTGTGGAGGGCGATGGCTGAGCAGCCCCTTCCCCAACCCCTGGGGGGACGGAGGCCTTGGCTCAGGCTGAGAAAAGCAGGAGAATCAACCTTCGAAGCTTTCGCAGCAGAAGTTCCCCCCTCGCAGGTGCGACCAAGGGCCGGAGCGGCTGCAGCCCGGGAAGGGACGAGGCTTCGGGCCATGCGCCGGCTGACGGTTTTCCCGGCAGCAGCCCGGGGCCGCTGACCCCTCGGCAGGGGGGGGCGGGCGGTACCGAGCCCGGCCCGGGGCCCGCAGACGCTGCGGCGCGGAGCTGCCCGGCCATGGCGGCCGCCGGCCACGGGGCGGCGCAGCGGGAGGGCGGGGAGCAGCGGGCGGGGCTGCGGCCTCTGGCCGGACCCGGGCCCGGGTCCCTGTGCCGCGGGAGGCCGGGCCGGTTACCCGGGGGCTTTTCTCCGGGGCTCCTGGTCCCGCCCGGCCCCTGCCGCCCGCCTGCGCCGCCTCCCGAGGTCTGCGGGGGCCCCGCCTGCCCCGGGGCGATTCCCGCAGCTCGGCTCCGCTGCAGCAGCCTCGCACAGCGGGCCCTTCGCTCCTCCCTGCCGGCGGGGATCGCCGCTATACGGCCTGACGCCCTCCCGGCTACCTGTGCCGACCTGTTCCTCTGCACGGCCCAAGCAGCGGCCTTTAAGCTTCCCCGTCATAATGGCTGCCGAAGGCGGGATCTTCCCTTTCCCTATGTTAGTTGATGCCCTGACAGCTGTTTTAAGACGGTGTCCGACACTGGATACTACCAGGTATGCTCTGTACGCCCCGTACGCTTACAGCTGAGTGAACACACACGGTCGATGTCGGCTCGTAAGATCAGTTTTGTTGCTGGACGTTTTTCATGTCAGCAGCGGGTTGATTTTGCGCCGTACGGAGGTGAAGGGAACCTTGCAGCGCGGTTCAGCTGCGGCACGCCGCGATACGGGGGCTGTAAACCGCCAGCGACGCAGCTGCAGCCATGGTGCTGCACCGCCTGCAGCTGCGGGTCAAGTCCTGCAGCAACAGCAAGCGAGGAAAGCCTTGGTGGGAGAAGAGGGGCCGCCTGCCTTGCAAAGCAAAACACGCTGACGTGTGTTACTGAAGTGGAGTCTCACAGCCAGCCTGGAGAAGGCTTCACAGGAAAAAACAGACAAGGATTTACAACAAAAGGGCGTTGCGTGTGGTTAATAACGTAACACCTCAATGGAGCAGTAGGTTCAGCTCTACTGAAGCACCTGTTTCTGTAAACCGTGGTACTGCATTACTGTGCCCGGACAGCGTACTGCTGCAGGCCATCGCATCGAAAAAGATGTTCTATCAGTTCCTGGAAATGAGAAGTTGCAGTCTCGTGAGAAGGGAAATAAACCTAGGTATCGCTCTCTGAGGTTTTTGAAAAGAAACAGGCCTGGTGCTTTGCAGCATTTGTACTTCAGAGCAGCAGCGTCAGAACACAGTTGGGGCCGGCAGCCACCTCAGGAGATGCCCCGGTCCAGCCCTGCTCAGCACCACGGGCTGCCCAGGGCCCGCTGTCCCCTCAGTGACTGTCTCCTTGGTGACTGTCTCCAAGGACAGAGATTCCACCATTTCCCTCGGCAACCTCTTCCGGGGTCTGATCACCCTCACAGTTAAAAAAAAAAAAAAAAAAAGTTTTTTTTTTTCCCCCTATGTTTAAACAGAATTTATTGTATTTCAGTGTGCGCCTGTTGCTGGTTGTGTTGTCCCTGGCTCCGTTCTGTTCGCGAGATCCCCTGAGCCTCCTCTCCCCCGGGCTGAACAGCCCCCTAGTACGTCAGATTGACTTTGCAGCCCTGTGCTGGGCTCCAGCCTGTTCCCATCTGTGTTGTACTGGGAGCCCAGCAGCAGTGGGTGCAGCACTCCAGAAGTGCTCAGCAGTGCTGCGCAGAGGGGAAGGAGACCTCGACCTGCTGGCGATGCTCTTTCCAACCCCGGGGCCCTCCCTGCGGAGCCCCTTCCACCAGCGTCTGGCCTCCGGTGGGATTTCGCGCCACCGTCGGCAGCCCTGCGAGCCGGGCGGGTCAGCCGGGGCTCAATTCCCACTGCCCCTGACCCAGCCCCTCCTTCACCGGCTGGTGTGCGAGGCCGTGCCGTGCCCACAGGCTGTGTCGAAAGCCATGCCCGAGTCACGATAAGCAGCATCTGCTCCTGTCCCCTCCTCCAGTTTGCTTAAATGTTCCCTGACCTCAGCCTCCTGCGCCGGAGGCTCATCTTCCTGCTGCACAGCCACCAAAGAGTGCCCACCGCTTGCAGGAGCCTGGAAACAAGGCGGGGGTTATTCTCTTTCCTTTTTTGTCTTTTCAGGTTGCATAGTGTTACACCCAGTTGGATCTTTCTAAGCACGTAGAGTCTGTTGGTCAAAGGAAATGTCTAGTTTCACCTGCTCAAATCGAGTCACTTTCCCAGTGTAATGCAAAGTTGTTGTAAAATAAAGACCCATTTCCTGGAAGGCATTAACCCAGGATATCAACATCCCCTCAACTGTCTGTCACCTTGGAGCAAACGCCGCCCAGTGCAGCATCTAAAGATAAGCTGTGCACACCTCAACACCACCGCTCTCCTCCCCTTGCCCCAGCACAGGACTAAGGTACCCTTTGCTGCCTGGCAGAGTCCCTCGCTGCGAGTGCTACGGGAACGTGCCTGGAAGCAGAGACTCCCCCAGGGCTTTGGCCGCTGGGCGCAGACGGATGCTCCTCGTCAGGCAGCTTCCTACAGCGCTTTGCCGTATGGTATCGCTCTTCTAACTGCATTTCCCTGGTGTTTAATGCCTCATCGCCTGCAGAACGACCTCGCTCTTGTTTTGTCAGCCCCCCCCAAAAGCAGCTGTGAGCTACAGCTCCTTCTCATCCCTTGTGCAATTGCCTGTTACTGCTCTTTCACGGCTCTTCAGCACCCCAAGAACACTTTGGTTTCAATCCAGTAGCGCTTTTCAAGTGGCACAATACACCAAACTGCAACTTATATGACAGAGGTCATTGCTGGCCCCTGGTCTGTCAGACAGGGATTGCTGTTCATGCTGCAACCATGACACGAGCAGCCGCGGCACATCCCTTTCTTTACACGTGACTAACACCGTGGTGCTGTTCCAAATCCAGCAACGCAAGCGGCAGAAGAGGCACGCTGAGCTGCTGCACGGGCAAAGCACCGCAAAAAACAGCGCGTTCTGTACCGGCACCAAAGCAAGCAGGACTCGCAAACATTTGTTCTTCAAACTCCAGTAAAAACCACTGAACCCCGCGAGGCTGCGCGAGCACCGGCATTACTGCACCGTGGAGGCAAACGTCTCCTGTAGAAGCAGGAACCGACCGGAGCCCCCCGCCCTCCGCTGCGTCCCCAGGGACCAGAGCGCAGGTGCGCAGGGAGCAGCCACCTGCGGAGCCCCCGCGGGGACACGGGCCGGTGCCCACGGCGAGGGGAGCTGCACCGGGCACCTTCCCCGGCCGGAGCCCCCGCAGCCCACAGCTGAGGCATCGCGGCACGGCCACGGCCCAGACCCCAGCCCAGCCGAACAGGGGGGCCTCCTGCGGCAAAAGGGCTGCTGGCGGGGAAGAAGCTGATGAAGCTGCACCGAGGGTGAAGCGGCCGCGTTTCAACGCCCAGCGAGGCACCGTTTTGCCAACCTCAAAACAGACACGACTCGCACTTGAAAAGAACTTTATTTAAAATCAGAGGTGACACACACTTCCCCCACCACCACTTACAACACACGAGCGTCCAAGAACAAGGAATGCGCGTTCCCTCGTGTGGCTTGGTTCTGGGGCACGCTCTTGCCACGCTGGTTTACACCAGTCCCAATGATTTCAAATGGAAATATGACAATTCATACAAAAGATCTGCTCCTTCACGGCTAACAGGCACGTAATTAATCTCTACAGAAACTTTTTCTATTACTTCTAGCGTAATCAGATTTTAAATTTGTCTTCCGCTAAGAAACCTGGGAAAAAAAAAAAAAAGAAATCTTCCTTTAGCAACTGCGTACAACAGCAGACCGATTTCAGACCGCCTTGGTTACCACAACAGAGAGCCAGAGGCCAGCGCAAGGCCTGGCCATCAGCGACAGAACGCGCTCGATAGCAGCATTTTCCACCGTGATCTCAGCTTACAGTCGTTTTCAGAGGCAAGGAGGACTTTTTCTTTTCTTCTTCAGTATCGCTAAGAAGGAACTGCGATCATCCGTAGGGAAGCAGTTCAGTACTGCATCCATCGCTGGACGAAACCGAGTTGAACGCAGGATTTACCTTAAATAGGATTAAATATATATTGCAAGACACACCACACCGCAGATGCTGCACAGAAAAGCAGAGCTGTGGGCAGGAGGGGGCAGGGTCCCGGTACCTGCACCAAACATTCCCATACAACACGGTAAAATTTAAAAAACTATCACCACTCGTTGAAGTTGTCCAGGAAGCATTTACAGCAGCCACGGCCCGCGGAGGCTCGGTAAGCCAGCAGCTCCGGCCCCGGCCGCTCGCGGGACTTCAGCATCGCGTTACGTCAGAAACAGCTGCTGCTCGGTCATGCTGGTTTCTAATTAAGTAACACTCACTAACTCTATACGAACAAGCATTTCGAATTTATTAGGACAAGAGGTATAGGGTAAAGTTTCCCGCCGCGACAAGCGTTTGAGCGCTAACGCACTGCCACATGCTGCAGTAAGACTACTCTACGCGCACAGAGAGGACGAGTCACTTGGTAAGCCACAGAGGGCTGCACGGCCCGGCTGCTTCGTTACGAACATGCTTCGAATGCGTACTCCAGCTATGATAAAAATCCTGGCTCCCGACTTAAATAAAACCATTTCCAGCTATACAGAGACTTAAACAGACCTCGAGAGCGGCGTTTACAACAGGCGTCGATTCCTACGCATCTACACGGCGTACAGTTTAACGTGTCTACGGAGGACATGACTGCGTACTTCACCGAATAAGCAGGTCCACGATTGTAGATCAACAGTATAATTTTATTGCTTTATACATGTGGTGCTGTTCAAGGCACTGTGGCACGGGCTAGAAAACTCGGAATGACTCGTGAAGGGACCTGGAATGGACGCGGCCGGTGCCGAGCGCCGCTCCCGGGCGGCCGCTGCGATGAACCGGGGCTGGCGGGGCGCCGGCCGGGGGGAGGGCAGTTCATGGCAGCGCGGGGGGGGGCGCGGACGGGCCTGGCCCGGCGACGGGCCCCTCACATGCCCATCCGGATGCTCTGGATGATCTGGAAGATGGCTGCAAGAGAACAGGGAGGGGAGCGCTCGCCGGGCAGCGCCCGCAGCGGGGGCGGCCGGGCCGCAACGGGCTCTCCTCGGGGCCCCGAGCCGCCGCCGGGGCCGAGACGGGCAGCGCCGGGGGCCGCCGCCGCCAGCCCCTCCGCCGGCCCCCCTCCTCCGCCGCCAGCCCCCCCCCTCCGCCGCCGCCAGCCCCCCCCCCTCCGCCGCCGCCAGCCCCGCCGCTTACCTGATCCGCAGACCACGAAGATGAACAGCGCCAGCAGCCAGGGCCCGACCGACGCCTTCTCCTCCGGGGCCGTCCTCTGCGGGCACAGCACGGCCGTCACCCCCCGCCGCGGGCCCCCCTCCCCTCCCCTCTGCCCCGCCCCTCCGCCGCCGCCCCGGCCCCGCGCACCGAGGTCTTGGCGACGTTCCCGCGCTGCGTGATGTTCTTGCTGTGCTTCTCGTTGGCCATGCGGATGCGCTGCTTGGCCACCATGGTGCGACCGCCGGCCGGCCCGGGCCGCCGCCGCCGCCGCCGCTGCCGCCGCTCCGCTCGCTCGGCTCCGCGCGCCGCCCGCTGCCAGCGTCAGCACCGCGCGGCGCCGCCCGCCGGAAACACGCGCCGCCGCGGGCGGAGCCGCCTCCCGCCGCCAACCCGCGAGCCCGGCGGCAGCGCTTCCGGGGCAGCGCGCGCCGCGGCGGGCGGAAGCGGCCGCCGTGCGTCACGTGCCACCGCCCCCGCCCCCGCCCCGCGCGACGTGGACGTCTCTGGGCCGGCGAGCGCCGTCGCTCCCCCGGAAGCGGAAGCCGGACTCGCCGGGCCGGCCGCGCCAAGATGGCGCCCCCCGCGCCGCTGCTGGCAGGTGCGTCGGGCCCGGGCGGCGGCGTGGCGAGCGCGGGGCCGCGGGGATCCGTCCGGCCCCGGGGCTGGTTGACGGGCGGGCGCCGGGTCGGGGACCGGGGCGGCCCTGCGCCCGCCCTGCGCCCGCCCTGCGCCCTGTCCCGGTCCCCTCCCCGGGGTGCGCCGCCGCGGCGTGGCCGGGCCTGGCCCCGGGTCCCGGCGCCCGCTGGTCTTGCCCGCTGGGGCCGGGCCCCCGCTCCGCTCCCGGGGGCCGGCGGGGCCTCGCCGATCCCTGCTCTTGCCTCCTGGGCGCGCTCAGCCCTTGGCCCGGGGCACGGGCGGGGCCTTCCCCGGCGGGTGCCGGCTCCTTGTGCCCGTCCCTTCCCCGCCCGAGCAGCCGCTGGTCCGCCGGCGGGCTTCCCCCCCCCCCCCGCTCCGCCGCGGGAAGGCTCTCGGGGTCGTTATAGCACGTTTGTTACAGCGCGCTCGTTCTTTTCCTGGGTTAATTCTCGCCCGCGGCCGGCGGGTAGGGTAGCTGCGGTGCCGGAGGGAACAGGGCGGCTGCGTGGAGCGGGGCAGGCCCGTCCGCCCACCCTGCGCCCCCCGGGCTCGGACCTGCCGGTGGCAGCCCCAGGGACTCGCCGGACGCGGGGACCGGCCTGGCGGGGCCCCTGCAGACTGCTTAACAGCGCGCCGGAGCTCGTAGCTGACTGAGGCATCTTCACTGCGTTTTGTGGAGTTCCTTTTAAGAGTCCTTCTTCCTTCTCTCTCCGTTCTACTTCTTAAGCTGCCTGTGACATCAGGGATGGGTATTTTTCCTTTCCCGTGTTTCTAAGCTTTAAATGCCAGCATTTTTATCCTTACTTGGGTGTGTCAGGGGTGCAGTTGTTCAGGGTAGATTTTGGACTGCTTGCTCCTGTCTATAATCTGTTCTAGATTTGGATCTTAATTTTTGTTGGCGGCCTGACAGAGGACCTGAAGAATAGACCCAAGGCAGGGACGCGAAGCTAGTGGATCGTATTTAAAGCGTTTTTAAAATGTATCCTTGAGGTACGTTAGGGGTATGGTGTACCCCCAGCGAAGTGCAGGGCTATAGAGCAGGTGAAAATCTGAAAATTATCGAAACGGTACTCTGTTCAACCTGAAAATGTTTTCCACTAGTTCATTTCTGAAGTGCAACGAGGTGAAGTAAAGGTACTTGGCAGTTAAAAGGGCAGCTCTGAAGAGCAGCGTGAGGATGTTTGATGGCAGGCATTACTGTCATCCAGGTGTTGCGTTGCTGCGTCTGGCATGGATTCCATCGCGTGATTTGCGTACGGACTGACCGGGCTGAGCAGGAGTGTCGCTGTTCTGCTGCCAGACCTCCCGTGGCTGCTGGCCATGATGCTTCCTGGAAACAATACAGCTGTGGAACCTGCGGCTTAAGCTAGCACAGGCCTTGCTTTCTTGAGTCCTGTTTATCAGTAAAAAATTGTCACCTCAGTAGGCGTCTTTGGTGTCCCAAGAAAATGCATAAACCACAGCTAATGCCTGCGTAACAATCGCCCGTTTTGTGGTTTAACTTTGAATTCTAATATGCTTGTAACAGAACTACCTGAAAAAATTTGGGTTTATTCACTGTATAACAATTCCAACGGCATGATTTTGCATGAATCCGTCTTTATTTTTGGTTTGTTTTCTAGTGCTGTAAGCATGGCCATGTCTCTGGATAAAAAAAAAAAAAGGAATTTTGAAACACATTTTATATTGATGTTTCTTTCATGCCTTCTGTTTTCCAAGTTGAACTTCAGTGTTGCAACTAACAATAGGGCAAATCCTGTCTCACATCAGCAAGAAGCCAAGTCCAACACAATCTTTCTTTGGCAAATGCTCCTCCTGTGTTTGGGCAGCTAATCCTCGCTTTGGGAAATACGTAGGCAGCCATTTCTCCGCTGTGCAGGACTCTTGTGGGGCTCTTGCAGTGATGGATGATTTCCAGCTTCTGCACGTTAGGCTTCATGAAAGCGCCTCGTGCGACAGGGTTGAGAGCTGAGGGCCATCGGCTGTTTTAGGACGCGGTGTTGTCCCACCTCCTTCCTTACACAGGTGCTTGAGGCCACCCTGCAAGGTGAAGCCAGACCCTTGTTTTGTGGTGTCCGGTGAGGGGGCGATGGGCAATGGGCTCAAACTGAAATCCAGGAAGTTGCCTTTAAAGATAGGAAGAACTGGTTTACTGTGAGACTGAACACGGGCACAGGCAGCCCTGTGGATGGATCTCTGTCCTCAGCTGTCTGCGTGCGGTGTCAGAGCTGCTGGTGCTGGGGCCGATAGCTCAGCGCAGCTCTGCCCCTTCGCCGCCCCGTCCTGTGCTTTAATCCTGCGGCTGCCTTGTGTGAAGCCAGGTGTCTCCGCACGTGTTGGGTTCTGAATGTCCTTTACCACCCTCTCTCTCATTTACTCTGAAATGCAAGCAAGGGAAAAGTGTGTGCAGGTATCAAGGTTTGAACAGCTTTCTGAATTTGAAATGAGTAGTTGTTTGTTTACCCTTCCAGTGAGAGGATCCGAAGGGCTTTACATGGTGAATGGGCCACCCAGTTTCACAGAGAGCACAACGTTTCAAAGGTACTGTCGTTACCTCTACTTTTGATCTTTTGAATAAAAGAAGAACCTTTCTAAAAAGTAAAGGTAGACTCTAGAATTGAAAAATGTATAAATATAAGTGGTTTTTTTGTTTTGTTTTGTTTTGTTTTTTTTACTGTCAGTAGTTCAGACAATTGATGATTTTGAAGGCTTTACACTTGCCTGACTTCTCATTGCCCGGGTAGTAATCACTGAACAATTGTAGAGTAGATTGTGCTGTTACAAAGTGCTACTCAGGAGCGCAGCAGGAAAATGGTGTGTTGCTTTTTGTTTGTGTTAAAAATACCTTAACTTACGCAGTATGTTTGAATACTAATGTGCATTTCTTATTTCTTTAGGGACTGTGGAAAAAACTGCAAAGCTGTTGCTTTTAGCAAGGATGGTTCCCACTTTGCCTGGTGCAATGGAGAAAAGTTAGTGCATTTTATGAAGTTATTCATTTAGTTCATATTAAATACACTGGAGCAATTATGCCCTGTTTACTCTTGTCTGTGTGGAGGCTATTGCTTTTAATGCAAATGTTTGCATACATGCTTTAAATGCAGTTTATTTTTGCATTATTTGCAGTAGTGGCTTCGTTTCTCGAATATCAGATGAAATATTTACTGGTTTTCTCTTATTTATAATGCACCCATTCCTGTGGAATCTGAATATGCTGTATTTGGGGATTTTGTTCATGCTTCCCAGTGCGGCAGTACCTGGTTTTCTGGGATTAATCTGTTAGCAAAGTTCACAGAAAATGAAGATTCTATGCACCTGGCGTACACGCACCACAAGGTGTCTTTTTTTTATAAACCAGGTGCATTATAGAGTTCACTAGAGATTGTCCTTTACATAAGAGTGCATCATGGGGTTGCTGCTGTAGAGCGGTGATAAGGCTTCTTCTGGAATGTCAGTATTCTTACTAACAGGTTAAAAAAACCTGAAAAAGTATTTAATAATACCATTTCTTTTAAAATACTTAACTTAGATGTAGGATTCATTACTTTCACTGTTGTTCTCCAAAATATCCAGACTCTCAATTTTTCATTAAAGACTTATTTTTGCCAATTGGAAGGGTCCATTTCCAGAAAATGTTTGTGGGGAAACGCATTTTTCAAACAACCAGGTTGTATATCCAGGTACCCATGCTTCAAATGGAATATTCCAAATGGCAAATCTTTCCAGTCCTGCCGTGCCTCTGTTCTGGGAGCTCTCCATCTTCCTTCATTTTTGAGGGGGAGCAGTTAATGAGACAGTGAGGAACAGGCTCCTGATGCAGCTTCTGAGAGCAGCAGTGGTTGAACACATTGTGAAGTGATTTTTTTGCTTGTTTGTTTGTTTCTTTGGATTCCATGTGTGGCAGATCTTTAATACGTGGTGTTCAGAGGTGCTGCTTGGCCTTGTTTGCTTGGCTGTCTGACCTTTGCTTTTGATTGTCCATGTCTCCCTGCATCCCCTGACCTCAGAAAGCCCAAATGTTAAATCTTGTATCCATATAGATGGAAGACTTTTACAAATATGTGGGATGACTGTGTGTTTTAATTCAGTTAGAATCTTTCTGTTGGCCATTACTCAGCTTTAGCACTGGGGACGTGTGGATGGATTCTCTACGGATAGAGTATATCTTGTCTCTGGTTCAGAGTTTAAGTGTTGCAGATAAAAATGTGTGGTATGTTTTGACCATTGCTTTCACCCAGTTTCTGTTGTGCTTGGGTATCTGGTTTTAAAATGTGTTCTTGCAAAAAATTTAGTAAAAGCTGGAGGGGAAAAAAGCTTTTCTAATTCTGTTACATTGGCTGAATGGAGTCAAATACGTTGTAAGTTACCTTGGCTATTAGTTAACTATTCTAAGCACGTTTTATTGAAATAGCGTCTTTCGGTTCCAGGGTAAATATCGTTAATGTCACCAGTGCTGAGTTACTGCGTTCCTTTGATCTTCCAAAGGCAGTTTGCCTTGAATTCTCGCCAAAGAATAATGTTCTGGCAACATGGCAGGCCTACACGAGTGAGTATTTTACCAGCTGTAAAAGTACATGAGATAACTGCATATTTTAATTTGGTTTGCAGGCTTTCCATTACCTGATTAGTCATTGTAGCATATTTATTGGCTAAATGAGCAGTATAGAAAGTGTACAGAAAATTACATGGGTGATCGAGTATATCGTGGAGGAAGGAGGGATGCCATCTTCTGAAAGCATCTGGTATCGACTGTTCCTACAAACACTACATCAGAGTGCACATACTAACAATTACTCTGTTAAGTAAACCAAAGGTTTCTAAAAATCGCTAACTGATCTTAGCGCAAAGAGTGTGTTTGAACAGTCTGCTGTTCAAGCAGTTTATATTCATTTATAGACAAGGAAAATTGTAAGCTGTCTCTGAGTATCATAGAATGTCCTGAGTTGGAAGGGACCCATAAGGATCATCGAGTCCAACTCCTGGCCCCACACAGGACCAGCCGAATCAGAGCATATGACTGAGAGCGTTATCCAGACGCTTCTTGAACTCAGTCAAGCTCGGTGCTGTGACCACTTCCCTGGGGAGCCTGTTCCAGTGCCCAACCACCCTCTCGGTGAAGAACCTTTTCCTGATATCCAACCTAAACCTCCCCGTTGCAGCTTCATGCTGTTCCCTCAGGTTCTATCACTGGTCACCAGAGGGAAGAGATCATTGCCTGCCCCTTCACTCCCCCTCGTGAGGGAGCTGTAGGCCGCGATGAGGCCTCCCCTCAGTCTCCTCTTCTCTAGGCTGAACAAACCAAGGGACTTCAGCCTCTCCTCATACGTCTTCCCCTCTAGACCCTTCACCATCTTTGTTGCCCTCCTTTGGACACTCTCCAGTAGTTTTATGTCCTTTTTGTACTGTGGCGCCCGAACCTGCACGCAGTACTCGAGGTGAGGCCGTGCCAGCACAGCGTAGGGTGGGACAGTCACTTCCCTAGACCGGCTAGCAATGCCGTGCTTGATGCACCTCAGGAGTAGTCAGGTCCCCCACAGGGCATAGCTGACTTGAGTGTTCTCCAGAGTTCAGGGGGCTTTATTCTCTCCTCTGCCTCTCTATGGACTTTATGTTCCTGACCTAGAGAGCCTCGGGCTCATCTAAGGTGCGTGTCTCAAGCAGATGGTGTAAATGCTTCCTCGGACAGAAGGAGTTGGCCGTAAGCCGAGTGTGCAGGAGGTGGTGTGGGACAGGTTGTAGGGTAAGACCGGGCAGCACAAGTGACAGAGCTGATGTCAGCTCTGGGCTATTAGAGGTCTGTTTTGAATCATTGGTGGAAATAGACAAGCTGTAGTATCCAGAATGAGTAGGAGGGTACAGAGAGTTTAAAACCAGCAGAACCATTTCGTATGGCTTGCAGACAGAGCTGTGACTGCAGCGTGATGGACAAAATGCGTTGCATTCTTGTGAGAACAAAATGTAGAAATTCATTGTTTGCCAAGGGGACAGGTTTTGATTTTGATTAAAAACCACCCATTAAAAAATCTGTCCTAGTGTTGGTGGTCCTTGTCTTGTAATGGGAGTAGAAACCCTATGCTTCCAAATGTCAGTTCTTTCTGTAGACTGAAAGACTTATGTTAATAAGTAAAGCAATTAGCGTAGGGTTAGTCCCTCAGGGGTTGGGATGCTTCTTGTTAGAAGTTTATGCATGTTTGATTGCTTGTAGAATCGTGAGATGGAATGTGGTCACGGTGAAGCACATCTAATCCCCAGAGACCACTACTGTAATCCATATTTTTGTTGCAGCTGCTAAGGATGGCTCAGCGGGGGTGCCCAACCTACAACTTCATGATGTGAAAACTGGAAAATGTTTAAAATCTTTCATCCAGAAGAAGATGCAGAACTGGTAAATAACTTTTCCAGATGCTAATTGTCTGCAAAGAAATGTTTTCAAAATCCAATCTGGGTAAATAGAACTTCTGGTGTGGTGTTGGCTTTCAAAATAACCTGCTACTAGCTGAAAGCAAGCATCTGTGCTTGTAAGTATCTTTGTATGTAGTTATAATTGTTCATTTCTTAGTATAAATGCGATATCATTTTGCACCACAGGGAAAGCTGGGGAGACAATAACTAAGTTTTGTCTATTTTTAACTATGCGGATGTCATTTGTCCATTTGAGACATGAATCATATTTGAACTTGCTTGGCTTTAAAAATGGAAAAAAAAATCATAGACTGCTAAAGATGAGCATCATTCAGTGTTTCTAACTTTTTTCCTTTCAATGTAGGTGTCCCTGCTGGGCAGACGATGAAAGCATTTGTGCCAGGAATGTAAACAATGAAGTGCACTTCTTTGAAAACAACAACTTTAGTACGCAAGTATTTCTATAAGATAGTTTCATTGCATTCCATATAGGCGGCATCTTTTGAGTGTGTTCTTTTTTGCTTTCAATTTTTTTTCCTCATTTCTTCTTTCTGCTTCCTTTTTGTTTGAAATATTGCCTACATTCTATTTGAATTTGGAAGTCAGAATCATTATGTTTTAATGAAGTATGTTTTCGCTTTCTTGTTTATCTTTTCAGTGATTTACCTAGTATGAAATGCATCTAATTTTCACTTAGAGGCCTGATTCTGTATTGTTTGTCATTTAATGAGAACCAGGAAATTGTCAATAGAGAATATGATCGATGATTACTTCTTTGGATTATGTATATTTTGTCAATGAACTATTAAAAAATGGCTCATTAGAAAATTTATATTGACAGCAAAAATGAAGTTTGAAGCTAGAGTGTTTTTTTTTTTTCAAGGAAATTTACTACTAGTGGTAGAATATTTAGAGTTGATAGAGGTCGGAAAGGAGAGGGAAAAAGCAGGAAGATAAAAATTAATTAGAACAAAAATATAAAGGAATAGAAGAAAACTGCTGGGGGAGAACAGTGGTGTGTGGGAGGTTTTTTGTGGTTTTTGGTTTTTTGTGTTGAGGGGGGTTGGTTGGTTTGTTTGTTTTCAAAGCTGCTGCGAGAATTACTCAGGGAGCTAAAACACAGCCTATGAGAGATGCACTTTCCTGAGAATTAGCCCTGCCGAGGTTAATGAAGCTGTACAAGAGAAGCATGGAATGTCTGTTCGAGCACAAGGTCTGCTGCTCAGCACAGACTTCCTTGCTGAAATAAGGCTGTGGGTTGCTGCTGTTTGTTTACTTTTTAAAGACGTGTTTCCTGTAAGTTGTTTGTGTGAAGGAGCGATGTCCAGCACAGAACAGGCCTTTATGAACGCCTCCTGTCAGGAAGGATTGTCCAGTAGAGTTGTGAGGGGGAGAGCCCTTGGCTCTGTGTAATGGTGCGTCTTATCTGGACGTGACTGCTGCTGCTTCCTCTGAAGTCAGCACAGATAAGATGAGGAACACTGTGCCTTGCCTAAAACGTGAGCTGTGTTCAAGGAAGCTTCTGAACACGACATGCTGTTTGAACTTCCAAATACTAAATACTGGATTTCAGGTGTGGGCTCAGTCCAAGTTGGTTTTGTAAATAAAAATGTGTGATGAAATGGGAAGGTAACGGTTGTTTGCCTAGTAAAAGAAATCCTTTATCACTATATATACTGTTGTTTATTATCCACGATACAGAGCCATAAAAAGGTACAGTTACTCAATCCAGGCTAACATGGCTTGTCGCTAATGTCATCACATCTGTGACGTGTGGCTTTTGTTTTATTTTTGCAGATACTATTGCAAATAAACTGCATTTGCAAAAGGTTAATGATTTTGTGTTATCTCCAGGAGCACAGCCAACCAAGGTACTTCTGAATGTTGTTTGCAATTTTTTTCTTGGTTTTCTTCAAAGATTACTGTAACTTTGGTACAAAGTATTAGTAGTGAATAGACCGTGTGCAACCAAAAATATCTTGTGCAATAAAATCTCATGGCTTTGTTGTAGGTGGCTGTGTATGTTCCAGGCAGTAAAGGTGCACCGTCATTCGTTAGACTCTATCAGTATCCCAACTTTGGTGGCCCTCAGTCTGCACTAGCCAATAAAAGTTTCTTTAAAGCTGACAAGGTGACAATGCTATGGAACAAAAAAGGTATTAGAGCTGTATATTTAAACTTTTATATCCCACCCATTTTGGATTTACTTACTTTGTTTACTGTATAGGTCTTGCATTTAATTTGCCTGTGCAGCTAAATGCTGAAGATGCCCATTAATGCCAATGCAACGTTAAGGTTACAGTTCTGAGTACCCTGAAGTGCTCATAGGTTTCCTGTGTTGACTTCGTGATTTTGTATATTGTGATTGAGAATATTCTACACGTTGGTAAATTTTGCAGTTGAATAGCAAATTCAAACTGAATTTTGCATTCTGTGATGATAATATATTTAGACTGTAAACATAAGGTTATATCAGAGCATAAACTGTTCCTAATCTGTAAAATTGTATATACACAGATGTATCACAGTTGGGGTGATTTGCACAGTCCACTGTGTGCTTTGCTGTTTTTAGCAATGAGCTGTTTCAGAATAATTTTGAAAAACTCTTTTACTTCAACCCACATTGATCAGAATAAAGGGAAGGTGTTACGTATGTGTAGAAACCACATGTGGGCACACAGTTTTGGATAAAATAGATGTACGTGCAAAAGCTGTTGAAACCTTTTATTCAAGGACTGATCAGGATGCTTGGTTCCTGCATTAGAGCAATATCACTTTTACAGCTGTGACAGTATTCTTCACCTTCTCATAATTCAGTGATGAACAAATAGTCTCACACTTGTCATCTGAGAAAGGAAGATATTCGTTACATTTAGGTTAACATTTAGGAAAAATTGAATTCAGAAGAGAATGATACCATCACTGTTACGCAAGCAACTAACTAGAATTCATAATCAAACTAATTTTGTTCATGGTAGCTTGTGAAATATTGCAATACAATTATTGCAAACTGTATCAACTAACTGTATGTCTGTTCTATCAGCCACTGCTGTGCTAGTAATAGCTAGTACAGAGGTTGATAAAACAGGTGCTTCGTACTACGGAGAGCAAACTCTGCACTACATTGCAACAAATGGAGAAAGTGCGGTCGTACAACTGCGTAAGTAGCTCTTCGGCATGTCTTCATTGTATTATAGCTCTCGATAGTGGGGATTGCTGTTTCACCAGCCTTTGTTTAATGCATGAGGGGTTTTTTGTTGTTAGTG
Source organism: Balearica regulorum gibbericeps (assembly GCF_011004875.1). Classification (NCBI taxonomy): domain Eukaryota; kingdom Metazoa; phylum Chordata; class Aves; order Gruiformes; family Gruidae; genus Balearica; species Balearica regulorum. The sequence continues at coordinate 29,096,753 of NC_046192.1, read as the reverse complement.
TAATGAAGTAATTTTTTTTAAAAAAAAGTACTTTTAACAAAAAATCCTTCACCAGATTTTTTTTTTTTCCGATCTGGGGTAAGGTGGGTTGTTTGTTGGGGTTTTTTTAATAGTTGTCTTGTTGTCTTTGGTACACTTGTCATAATGTCAGTGTCAGAGTACACACACACTTTAAAATATACAAATAATCTGCTTGGAAGGGTGTTTGTGTGCACAGGAAGGGACTTGTGTGTGTTTTTACTGAGGAAGCACCTGGACAATGGAGCCAGCTTAATGTCTGAGAAACCAAAATGGGCAGGAAAGTGTGTTACCAAACAGAATAATCCTACATGCGCCTTTAAACATGCAATTGATGCTGTTACTCCAGAACAGGGGCAGAGTGAGAGCATTTTTTTTTAAAGTATATTGGAAAACAAAATTCCTATATATTGTGTGGTAAAATGGAAAGAGTTCTAAGACATAAGAATGACGTGCTGGGGAAAAGCAAGTTGATGCTCTTAATTTCAGTGTCTTGTTTGAACCGGAAGTCCATTCATTAATTTCCCCTATGGTGGTATTTTTTCACTATCTTGAGTTGTTGCTGTTTATGTTAAATGCCTGTCTTGTTCGGGATTATAGAGAGGGTAGTCGTGAATATTTCAGAACACTGGGGATGGGGTGATACAGACTGTCTGTGCTTGAGAGACTGAAGATAGTCTTCTTCGATACTCATGCTCATTGGGACAACGTCTGCAGTTTGCCACCTTAGCAAAACTTGTGGCAGCAAGTACTGCGCCCTGTTTCCCTTTGTTGCTAACTTCACTGGGGTAAAATAAGCAGGATTATAACTCAGATTCTAGAATCTCTCTGGGAGCACTCTCCTGGATTGAGAACACTAACTGTTTAATTACATGCTTACTAAAACCTTCTTTGCCCTTTGAAATGCATCTTTATTAAACGGAAAGCTTATCATTACTTTTCATTTAACGTAGCTACTCCTTTTCAGGGAAAAAAAACCCAAACTGTTGTCTGTCTTGTAAAACTGGTTTTCCAACAAAAGCAAGTGTGTGGGCATGTGGAGTGAGTGGTGCCTCATTTCCTGTGATTTGTATTTTCTGGTTACTTTTGAGGTCAAATTTTGAAGCTTTTTTCACACTAGCATTTGTAGAGGGTTTGTCATTTTTGACTAATACAGGCTCATGCTGCAGCCTTTGCCTTAGCTGTTGAAGCCCAAATAAAGCTGCCCTCATCTCCAGCTGCCTACTGTCATGAGATGTGCAGGAACATAATTTTCTTTCAGACCTCTGTCTCTGCAGTTGCATTTGGTTAATGTCATCTAAAACATTTTAAACGGGAAAACACACAGACTGTGATTGCACAGCCTAGTTTCTAAAGATAATGAGGCTTTCAAGTAACAACAGGAATGAACAATTTAAATAGTTTGATGTTTTGGGTCAACGTCTGGATTTAAGAATTGTCAGTAATGCATTTGGCGTTTATCTGAAACACTGGTAGGGATATCCAGATTAGGAAAAGTTGTAATAAGCTAGTTTTTTCTTACCCCTGTATATTTTACATGAGCTTCCATCACTAATTCATCGTTCTTCAGTATCTCCTAATGTTCTAAACCCCAGAATAGCTTCTAACAATATCAAGTTTTAATCATTATGTGTAAAACCATTTTTTGTATGTGCTCTCACTTTAAAATCTGTCTATATAAAATACTGTCCATGAGCATGGTCCAAAGATAATTTAGATCAGTATTTTGCTGAGCTGTGCAATATTTCTTAGATTAAAAAAAGAGGAACTAGTATCCAGCTGGTATAAAACTCCTGTTTTTGCAGGTTTCCAGTGGGACAGTTTGAGAAGGTCCTGAGAGATCATACTTGAATAACGAGGAGAAAAAAAATAAAAAGGAATTTTTTTTACATGAAAAAATTATGCTTACTGTTAAAGTGCTGATGCTGACCCTACAGAGGTAATTTGGAATGGCTGCAGTTATTGTTGCAAACCTTAACTTAAATTATCAGAAGATAAAATGTTGTTTCTACCTCTATTGTTAGCAGAATTCATTTTCACTGACGTTAATTAGATTACAGCATTTTAGCAAAGCATGAAGTTAAGAATCGCTATTGATTTTATTCTTGCTTGTACTGAAAAGATATCATCTCCTGACAGCAGCTGCATGTTTTCCTTTTCCTTTAGCAAAAAATGGTCCTATTTATGATGTTGTTTGGAGCCCCAATTCTGTCGAGTTCTGTGCTGTGTATGGTTTTATGCCTGCCAAAGCAACAGTGTTTAATCTGAAATGTGACCCTGTGTTTGATTTTGGAACTGGTCCTCGCAACGCTGCCTACTACAGCCCCCATGGACACATCCTAGTGCTAGCAGGATTTGGAAATCTCAGGGGACAGATGGAAGTGTGGGACGTTAAAAACTACAAACTCATTTCCAAACCGGTAGCTTCGGATTCCACATACTTTGCTTGGTGTCCTGACGGGGAACATATTGTAACGGCTACCTGTGCTCCAAGGCTACGAGTCAGTAACGGTTACAAGATATGGCACTACACTGGCTCTCTATTGCACAGCTATGAAGTTCCATCAAATGAAGAAATGTGGCAAGTTTCCTGGCAGCCCTTCTTGGATGGAGTGTTCCCAGCGAAAGCAGTGAAATACCAGGCAGTTCCAAGTGAATTGCCCAGTGCTGAGCCAAAGCCTGCTCAAGCCTACAGACCTCCAGCCCTGAGAAACAAACCTGTAACAAGTTCCAAGCTCGTAAGTAGACACCTTCATGTATGAACTAAACTGTTCTGTTTCATTGCTTTGCCTGTCTTTGAAGGTTGGCCTAAAACGTGTATATTTTTAGTGAGGGACATTAGAAGAGTAATCAGACTGACAGTAGTATTGCAGGTTTTTTGGGAGATTTTCTTGATAATCCTCTTTGACACTTTGCTCATTGTTTGCAAGAACGTGTGCTAGAAACCTGAAATTTCTTTGGTCCAAATACTATCCTGTTACAAAGCCGTTTGCAAACTTTAAAAACGCTCTCTGCAATATGCGCTGGAACAATAAACTGCAGCTCTTGGTTTACAGTGAAATTGGGTACTCTAGTCAAGACAGAAGCCTCTGAGTTGGGTGACCCAACTTACCAGTCTAAACCCAGCTAGGCAGGTAGCTGACTCTCCTCCCAACAGCACGTGCTTTTTTTTTTTTTTTTTTTTTTTTAGGTAAGCTTACTTGCTAGGAAGAGATTTAATTGTTAGCAAGTCAGCTGCAGTTTTAAAACAGGTTTCAGTATAGTGACTGACTTATTAGTTTCCTTTCTGCAAGTTTTCAAAATAGGCTGAGTAGCAACTAATTGCATTTAACAATTGCACCCTTGACATTTAAGTCTTAGCTTTCATTTTGAGCCTTGTACTTTTGGAGGAAAGACTGCTGCTTGGCTTGTGAGGAATCTATTAATTGTACTAATGTCTGATTTTGCAAATGGTCAACAAGCAGAGGTAGTAGAGAAAAGATATGTTAAATAAAATAATTGTTTACTTATATGGACAAGAAATCTTGTAATATAAAACAATCCAGCTCCTCAATTAAGAGTTTTATCTTAAAAACCCAAAAGACTAAACCCTCCCTTTTCACTCCCCACCCCATCTCCCCTCCCAGCCACCCATTTTTCCTTTCTTGTCAACTAGGAGCTTGATTTAAAAGGTTGTCAACAAAAGCAAAATGCCAAGCTTCAGTCATTTTGTGCTGGTTTATTCCTCTTTGATTTTATTACCCCCGAGATAGAAAACATGATGATTTTGTTATTTTATCAGACATCCATGAAATCTTTAGGGCATAAAGGATAGTCCCATCTGAACTTGAGAATGGATGAGTTTGAAACCCTTTTCACACTGTTTTCTATTGCTCGAAAGAGAAAGGGCACGTACCTTTTTGTGTGTGTGTTTTTCTTTGTTTTTCCTTCCTCTTCCTTTATGGTTCATCTTTGCATGTGGTGTTGTCTCAAGTAGGTTTGGGGCTCCACTGTTGGGTTTTTTGTGCCAAGGTGGAATACAGGTTTCTTAACTGTTAATTTTGCATATCCTGCAGCATGAGGACGAGCCACCTCAGAATATGAAACCACAGTCGGGAAGCAGTGATAAGCCACTCTCTAAAACAGCTCTCAAAAATCAAAGGAAACATGAAGCAAAGAAGGCTGCAAAACAGGTACTGCAAATGTAGTTCTTTCACGGATAATGCTAATTAGTTTTCCCCAATGGCACTGATCAGTCTCGGAGCAGTGACCGTTAGTTGCACTGAGCCTTCCATGTGTCTTGCATGTGCTAACTTGTGTGGAGGGTGGTAGACTTTAATTGGACTAAAGCAGGTACGAAAGGATGACTTAGAAATGACAGGTTTGGTTAGTTGCTGTGAATGTTAGCCAAAATCAGTGTTAAAACAAAGTAATTCTGACTTTTCACCTCCAGACAATCCGCGTGGTAATGTTCAGGGTTAGGTGAGAGGTAAGAACCGACTTGTGCTTTGGTGTGTCCCCCAGCAGGTCGGGGCTGAGGCATGTGATCAGGGCAAACCAAAGACAGCCTGTTTGTTCTCTGTCACTTCTTTGCTTGATATTCTTTGGCTAGGTAGATAAAAATTGGCTTTTGGTGTTAGCCTTCCAATTTCTACAAACTTCTGAAGCAGTAATTTCTTTAAGATTTTTTTCATTTAATTTCTTAAACTGGTTTTGAGCCCTTTCTTTTACTTCAGAGACAATGACCCACCAGCTGACTTCATAAAGTATTTGGGTATGTGTTTGTCCTGCCATCCTTTCCCTATGCTATGTATGGTAGGTGTCTTGTGGAAGTAGAAATGAAACAAGAAACAGCATGTGGGTTTTTACAGATAACTCTTCTTTTTGTGGAAGGCATATGTATAGAGGTAATGCAATACATCAAAGCAAGTCACTTATGAATTTTGGACTACACCAGCTAACTAGTGAAAGAAAAAATATTAAATGGATCTCTTGAAATGACTAAAGACATTTTTGAGTCCCTTGGTAATCAAAGATGTCTAGATAACATGTTCATTTTATTTGCCTACAGGAGGCCAAAGCTGACGCAAACCAGGAATCTACACAGTCCTCAGCACCACAGAACGCACCGCGGAGTGCTGTGCCTGTTGTTACATCAGGAGATCCTGAAGTTGACAAGAAAATAAAGAATTTAAAAAAGGTGAGGGGATTTCTTTTCTAGCAAACAGCAGATTTCTCTAAGAGATGCTCTGTGAGATCTAGTTTGATCTAGTCTGTGAGCTCGGTAGGATAGTGTTCACATAGATGGTAACTTCCTGAATTTGTAAACCAAGTTCCTTTGCTTTTCTATCTCGTAAAACAGTAGAGGCCATCGCTTGCTAGGACTTCCAAAGATCTTATCAGAGGTAGCGGCAGCGAGCTGACAGGTGCACAGAAGGGTATTCCAGTCTCCTGTAGCGAATACCGCTGGATGTGCACCCAGCCCTCGCAGCTGAGGGCAGGGGGACATCTTAGGGCTGGCTCTTCGTGCCCAGGAGGCAGCTGTGTGGGCTGCTGCTTTATCGGATCTGGGATCTGAGAAGGGAACCGTGCTATGTGGTTTCTTTCAGTCTCTTCCCTAACTTCTAAATGGTACGAGTGCAAAGTTTACTGCCAATCTTGGAAATTCTTGGATTAAGTAATTTCAGAATGGAAGTTGTTTGGTTCGGGCTAGAGAATCTTTCCCGTTTCTGCATAATCCATCAGGTCTTTTTTCTGTTGGCTGCCTCCTGCTTTTCACAGTCTCTGTTTGGATTAATATTCCAGGCTTTCTGAGGAAAATGGCAAAGAGGGAATAGTGATAGTGGAGGAGTAATTCCTGAATTTGGATCTAGCCCTTCAGTGAGATAATGCATGGTGTTTATGTTTTGGAGACTAAGAAGTGCTTCTGCCCTCTAGGTTTTGTTCTTGAAAGAAATGTCTTGTCTTGGTGGGAAATTCTGGGTTGAGCATCTGGAGATTAAATGAAATGGGCCTTTCATATTGAGACCTGCCTCCTGATAAATCAGGGAATTGCAAGTGCAGGAACTTCTAAGACTGTTTTTTCTATTCTTGGTTCACCAGTACTTTTGTGTTAGTGTGGTTTTTTTGTTGTTTGGTATTTTTAGGGGTGTTTTGTTTTGTTTTTCCCCAGAAACTAAAGGCAATTGAGCAGCTGAAAGAACAAGCAGCTGCTGGCAAGCAGCTAGAGAAAAATCAGGTACTGTTAAGATGTATGCTGTTTATTCAAGTTTTATTTTATAATAAGCTACATCTGTGACATCTTGTGCTTTTTTTTTTTTGTTGTAGTTGGAGAAGATTCAGAAAGAAACTGCTCTCCTTCAGGAACTGGAAGACCTAGAACTGGGTCTTTAAAACTTCGTGGAAATCCAGTGTGGTGTTAACGCAAAGTTCATGCAAAATATGATTTGTATTAACTTTAACACAATAAAATGTTTCAGCAAATGACCGAGGATGCTACACACTTGCCTTTTAAAAAGCTTTCCTAAAGATTTGTGCACATGTGAAACTAAACAAGTAAGGAGTATCACATCGGCCCCTTCTGCTGCTGTTCAAACCAGAACTGTCCCTCCGTTCTGAAAGCGCGTTGCCCACAGGCCAGGAGAAGCCTGCTGGTTTATCTTCTCCTTGTTGGGCTGCGAGGAGGGAAGGTGATGAGGTTTACCCATTTGATAGCTTTACTATGTTTAAAAAGACAGGTGATCTTTATGCAATAACGGGATGTAGATAAAAATAAAGAGCATTTAATAACGAAAAGTCCTTCTGTTCTTCTGTTACAAGGGCAGAGGTTTTAAAATAGCGAGGCCGTGCCCCCACGGCCAGAAACCGTTCCCCGCCGAGGGTCACCGAGCCGTCTGACCCCGACTGTCTGCCTTCCCCGTGACCGCCAAAACCAAACCTGGTAACGGGCTCTCACGGCGAGGGGGGCCCTTCCCGGGGGGGTTGCGGCATCGACCCCCGCCCGCATCGGCACGGTGGCGGCTGGGCAGCCCGGGGGGGGAGTGAGAGGGACGGCGGTCCGGTCCCGTCCCGCTGCCGCCGGTGGGCGCGCAGGGCGCGGTGTGCTTCTGGTGCAAAGCCGGGGCCGTTCCGGGCCCCGCTCGCCCGCCGCTCCCTGCGGCGCCCCCGGTGCACGCGCTCCGTGGCGGGGGCGGGGCCCGCCGGGCGTCACGTGGCCTCCGGCGCCTGCGCGGGGCGGGGCGGCGCTCGCGTGACCTTGGTGCGGCGGCTCGCGCGCTTCCGCGGCGGCAGCGGGCGGCGACATGCGGGCGGCGGTGCTGCTGCTGCTGGCGCTGGCGGCGGGGCCGGGCGGCGGCTCGGCGGAGCAGGGCGGCCTGCCGGCCAAGAAGCTGCGCATGGCCTACGCCACCGGGCCGCTGCTCAAGTTCCAGATCTGGTGAGGGCGCCCGGCAAGATGGCGGCGCCGGCCGGGCCTACCCCTCCCCCCCCTTCCCCGTCCTCCCCTCAGCGCGGCGGCGGCACTCGGCGGCCGGCCCGGGCCCGGCTCCTCTCGCTTCTCTCGTCCGCGGAGGACGTGCCGGCCGCCCCTTGTGCCGGGAGGAAGGCTGCGGGCCGCGGCCGTGGGGGAGCGCCCCGGGCCAGGTGCCGCGGGCGGCCCGTCCCGGCGGGGGAGGCGGAGGCGGCCGGGGCCGGTCCGGCGCCGTTGGCGAGGCTGGCGGTCGCGGCGGCGGTCGCAGGGAGCAGCGGCGGGGAGGCGGTGGGGCAGGCGGGAGCACCGTCCCGCGGGTGCCGGCCCTCCCCTCCCGGGGCGCCTGGGGGCTGCGGGGCGCTGGCCGGGGCTCGGCGGGCGGCGCGTCGGAAAATGACTCCGGGAAAATGGCGACCCGCAGTAAAACCGGTGTTTTCGGGCCCTTTCGGTGTCAGGTGCGGCGTTCTGCTGGCTTAGGGTTGCGCTTAGGAGGAATCGATATTTTGGCAAAGACTGCAATGAAGGTGGTTTTTTGGTTTTTTTAAATGATTGTTGCTAGCAGCCATGGAGGTCGGGTGCCTTTGCGTCAGCCTGAGAGTGTTACTGGTGGTGCCGGCTGCTCAGAGCAAAACCCGGCTGAGGTAGTTGTAGCACACGTAGCGTGTCTGTTGCAATAAAAGAAGTCGTCTCCAGCGCCTGTCACCGCCGTTTCGTGGTGCTTGAGGACGGCCCGAGCTGCAGCCGCCGCCCCGGGGGTGCCGGGCCGGACCCGCCGCTGCCCCGGGGCGGGAGGAACCAGAATATTCGCCGCGGTTCCCGGAGCGGGGTCCGGTCCGTGTCATGCGGATCTGTGAAGCACCGCAAAAGGCGTGCTCAGTAGAAAGTACTTGGGTTTATTTCTTTTGCGGGAAGATGAGGCCGGATAATTTTTATTTCAGTTATTACAGCGGCAGCTGTTAGAAATGTGAGCCACAGTACAGCTCTGTAATGTTTAACTCTTTTGTAGTTAATCTGGCCATCCTTAAATAACTGGGAGCGATGTTACCTCTCTCTGGGCAGTCCAAGAAAGAGCTAAATTTAACTAGTGAGGAATTAAAACCGTATTGCGTGAAACTTTTTTGGGTTTTTTATGGACGTAGAGCACGGTGATACTTATATTGACTTTGTAACTTAACAGCTTTTTACTGGGGAAACAAGTAATTCCTTGCAGTGGACTTTGCCAAAGCATTGTGTCTGTGCTAGTACTGAAAACAAGTTTGTGTAAAACCAGGTGCCTGGCCAGCTGTCAGGATTTCTGATGCGTAACTGAGCTGCAAATCAGTTTTCTTCTTTGGCATGAAGAATTTTAGTTTTATTTTAAACTGGCGTTGCCCGTTTAGCAGTGACTTGAACATAGAGCGCTCCAGTTTCAGTGACGATCCCTGTCTGTGTTCAGTGTCTCCTGAGGCTACAGGCGGGTGTTTGAGGAGTACATGCGGGTTATTAGCCAGCGGTACCCAGACATCCGAATTGAAGGGGAGAACTACCTTCCTCAACCTATATATAGGTAAGCAAATGACTAGCACTAGTCACTTCTTGTCTTTTTTCCAATATGCAGGCTCAGCATGGTGAGTAGTGAACATGTGCATTTATGCTTAAATAATATTGAAAATGGAAACTTAAGGGTTTTTTCCATTGTGATTACATGCAAGCTTGGTTACGTTGTCCCTTCCAGATAGCCGCCTTAGTTTTCCTTGCAAACATTGCTGTCTGGATATCTGTATGATGAGGCCTGTCGTGTTTCAATCTAAATTACATAATTCACTTTTTTTCACAGTGAATTTTTCCAGCTTTCTTTCATCATGTATCTGGACATAAATTCACATTTGTTGCTTGGGCTTATGGACTTAGTGACAAATTCCTGCGATGGGTTAAGGTTGCAGAGGAGGCAAGAGTTCTTTTTTAACATGTAAACCAGGGGAGAGCTAAGCTCACCCAAGAGGCTACCAGGATGTCCTTAACTACAGTTTGGGGGAGGAGCACAAAGAAATTTGAAAAAAGACAAAACAAAAATAGTGTTATTCCTGTTTTTAAACCATTGTGTAGATGCTAGAGAGTGATGCCATAGTTACTGTGGTGGCTTCTGAACCACTTCTTGACCTAATTACTGTAGTAATTGCAGTGCAAGAACGCTACAGGATGGAATACCTCGGTGTAAATTTGCTCTCTGGCTAGAGGTTTCATTGTTACAAAGAACTGTAGGGATTTCTGCAGCTGCTTTACAAGGAAGTAGTGCATGTCAATTAAACATGTGTCTATAATATGGAACAACTTCTTTAAGAAACTGAATGTATTATCCAGTTTAGACATGTGTAGGTTGAAAGCAAATTTCTATTTGAAGTCTGCTTAGGAAAAAAAAAAAATCTGTATGCGTGGTATGCAAGAGTGGTATCCTTCTGAGGATGCGTGTTTTTGTTAACATGGGCTGCTTTTTTGGGATTTTCTTATGGCGAGGTAAACTTGCTTGAAAAGTTTTATATTTCCTTTGAAGCACTTGATTGTACACTTTCAAAATTCTTCTAATTAGGTGAATTATAGCTATATACTGGTGAAGCACTAACTGTAAACCTTCTAAGTCACTTGTATGTGTTGTCTTTTGATAGGCACATAGCATCCTTCCTGTCTGTCTTCAAACTAGTATTAATAGGCTTAATAATCGTTGGCAAGGATCCATTTGCTTTCTTTGGCATGCAAGCTCCAAGCATCTGGCAGTGGGGCCAAGAAAATAAGGTAAACGGCATACTTTCTTTTATTTTGAAAAAGCTGTTTTAGAATGACTTCATGAGAGTGCTCTGGGAGTGCTTCACAATTGTTACTCATTTAATGTTCATACAGTGCAGACTAAACAGAGCCTTTAGGCCTCTGTAACTAATACTTGAGAATTTTACAGTAGTGTAATTATTTGTAATAGTGCTTCATGGTTTTGACAGACCAGAGTCGGTGCTCAATATCTCTCTTTCCAAGTTGATGATGCTGCAGTTAATGTTACTGACAAAGATGGTATAAGTTTTTAGGGCTGAAGAGTAGAGTTTTGAGCTGGTATCATTGGTGTTAAAATGGCAACTTCTATCTTCTATTGTCTCTTAACTATTTTGCAGTTGTTGCTTTCATCAGACTTTTAATAGATTAGGCATGCAGTGAGATGGTGGTTAGGAAAACCAAGCTGAAATTTTGTGGGTGTTTTTGCAGAACATACTGAGGCATGGCAGACTGTGCCTCGTGGGGTGAATATCCCTGTGGGTCAGTACTGATGATGCTGACAGATAAATGTCCTTGTACTCTGATTTGTAGTAACCATATTCCAGATTTATTCTACTAAACAAAAGCAATTTATAAGTTTATTAACCTTTGTGTATTTTATTGGTGCACAAATCCTCAGGCTGAACTACCCAGTGCAGCGGGTTTGTCACCAGTCAACTTGAATGTACGGAAGCTGTAATATATCCTGTTTTAATTAAATGGGCCAAATACACCACAGCCAGCCTAGCTCGGTAGCGTGTCTGTGGTGTTGTAAACAACTAACTGTCTCCCGTGCTAAATTCTTTGGTATTGCAGTAACCTGTGAAAATGTGCCCTGGTGCATGAAAAGGGAATTATAAAGGTGCTGGCGAGGGAGAGAGGTGCTGTGTTGCCGGAGATTGCATCATTTCATCCTGGGGCACCAGTGCACAAAGAAAATTCCAGACGATTAGCTTGAAGAAATGCTAGAGGGTTGACAGTTCTTGTGAACAAATGCAATTTGACTTGCTCTGCTGTTCATGTCTAGGCCTGTGGTTCTTTGATCTGAAGCGTTACTCTGAGAATGGCAGGCAATGTGCAGCAAGAGTTGTGTTCCCTTGTCACCCTGTGAGTGCCATCATAGCCATGCACTTCTGCACACTGGCCACTAAGATGCACATAGATTTGTAGAGGAAAGGAGTGAGAAGATGTGACTTGGTTTGAGTCAGGATTGTGAGTTGGGTGGTTTCAGAACTATTTTGTTACGTGTCTTGGGAAGGCAATGTGTACAATCTTTTTAAAAAGAGGATGAAAGGAAGATGTCTACGCGATTGGAAGATTACTTGATAAATTGCAGAGGGGAATTCAAAGACAGCTGTAAACTTCCAGCGCCTATTAAGAGTGAATAAAATAAACTGTGGCTCAGACAGCTGAAGTATCGAGGATTCTCTCTGTTCTCTTCTAGGTTTATGCTTGTATGATGGTCTTCTTCCTGAGCAACATGATTGAGAACCAGTGTATGTCCACGGGTGCATTTGAAATAACTTTGAATGGTGAGCAGAGAACTTTCTGTTTATAGGAATCGCAGTGTGTTGCGTGTGTACGCGCAGATTTGCGAGAGCCGTTGTGTTGGGAGAATGAGGGGTGATATTATGAAACGCGATGTGCTTCAAGATGTGATGGTATGTGGTAATTGCTGTCCATTTTGAAGCTTCAGGTGTTTTATATCACAATAAATAATGAAAAATCATAGAAGTCTCATAAAGCAGTTTGTACAGATGTCAGTTACATATATTTTAAGATAGCTGTGTAAAAACTTACTTAGGGGAATGCTTGATCAGTTGGAGTAACTGTATTATGTTATTTCTTTGCCTGTGATGCGCATTAAGAAAGAAGTGATCAATTTAGGAAGGGTACTGTCCAGTTAATTAGGTGCTTTCCCTATCCTGTTTTCTAATGTGGTTTAGCTTTGGAATCCTATTGAATTCATTGCTATTCCTAGATTTTTCATACCAATGGAGAGCAATACTGATTTTTTAGGTTAAAGAGTCTGTGGACCTTCTGCCTTCAAGTAATTTTACACTGTTAAAGATGACATAAGCTTGATAAAGTACAGAATTTTTCAGGCTCTGGGTACAAGTATGTAATCTAGCTCTGTGCTTTATAATCTCAATTTATGATTGTGCAGGATGCATTTTGATACAGTAGTTTCTAAGTGAAGTCATAGACCGCAGAACCTTTTAAAGACTGACTGTATTGCATCAAAGTAGTTGATGCACTTCTGGTCCCAAATGGCTAATTAGAATTGGCAGCAGAGCCTTCCTAGGGATGAACAGTCACATCTGGACTTCTGTAAGTTTCTGGTTTGTGTTTTGGGGCAATGTGGTTCCAGTCTGGCTTTTGTTTTATATAGATGACAGCAATTGTATTTTTCGGTGTGGGTTCATGAAGTGCTATGGCAGTGAGGGGTATTTGAGGGAGTAAGTTTTTGTCAATGTCAGAAAAGAATGTTGTGTTTACCCCAAAATATTTATGGACTGTGCTGCCTTTTATATTGCTGGGGAAGAAAAAAATAATGGATGCAGCTACTTTGAGCGGAACCTTCCAAGCCAAATCTTGGTAAGCAGAACTTTTGAGGGTCAGCCTTGGACATTAGGCAGAAGTGAGATGAAGACTGATGAGACCCACAAGTTTCAAATATTTAGTGATGGTTTAAAAACTCGGCATGCTATTCTGCCACTCACTAATCTATTTTTAGACGTTCTGTCAGTGGATACTTTGAACCTCTAGATCCCTATGATGTACTTCTAAGTGGAAGCATTAGACTCTTTGTTCTCCTAGTTGGACTGGGTTTTAGTACAGACAGAGGTTTGAAGCATTGTTGATCCAGATATTTCTCTCAATGTAGAAGAGTACCAACTTGCATAGCTGCTTAGATCTTTTAAATTTTATGTTTAACCTAGCCCTATGTGTTTTCTGACTTTGTCAAGGTAATGGTGCTTTTCTCCTCTCTCTGTGTTCCGTGGTAGATGTTCCAGTGTGGTCTAAGCTAGAGTCTGGCCACCTTCCTTCCATGCAGCAGCTTGTACAAATTCTTGATAACGAAATGAAGCTCAATGTTCACATGGAGTCAATGCCTCATCATCGGTCATAGCCCCATCTATCAGCACTGAAACTTCTTGTAAGTCTTCTTCCAGTCACTAGTGGTCTGTTAACTCGGATGTGCAGGACTGCACGTTGCAGATTGAACGTTGTGATCGTGTATTTGTTCATATAAAAGTGTTTTACTGGAGGACCAGCTCTGGTGACTTTCAGTAAATTGACTGTATGATTTTACAGATGCTGTTTTGGTGGGAGGTTTTGGTTTGGGGATTGTTCTGCCTGTTTCAGAACTGGAAGCTGGCATTCCTTTGGGCTGAAAAAAAACCATTACTGTGTGCAGAAGGCCTTAAGTTAGCGAACTGTGTTACGCCCAGATCAGAATACACGTATTCTGACAATACTGCATTATGTGCCTTCAAATAGTCTGTGCAAAGGATTTATCTGTAACTTGTAACCTAATCGAACTGCATGCAGGTAGAGCATTTTCTTGCTCCCATCTGTGTGCTCTACAGTTTGAACATTTTGTGAACATTCCTTGACTGCTAGGAGCAGAGGGTTCCCATCCATGCTTTTATGTTTTATGACACACCAGTTCTGTGTTCCTATGTCACTTGTGTGTGACTTTCAAAACATACAGCTTACAAGTCTTCATAGGAACATTGATGTGCTACAAAAAGCCTATCTTGGTGCCAGAATTGGCAGTTGACACTTAGGAGACCACTCAAGTGAAGTATTGATCAGCTGCAGTGCGGTTTCTGGCACAAGAATGCTTTGGTTTGAGAGACTGGTTTCTTGGCGTTGCCTTGCCAACAGACACCCCACTCAGGTGACAGACGCTGCGCTCCCATTTCTGTTGACTGACACCTTGCAACTGTCTCACCACCTTAAACTGATCTGTTGGTCCCAGCTGCAGCAGTTAATGACTTGGCTCTGTTGAAACACCTGCACAGATTTCCTTTGGAGCTCTGTTTAATACAATTTGGCCTCTGCAAATTCGTCTTTACGTAAGCAAGAATGTAGCATGTGGAGGTGTATGTTCAGAGAAACCTAAGCTCTATCAAAGCGCTGCAGGCAGCCTCACTCTTGTGGGAAAACACACTCTGTAACCAGGGCTCCGCTGTTTCTCACTGCTTCAGAGCTCAGACTTCGAATCCCATTTTTTTTCCTTATCAGTCTCTGCCTCCACTGACGCTCCTGCAGCTTCGTGAGGTGGGAGAGCAATCAGAGAGACGGCTCCCTCGAAGCCCTCATGCAGGGAATGTGAGGAACAGTTGACTTTTGATTCCTGCAGGCATGTCCTGTTTGTTCAGTTAGGTCTGATTTGTCCTGTGATTTAGCAAAAGTCATCTTGACCATGAAATAAGTTGGTTTGTATTTTAAAAATATTAAGAAGTATTAAAAAGTTTGGTGTTTCCTGTGCTTTTCAGATGCTGAAGCCCAACATTCTACATGCATAGGGTGCCTTTGTTGCAAAGTAGATTGATGCCACTTTTAAGCTTACAAAGCATGCCAAGACTGTTCTTAAGTAGAATTTTATTTAATGGGACCTGAGTTTAGAAAAACAGCAATGAGAAACCCCATTAGTTTTATTTCCATCCATGTGGGAAGTAACACTACAGGCCAGGAGAGTCTGATAGTGAGACTTAGTGACTTTGTGTTTTAATGTCTCCTTATCTAAATCCATGCTAAAGTAACGTCATTCTGATGGTATCCTTGTAGGCAGTTGTCCAGAATGAAATAATAGTGGCACTCTTGCCATGAGTTACGACCTCCCGAGAGACAGTGCTTGTAATTCAGGTTTTATAATCTGAGGCGTACAAACCCTGCCGTTCTCCCTAGTTTACAGAAAACGCCTCAGCTTTCTGTTCTGACAGCGTTGGGGCTGGCTTGCTCGTTGTTGCTGACTGTAACGCTTGTGTCTCCGTTTCCAGGCATTAAGTGGTGATTTCCAAAGGCAGCGTGGCTCAGACCCATGAAGGCCTGTACTGAAGACAGCGTGCTGTTAGTACAGACTGGATGCTTCTCTTGCAGCCGCGTTATGCCTCCTGAAAAAAAACTTAATGAAAGACCTCTTTCAGTGCTGGCCTGTTCCCAGATACTGCACATTCATGGAGTGCAATAATACTGTATAGTTTTTTTAAGATTTCATTCGACCAGTTCATAGCTCAACAATGCAGGCATTACTAATTGTAACTTATTTTATATTCATGTTTCACACAATGGCAGATTGAGTTGATACCTAATTTTTCCTTGGGAAAAAAAAAGTTTGTTTAATCTGTTGTATTTTATATGAATTTATGTTCGTTTTGTAGTTTAAAATGAAGTTATAGGAATGTCTGATATTGTCCTAAACTGTTCAGTAATTGACAGCTGTCTATCAAATATCTCTAATGTGGTTAAAGCAGGTTTGTATATTTTTCAAAATATATGGCAGAGTTGAACAGTGCATTATATACTAAATTATATAAACAAAATTATATGCAAAGTAGTTACATCATTTTGTGACTTCAGTAAAAAATTAAGATTGACTGCTTTTTAAATTGTGTTGGCCAGCTCAGGAGGTTTTTCCTTGACCATTCTGACGAAGTGAGGAGCCGGCCCTTTCTACTGCCCTAAGCAGAAACCAAGAAAGTTAATTTAAATAGAGAGTTCTCATTTACTGTGTGAAGTACCTTGTTTCAGTCACTGATGGATATTCTTAGAATTGCAATTGAAAAAAATGCATAAAAAGCCTACTTTCCAAAGTCATTAATCTTGTGCTTGTCTTGCCTAAGCCCCTAACGACCTCCACGCTCTGGAAGGAGCGCACAGAGCTCTGTCTTTTCCTTCGCGTGCCTGCCGAAATCCAGCTGCGGTGAGTTCAGGTGCTGTGTACCGGGAACCCAGGCGGGTTGAAGCCCAGTCCCAACTGCAGTGTTTGTGCGGGGCTGGGAGCTGTCCTCAGGTTGGGTCCCCGAGCCATGCGGGCTGCAGCCACCGGTCTGCAGTTCCTGTCACCGCTCTGTCATCTCCTGACCGCAGCGTGCTCCGGGCTGGATGGCTGAGCAGCCCCAGCCCTGGCACAAGGAGGCTCACTCCCAGCAGTGTCTGCCTTCCACCCCATTTTTGTCCCTGCTCCGAGCTACAGGGCTTCACACCCCTCGTAAAACCAGCACAAGTTCTTCCTGGGCCCTTCTCATGAGACGTCTCTGGATGGGGAGGGAGATTTTCTCTTGGGGCACTAAATTGGGTGGGGAGGGAACCTGCGGCTGCTGTGGCTTGTGAGAATCGTCTGACCCTTCCCGAGGCTTTGGGGACTGATGTGGGAAGTGTTTCAGGTGACCAAAGCTCTGTCCACCCAGTAGAGAGGAAAGTCGATGCCCATTGTTACGAAGGTGTTGCTCAGCACAGCTGTTAAACACACAGTGGCCTCAAGGCTGCTTTGACTGATGAAATCATCTCCAGGTAATTTGTGCCTTCTCTTCTGAAATAGGTTAACCCAAATGGGTATCTAGTGTGGCTAGAGTTTTAGTTTCTCATTAATTGCACACTTTGGACAATTTAGAAAGCAAATAAATGCACAGATGTTGTTAGGCTAAGGTTTTCCATGAGCTGTTCACGTTTTCACCCTGGTGATGTTTGCACATGATCACTTGCTGCCCCGAGGGTTCCTTCTCCTCTGTCTGAGCAAGGTCGTACATATATACGATACGTTGGAGTTAGGTATGCGAGAACCTCTGCTCATGCTCCTTAAATGCACCAGAAGCTTCTTCCGCTGGGGCAGAGGCTGGGCAGCACTTTGCTCCCATCTGCAACTGCTCTGGCTTGTAGGGTGTGGAGCAGACTTCTTGTGGGCCAGACCAAGCCCTGTGATGGCTATTCCTAGAGCACCTCTGAACGGAAAAGCTGAACAAGAGAGGGGAAATAAAGAACCCTGACTGTTGTTAAAGTCAGCGATACCTGCCAGCCTTCCTTGAAACCAGTTGCCAAACACCAGCTGACAAGTCAGTGTTTGTGGTGCTTTAACCAGGAGAACTTGTTCTAGTCTGGAATTGGTGTGTCCTAACGTCCGGCTTAAGCCCAGCTGGGCAGTTTTGGTGCCCAGGGGACAGACCCCGAGTGAGTGTGCGCTGCTTCCCATTCACGCCTGACCCTCGGCATGGGGCTTTCTGGGCGCGCTGTGGTCTTTGTGTATTTGGGAATCCCCAAAGGGTTTCTCCTCCTTGAATCACCTTGTTAAACGTGGCTGTCCTGCTTGGAGAGGGGTCCGACAACCAGCGTCGCTGGGGGCAGCGGGAAGCCCAGATACCCACAAGTTGTCCTGGTGTTAAAATTGCAGCTATTTTGCTCTCTCCACAATGCTACTTTGTCGTTTTAAAATGAAGGCATAAAGACCCATTTATCTAAAAAAAGCCCTATTCAAATGCTCGATTAATTTCACCCATGTGCAAAATGGAAATTAATAATTCCGAGGGGCAAATTCAAGCTTGTTGATCCTGGCTTGTTAAGCACAAGGGTAAATGATGTACATGTGGTGGAGTCGCTGTGATCTGGATGCAGACTAGGGAAGGACAGAAAAATGGGATGTGCCTTTCCCACTGTGAGTGCAGAAGAACGGGCCGTTAGCATGGGGCATTGGCGTAAACTGAGATCTGTCTCATCTTGTGCTGGCGTAAATCAGACATAACCCTGCTAAAAACCGGAATTACAATGGCACAACAAGTCAAAATCAAACTCCCAGGTTTGATTTTCATCCTTCTAAACCAAAGATTTAGAGTCTAGAAGACTGTGAATCTAATTGAAGATTTTCACCCAAGCCACCACACTGACACCTCTGTGACGAGACCAGCATGAGCCTGGGTGAGGGAGCAGGAGTGGTCCCCTCTGCCCCTCCCTGGGGATGGGTGTTTCGGGAGGCAGTGGAGGCTGGCAGGTGCTGTGTGTGGCTGCCTGGCTACCATGGCACAAGCCCCTTCCAAATGGTGTTGCAGTGCTGTTAGCAGAGCCATCACACCACTCATTAACCAGAACTGGCAAGTAATATCTGTCTTGGACTGGTAGACTTAAATTCCAAATCTGTAATAAATGTGACCTTAATGAATATAGTATGTTTATCCAGAGCCTAATTTGACATAAATTGGATTTATTTTTTTTGGTTTACTCTGCAACTTCCTATTAGTGTTGCAGTTCCAGCTGTATAGAGTAAGAGCTCATCTCATGCTGACCTGTGGCCAGAGCCTGACAACAGGGGGGATGGACAGTGAGGAGCCCTCCAAGCATCGCCCTGCTCCCCGGTGTCTCTGGTGAGCCCTTGCTTCCCATGGCCTTAGCAGACCGGCCTTCAAGATTCCCTGCACTGGCCAGGCCAGGCTGCCCGGCCATGCCTCGGCTGTACGGACAGGCTGCCCGGCCGTGCTCCGGCTGTACGGACAGGCTGCCCGGCCGTGTCCCGGCTGCTCTGGGCCCAAGGAGGCGCTTCCCTCGCTGCTCCCCCTTCCCCACATGCTCCCATCCGTGAGTGGACTCGAGGCTGCGAGGTGTCCCTGTGTCAGGTGCCATACGCAGCAGCCTGGGCTGTCGGCCCCACAGCACCCAGCACGGTGTCCGGGCAGAGCAGGTATTCCTGTGGCCCCACACCTCCCTGCTGCCAAGCAGCAGTGCCCCGAGGGAGCCGGTGCCTTACCTGCCCAGCCACAGGCGCTGCGCTGGGAGAGGATGGCGCTGGCTCCCTGCGAGGAGCGTGGCCCACCCACATTCCCGTCCCCACTGACCACCTGTCTTGGCTTTGTTTGGCGAAGCTGCTCCTTATGGCTCTGCGTCACAGGCGTGCTCGGGAGCTAGCGACCCAGCCAGCGCCCGGGCGGTGAGCTCCTGCCCTGGGTGCGTTCACTCTGCGGTGGCTTGTGCTGAGCGCAGGAGAGGACTCTGGCTCTTCTGTATCTCGGAGCATCCCTGCAGGGGCGGAGCAAAATCAGATGGGTAGGAGGGAGGCCAAAAGCCCTAGAAAAACCACTGGCAACATGGAGCAGCTGGGAAAGTTGCAGAGGACTCCTGGGATGGACAAAGTGCCCCTTAAAGGACTGACTTAGGTGCTCCTGGCCTTGGTCTGCAGCTGGAGGATCTGAGGTACTTCTGTCCCATCCCTCCAGCTCAGCTCCTCGTGGTGGGTTTTTCCGCACTGGGGATAAGTTTTCCTGGGTATCTCTTTTAATGCTCCTTGCCTGGGAAGATGGTCAGCCTCCTGTACGTGGTGCTGCACTCCCTCCTGAGCTGCCTCATCCTCCCGGCCAACCTGCTGGTGATCATGGCCGTCTACCAGCTGATGAGGAAGCACCCAGGCACCAGCTATGTCTACATCCTCAACCTGGCCACCGCCAACCTACTGGTGGGCGTGATGTGCAATGCTGAGGTGCTGGATGACATCCTTGACAGGGATTTTGACCGCAGCAAATCCTTCTGCCTCCTGCATGTCACTATGAGCATGACACCTTGCGCTGGCTCCATCCTGACCCTGCTCCTGATCTCCCTGGACAGTTACCTGGTGGTGATGCTGCTGCTCTCCTACCCCACCCTCCTGAAGAAAATGCCCGTAGTCCTCTCCCTTGTTGTCCTCTGGATGCTCTCCTTCCTTTTCTGGCACTTGCCTCTGATCTTGGCTTCCCTCCAGTGAGGCAACTACACGGGTTACCATGGGCTCCTGTACGCGGCCAAGAGCGAGTACCTCTATGCGATCTGCTTCGGCATCTTTGCTCCGTCCCTGCGGGTGCTGGTGTGCCTGCACGTCTCAGTGAGCAGCATCACCTATGTGCAGCACACGTGGCTCCGGCACGCCTGCACCCAGACGGCGCCTCTCTGCGCCCACCCGTGCCACTTCAAGGCGTTGCGGACCATGCTCATCATCTTCGTCAGCTTCAGCCTCTCCTGGAGCCCCTACCTGGTGGAGGGCACCATGCAAGCTGCCTGCAGCTCCTGCAACCTGGCCGGCCCACTCAAGGACACCTTATTCCTGCTGGGTGAGACCAACTCCCTCATCAACCCCCTCATCTACGCCTTGTACAGCAAAGACATCTGGAGCCACCTCGCAAAGGTGCTCAGGAGCAGGATGAAAGGCCAGGTGAAACCACTGGCCTTGAACATCTGAACTGTTGGGAGCTGGGGTGGGGGCCAGACCCAGGCACCCGGTTCATGAGGTGTCCATGCCCCATCACCTCCGCCCATGCTGCTCCTGTGGCCGCCGGGCCCACGGCAGGAGGGAAACGCAGGGCGCCTGGTGCAGCAGAGCCTTCCCACTGCATCAGCAGTTGATGAACTGCTGCCAAGAGGCTGCAGTCCACACCGCTGTCCGCGTTAACAGCCTTCTGTCCCCAGCATCCCCACAAACGTCGCCAAGACAGTGACCTTCAGTTGTTCTGGACAAAATGTGGGCTTTTTTCCCTCTCTCTGCATGGGGAACCACAGTGTCTCATACCCGCAGCAGGCTGAGCTGCCATCCAGCGCTTGCGCCAGGGAAATCTGGGCATCCTGTTGGTGCCGTGTCCTTGGCAGAAACGCTGGCTGTGCAAAGTGGGTGTGCAGGTGACTTCTGAGCAAACACTTCCTGCCTGTATACCTGTCACAGGCTGACTGAGCTGTGCTCTGGTTGCTTTTATCTTTGTGCCACATCCATGGGCTGAAACGACTGATCAGCCTGGGCTGGTTTCTGCTGGGAGACCGAGGGGAAGTTGCTTGGGAGCAAAGCACTGACATCAAGCATGGATTTTCTCTGTCCTGAGCAAAGCCCCTCTTCCTGCCTCCGTGGCCAAGACGCACTTGACTGTGGGCTGACGAGACGATGTGCTCTGGCACTCCCTGCCCCACCGCCCTGCTCATGCCGAGCGAGACCCCGTCAGGGTGGGATGGCCCCTGAGCGGGGCCCTGCAGAAGGACCATGGGCTGCCCTTCGCTCCGCACCACGGCAGAACCTTGCCCTGAGTGTGCGCAGGCACTGCAGTGCCAGGGAGCGGCTCACGGCTCGGTTTGCCATCACACCACACACGTGCTGGTCAGACTTGAGCATTTACTATTGCCCTGACCGAGCTGCGTAGCTCGTCACTTATGTCAGAAGCTGTGCAAAGCTGTAAGATCTTTAAAGTCTGTGTGATAAGGTACGCTGGAGGCTGCATTTTCTCCCATTGCTCATTAGAAGGAAAGTTTAAGCATCTGCGCAGTCTGTCGAAGAGCCGCAGGATCCTCACCCTGAGGGCAAGCAGCAGCAGCTCGTCTTTGCCCAGCCGGGCAGGGGGAGGCAGCCGGCTGATGCCACTGACCTGGGGAGCAGAGGTGAGCGGTGTCAGCGTGCGGGATGGGGCTTCGGGGCTTTGGCCTCTCCCAGTAGACAAACCTGCCCCCGTGGCAGGAGCCCGTGGGGGAAGGGAGCTGCCACGCACCGTGCCCACATGGATCATGGCTCTCCTCCCCATGGCAGAGATGGGGTGACCCTCGGGGCTGTGGCCAGGGACACGGGCGACCTGCGCTTCCCACACTCTGCAGCCCCTTGCAGAGAGCCAGGGCTGCCGGAGCTGGTGAGCCCCCTGGCTGCATGGGGACTGAGCATGGGTACACCTCCACCGTTTGCTGTTTTGGGGGCCAGGAGGACCATGGGGAGCACCCACTGTGGGATGAGCGTGCTTCCCCACGGATGGGAGCTTCCCTGGCCGCCTCACTCCCACTGTGGGGAGAGGCTTTGTGCAGAACTGCCTGTGCACTTGAGAAATACCTGCACTTTGGTTCCCACGTTGAATTTTGCTTGTTGCCCCATGGCGAGGAAGGAAACGGTGATCTTGTCCTGGCCCAGGATCCTGACCCCCACGTGCCGGTTCAGGGAGATGAAGATGGGGCTCAGCGGGACGTGTGGTCCCGATGACACGACGCTGTTCGGCCACGTCCACCTTCTCACCCTGTTGCCTGCTCGGTCCAAATACTGCCCTCCCTGAATAGTCATGGTTATCCTAAGAGAAGGGAAAATCACAGCTCTGCACCCTGCCGCTCCCGTGGCCGATGGCCCTCGTTGCCCAGTGGGACGGTACTGAGGCACGGCTAGTTTTGGATCTAATCCCCCAGCTCAGGCACAGCTGGGGTAGCCTTGCTCTTCTGGCAGGCACCCGACGCTGGGCCTGCGAGCTGCTATACTTGGCTTTTAATTTTTGAATGCTAGTAAAAATACCCTTTATGACCTGTGAAATTTAAAATGCGCAGTGGAGAGCAAAACTGCTCTGACCAACGTGAACGTACCACACAGCTCCGTGTGGATAATAGCAAGTACTTCTGCCGTTGGACTTAAATACTGCTTGTATTTCGGCGTTATTCGGCATGTCTTCCTGTACTATGCAAATAAGCTCTTTTTTCTCTCGTACAACAATGACCGCCAGATTTCCAGATGGATAGCTGTTGTCAGATAAGGCGTTCGTAACATAACCCCTTTGTTTGGTTGGTCTATTATTACATACCAAATATTTCAGAGTGCTACTTTGGAGTATAAAAATTGACGTATTACCCAGATGACTGTGTTAAAGGCGGAACGGTGGTGTGCTGCCAGTGTCACCTGGGACGCTGCCAGTGCTTTTCTCCTACATTGAAGTATTCTGTATACACTGACAAAAGAGCAGTTAGAGATACAGAACACATTTTTGTTGTTTTCTAACCAATAAACCAGGCAGAACCGCTTAGCGCATTTATCCTAAAGACACATTCTTGGACAACATGATGATGGTAGAAGCCTAGTAAAGTGAAGTGAACAAATTACTCCACTTGGATAACAGCAGAGAAAATGGGCAGGTATTCTCCTGGAGAAAAAAACAAGCAACCAGGAGGGAAAAAGGCCCTTGCCCCTGAAACCTGACTTGAACATACCCAAACTGCAGGTATTTGGGGTCTTATTGGGGTTTCCCTCCAGCAAGACTTGCTACTGTGAGCGTACGTGTTCATGGCACTCTGCTGTTTGCCACGGCCATGACCAGCAGCCTCCCTGGGACAAAGGCAGCCCGGAGGGCAGGGCAGAGAAGTAGTCTCAAGCCCACTTGCTTTGGTGGCAGAGCGCAGGTACACTTTCATACCCCCCTAGGTCAGAAAGAAGTCAGCCACAGTAAGGAAAAATAATGTGGGTGACTTAAAATGTTGTGGCTTAATAAATGGCAAGGGCAGTCTGAAAGCTATGGGGTACTCTGGTGCAACCGCCACGTTTTTATTCCTTCAAACAGCGCTCTTAGTTACACCGGTAACTTCAGTTTGTCCGTGCAGCTCTTACGTACTCCTGCCCAGAGGACGGAGACGAGCACCGTGACGGTGGGAAACGTGCTGGTTTGTCCCCGGGAAGGGACGAGGCTGAGCGCTTTCAGAGCCCACGCTGCAGGGACCCCTTGGCCAGCAGTGCCCTTCCACGGGTGGCCAGAGCTCGGGAGCGGGTGTGAGCACTGGGCTTGCACATTTCTTAAGCTGGCTATTAAAGTGCCCGTCCTTCATCGAAGCTGCTGGCTGATCTGAAAAACCTCAGACCAAGAGCTCTGTAGGCGGTTTCACTACTGCTTTTTTCAGACTGTGAAAGCGAGCGTGAGTGGCGGACAAGGTTATTCAGTGATAAAACAGACCAGGGGACACTTAAAATTACAATTACAACCCTGGACTAATGCAGGCAAAAGAACTCCGTGAAGGATACAATAACTGAGCTGTTCCATCTGGAAGCATGGTAAGGAATTTCCCTCCGTGTTTGTAGTATTTTTCCAACAATTCGTTCTTCACTACCTAAGATTGGAAAAGAAACAATAAAATGGATGAGAGCGGTCCTGCACCAACTGCCCTTCAAGGCAGGTGGGTGCCAGGCTGCAGCCGCTCCGGAGCACGGGCATGGCCGAGGTGCAGCCCGTCGCCATCGGGCAGCAGCTTCTTGCCTTTCCTCCCACCGGGGTAAAATCGCAGCAGGTGACGCTGTAGGAGATGGGCTCCTCCTCGGGCTTTGCTGCGCTCTCAGCAGGCACCAGCGTCCGGCCTTGTGGCGATGGGGGCTCTTGAGAAAGCAGGTAGGAAATGGTGCCGGTTTGATGCGAACCTAGAGAGCAAAGGGAGGGTTTGCGTGCGTCGGGTAGGGCTGGCAGCGCCGGTGTCGGGGCTGTGTGGCGATCTGCAGCGAGGCTGCAACGTGGGGGAGTGGGAGTTTCTGGCTGAAATGCTCCATCCTGGAGTCCATCTCAGGGTATTTTCTATCGAACAAGGACAGTCCAAACTGTTCAGCTTTTTCAGAGAACAGGATTATGAAAAAAAAATGTAGTTTTTCCAATTATGTATATATACAATCTGTATGAGTAAAGAATGACTTTTTTTTTTGGAAAGTGTTCGCAGCTCCATGCTCTGGAGGGCTGAGGATCTGAAACCCTGATTGCTGCCCTGCCATCCTCCGTGAAAATATGCCCACATTGTAAATCTAGTTCATCCGTTCTTAGTCAAAACGCCTTTGATTTTATGGCTAGATCCAAAGGGCTGCCCCGTCACCCACAGCCTGGGCTAGGAGTTACCGGAGCATTCACCTGATGAGGCAAAACATCCATCACCTTAATTCAGGCTTCCAAGGGCTTGGCTTTGCCAACTTACTATTCTCCAAGGTTAATTTCTGTGCATCTCAGCTGAAACGTTCAGATACAAATACTGAAAACCACAGCAAGGAGATCCTCTCTGTGCAATGGGAATCTAACTGCTTTTGGGTTTTCATGTGAGGAATTATTTAATATGGCAGTATCTAATTTAATGGGATTGCACCCTCAACAATGAACTAATATGTTGCTGTGTAAATCCTCCTGTTCGGTTAGAAACCATTAGAGACAAGTAATTCCATTAAATTCATTGTTGCGATAAACAGACAAATAAATACCTAAGGAAATGCAAACTCACGTTCAGCTACACTCGGCTCTGCTGCCAGGAAGGCTAACTGTCTGGCCATTCGTCTCTCCTGCTGCCTGGAAAATGAAAACATTCCTGATACACATTTCATATATCCTGTTCCGAAAGCTAGAAGTACTGCGTATCCTTGCAATAGGAACACAAGTTTCTGAACCTGTTTTTCTCTCCACTCGCATAATTGCAAATAACAGTTAGAGGCAATGGAATATCACCGAAATAATTATATCTCGGCAAAAAGGAATTGCTCTCGTATGGAGATTTCAGTGAACAGACTGCAATTGCAATGGCATCAGCTCTACTGACAGCAGAGCTGAACATTGTAATGGATTTTGTATCAAGACTTTATGTAAAAGAGAATGAAAGCTGCCCACAAGATCAAGAAAACAGCTAATCTCCAAGAATATTTTCACTATTCTCCTTCTTAGCTTCCTATAGATTTGACAGTGTCTGACAATGGCTTTGGTTGATGCTCTGTACAGAATATGAGGTACTCGCACCCTCAGACTGCAAAGGATCTTCAAGGGAACTAGCGGTTTACTGCCAGGTATGCTGATTTACTTTTCTTTAAGCCTAGGCCATAGGCTTAGATACTCGTACAAGCTTTGGGCCTCCTGCTAAACAGCCCAGCGGAAGTCAAGCTTGCAGAGTTCTTGGGACTTCTGGAAATTGGAATCCAAATGCATGCCACAGTTTATGCAGCAAAATGGAGAAATACAAATCCAAGCTTTGTTTCAGCACCTGAGGTAAGAGTTAGACCCCAATATTATACCTCCCCCAGCTGCAATTATGTTTTTGGCTCTACTCTAGATAGTACGTCTGTCAGCAGTAGAATGAATGCTGTACATAGCACATACTGCACCACCTTCTAACGCAGCCTGATAAAAGAAAAGCCAAGAGGGTCCAGACAGAATATGAACTTGTGTTGCCTAAAGCAATTTTTTTTCTTCTTTCATTCCCTCTTGCTGCAGTTTCATTTTCTTAATGCTTCTTTTCCCTCCGGATTCGCCTGCTGTTCCCTATACAGACCCGATCCCCGTTCTCCCGGGAGTCATTTCACGGTACCTCTGGTACGCTCTCTCCTTTGACAGCAGCCTTTCGGCTTCGGTGCCATGGGACTCGTGGGGGCCGACAGCAATGGGAACGCTCCGGGCACCCTCGTGGTTCTTCCTCTCGCTTACGATGAACTCATAGAGGTCTCGGTTACGCTCACAGCAGAATTTCTGAAAGGCAGGCGAGCAGTGCCAGGAGCACGGGCCTTCCCGCAGCAAACCTCTGCCAGTCTTTCCCACCAGCTTACGGAGTTGTAATCCTGTGATGCTGGGCAAGCGCCTTCCAAGGGAGGGAATGGCTTCAGCAGGCTGCCGCAGTACTCGCACCTCGGAGCAGAGTCCTCCTCTGTCTGTGTCTGAAGCGGAGGTGGGAGAGAAAACGGAGGAGGATGGAAATAGGGTATCAGCATGCAAATTCTCGTTTTGTCTTGGGGAAAGAGGGCTCTGCTCAGAATGCTATGTTAGAAAGCGTGTAAGAGCAGTTAAAACAGATCTGTGTCTGTGATATCCTGGAAGGATTTAACTTGAAACATTAGGTTCAGGCAACCACCAAAAAGAAGAGCCAATCTGTAGCAAGCAAATACATAAAAAAACCTCAAAGAAATGGAATGACTGTAGTATTTAAGAGACCCGGTCCTTCCAGGGGAAAGCCTCAGAGCATGCAGAAAGCTATAGTTGAGTACTCTGATGCATTAACCCTTTCAAATACATTGCTTGGAGCTTTGGAGAGAAAAAAGCTCCCCAACTGTTGCACTGTTGGTCATAGGAAAATCTGTGGGGAATTTCATGAGGAACCACCAGATTTGTTGACAAAAGAGCTGAGCGTACTTGACCAGATGCAAATCAGGGCTGCTGCAGGATGTGTTTTGAGGATGGGTACTAGATACTCCGAAATAAATATTTTTGGAAAACACATTTTGAATCTGAGTTATAGAAGATGCAGCTGCCAGGATCACGCTGCTGAATTCCGTGCCTCCGCTCCCAAGGGCAGCACACCTAGCTCAGTGCTCCCCGGAGAGACAGCAGCAGCAAGGGCTGGAGGGTACTCGCTCCGGGACGCGTAGCTGGCGTGCTTCACTTACACTTTGGTTACTATAGCACGTGTTTAGCACTTTCATTCAAATCCTTTTCTGAACGTACTAACTTGAAATCCTTGGCTTCTCTGGAGCGTAGTTCCTCGAAATTCCCTTGCTCCCCACCTCATACCTAGGATTAACTCTCTTTGATGACTTTACTCTGCTAAGGGTTATGGGGAACTCTGTGCCCTGCTTGTATTCTTTGACTGTATACCTAGTATTTACATAAATTTTGTATCTCTGTTTTAGCCAAAGGGCAAAATCTTCTGCCAGGAAATTCTCAACATAGGGTGCAGCGGCGGGGAGAGGAGTTGCACACCCTCTTGCTGTTTAGCGTGCACAACAAGCATCATTTCAACAGCCTCACAAAGAAAAACCCTTTCATAAAGGAACTCCTGCACTAGCTTAGCAAAGGGCGTTATTTTTATTTTTCCTACGTGGGAATTGTCGGAATTAAAATAAACAAAAAAAAAAGCCACATAGCAGGGAGCACCCAGCACTGACTCACCTCAGTCTGCATGTTTTCTCGTGATGATTCGGGTCTGTAGGCCAGAAGGGTAGGCAGCCCAACGGAGGGGAGCGTGTGCAGCGACTTCTTGAACAGCGTCACAAAATCTTCTTTGAACTCAAAGTGGAAAATACAAAAAGCAATGTGGAATTGTATCTTTCTTCAGGGTAAAACCATTAAGCAGAAAATGTATACATGCAGCCTGCATGAGTCCTTACCTCCATGTCACACAAAACAGCTAAGCTGCCGAACTCTTCTGACAGGGCTGTAAGTAACAGCGATAACGAGAATTACTGAACAGCAGTGCCATGTTCTCAGAAAGCTTATCTCCTAGACACGTTTGTTTTGCTCCTTTTTCAGCAGGCCAGCTGTTTCTCACCAACCACGCTGGCTGCCTGAGACATTCTTGCCAGACTTGGTCCTACGCTTTCGGAAGGGCGGCTCTGGGTCTGCAGGTAACTCTTCCCAAACGCCACTGACATCGGATCCGGGCTTTACAAAATCCTCCCGCTGAAGTCATGGTGATGGCTTATTGCTTAGGGACAATGACTTGTAGCACTAATCTAATATCGCATTATCCTCTAAAGCATTGCCAGCCTCTCTTATCCTAAGAAGAAGGAGCTGTAGAGACAAATGAGGGGTTTTTTCCCATTCCCAAGTGCAGTCCATGCTGTGTGAGTGCAAGGAAGGGGGAGTTTTGGCCTTTGGGGCGACAGGAAACACCTCTGACGACCCCATGCCTAGACTGTGCTCAGCAGTCCCAGGCTCTCTCCTGGCAGGCAGCGCTGCCGACATGCAGCCGCCCTCAGGTGCACAGCTGCCTGCTGCCCCATCACCTTCTGTCTGAACATCGGCATGGCCGGCACGCCAGTTGTCATAGCCTCACCTTCAGCCAAACTAAACACATTCCTAGTTATTTAATCTTGCATTTCAGTTCCCCTTGTTGCCACACAATTTGTCTTGCCCTTCTAAGTAAGCTTGGCCTGCCTTCCTGAAAATACTCAGCCAGATGAAACTCTGGGCAGGCTGATAGACCCAAAGATTTTTCTAAGTCCTTCTCTTTTGAAGTGTGAAAAAATCAGAATGTGTATTTAAAAAGGATGGTGTAAAAATCACGACAGCCCCAGGTCAACACCCAGCTCCCAAGCCTGCAATGGGAACCACAGCTCAGGAATGCGCCTGGAAGTGAATGCACCAGCACAGGAGAAAAACCAGAAAGTGTGCCATGGGTGTCGCTTATCCTTTTGGAAGGCTGAATGATGTGGCTGCTGGTTTGCTACATCCTCAGGTTTTTAAATTGCTGTTCAAAGATGTGTAGGTATCACCCCCTGCTACCAAGCTGTGCCACAGAGAGCGACCGATCATAAACGCCACCCGAGAAGTGACTTCAGGGAGCGCACAGCGCACCCGAGGAGCTGCGCAGCCAGGGCACCGTGGCACCGAGACACGCAGAGAAGCCCGGTACCCAGGCGCAGTGCTCAGAGCGGGTGGACTCTCCACGTTCTTACTCTGCCCTCTCTAACGGGTTTTGCAGCTTCTGCATCATCTGTATCTACCGCTGCTGCACCCAAACCCAGGTAGATGATTTACTGCTGGCACAAGTCTGGTTATTCTGTACTTTGATCGTTACAGCGACAGTTGTCCCAAGGACTTGTGAAGCTCCACCTAAAGGGCAAAGCCTACAATGTTTTTTCTCCTACAAATACATTCCCAGTGCATTTCCAGACAAACTTCCTCCAAAGGCTAGGAGAGACCGCTGTTTTTCTGTCGGGGGCTGTGCATGCCCCCTTTCTATGGGGATGGATCTGCATGCGGCTTTTCGGATCTGTTTTGTGGCCCAGATCACTCCTGCTCTCAGAGGCACGTGAGATGCGGGGGGCATTCTCCTAGAGAGGAGAGCTGCCTGGCGTCCAAAGTGAAGCACAAAGGCTGTTTGATGTGGTGCCCAAAAGGGATGGGATGGGGCAGCAACTGGCACTGATACGCTGCGTGCCAAGGTACAGCGCTGTACTTCAGCGGGCAAGCAAAGGCGCCGGCTACTCCGTCACGTGCCAGGATGACTCAGCTGAGCAGAAGGAGAAAAAAGGTTGATATATTTTCAGCTCTCCTTAGAGACGCTGCCAGAACCTCTCACAGGAATACAATGCGCTACTTCTGCCATCTGCTGAGCACTCCTACGCCTGATGGCTGGCAGAGCCTTCCCGCAGGCTTATCGGGGACCCAGAGCTTCGTTAGAAGCGGCTCTGCAGAGAGGTTAAGGAGGGACTGCTGAGGAGGATTCCTGGGGGCTGCTCCCGGGTCTGCCGCCAGCTTGCAACAGCATCTCTGGGAAATTGCAAAAAGTCACGCGTCTCCTGCGACAGACACTGGGGTACGAGGCAGCCTGAGTGAAAGACAATAGAAGTGAGCAACCTCGCTCTTGAACAAAGCTGTTTCTTACTTGATTTTCTGTAGGCGTGTTCATGAAGCCAGCTAGCTTCTGTCTGCATCGACACCGAAATTCCTGGCACCTTCTGCATGGCGATGGGTTCGATGCTGCCCGATGTTTCCATTTCCCTTAATTTGACACAAACCCACCTATTAGTCATACATAATGACTTCAAAGCAGTTGCCCTTGATGATTACACTACTGAAGGAGACTTTTCCAAGTGTATTCAGTTAAAACTCTGCACACTTCAGAGATAGCAAGCCGGGCTTGGCAGCAGTTCTGCTGCCGTGGCTGAAGGCACCCGCGGCGTCACATCTGATGGCTGTAAGAAGGCCTTTGAGCCCGAGCACGCCTGCTTTGCACGCCCCCTTTCATGGCCGCTTTGCACGCCCGCTTTGCACGCCCACTTTCCTTCCCGCACGTTCCCGGGTGGTCGGGCCGGTACGTGCAGTGCTTGGCCTGCAGCTGGGAACCGCAGGGAGCTGCCTGCCGGCCGGGGGACCCCTCTCGTCTCCGGCACTGCCGACCTGCCCGGTCTCTGTCAGACAGCCGAGGGCGGCGGGGCCCGCCCGCGCCACCGAGAGGGGAAGCGCGGAGCAGAAACCGCGGTGTCCCGCCCGGCCCCTCCCTCCCCGCGCCCCTGCCAGGCCGGCGGGCGCTCGGCAGCCGCCCGGCCCCGGCCCCGGCCCGGCAGGGCCCGCACCGGTCCGCCCCGTCCATGGCCCGGCCGCGGGCTGGCGCGCGCCGTCTCCAGGGCAACGCGGCGGGCGCGGGGGCTGCCGGGGCGGCGGCGGCTCCGCCTGAGGGGCGGCAGCGGGAGCGGCGGGGCCGGGCCGGCTCTGTGGCCTGCCGGGGTCCGTCTGCCCCGGGCCGCGGCGGCACCGGGCGCTGGGCCGGTGCTCCCCCCCCCGCAGGGCTGCGCTCTCGGGCCGGCGGCGAGGCTCGGCCCAGCGCGGTTCCTCTGCCGGCGGTCGCGGCAGGTGCGAGCGGCGGGCACCGCGCAGGGCCGCGGTCGGGGCCGGGGAGGGCCGCGCTGGTGTGCGGGGCAGCAGAGGCTGCCGGCGGCAGAGCCGGCCCGGGGCCTGCGGTCAGGCGCGGAAGGTGCCCAAAGCTGCAGGCCCCGGGTGGAAGGTGATGGTGCCTCCCTCAGCACCCTCCGGCCGGCCGCTGCCCTGAGTTTGAGGAACCGCCAGAGTTGAGCCGCAGCCTTTTGCATGAAGTGGGAGCTGGGCTGAAGGTGAAACGCTGGTTACAAAACCTGGAGTGACGCACCTGTGTGTGTGTGAACGCCCACCTGCCTGGAGAGATTTCTCACACTGGGCCGTACCCGTGTTACACATCTGTGGCTGATGTCTCCTGCAGGAGTAGGTGCTGTTGGATCCGCTCCAAGGAATTTGCACTTACAGCTTGGAGAACAAAAGGAAGCAATTCTCTTCAGGTGTATGGTTTGTGAACAAACACAGGCTTTAGGTACACCCCAGGCCAACACATGCACGCCGCCTTATCTGGCCTTTGTTTGACAATTTGCAGTTGTCTTGCAAGCACATGAGTTTTACAACAAAACAAGTAAGTCCTACTCGGTTTAAAAAATGGAAGGAATATGTTGAGGCACAGCCAGTAGTTTCAGCGCAGTGTTTGGGCACGCTGCTCAGCTGGCGTCGGTGCTGACAGCTCCCTGTAGCACTGGGGTCCCCAGGGGATTGTTGGTGCAGATCCTGGTATTGGCACAGCTCTGTGGGTGTCAGCACCCCATTTTGCTGCTTTAAACCTTGACTAAGAATGCATTTGCGCTACAGGCACACTTCTGGCCGCAGTGCAGCAGTGCCGCGGCACGGGTGGAGGCGAGTGCTTGTCCTAACCACACACAGCCCAACGCTGGCACAAACACAGCGGAAACAACTCAAGTTAACGCTGCACTCTTGCTATAAACTCATCAGTCCCTACGAGTTTTTGCATCTTTGTGTTTAAAGGGGAAACTGTTTTTAGGGAGAACTGTCAACAATATGGTGTAGCGACTCAACAGAAAAACTGCTTCATAGGCACAACTCCTCATTCCTCGGTCGCCTTCTGCAGTTAAGCGCTTCCAGGTGGTGCTGGAGTGCAGCTGAGAGGGGCTGTTGCTGCGTGCGGGCACTTGCTGTGCCTGGCTGGGCAGCGGGAGAGCTCGCTGTGGCAGGGAGGTCTGCCTGCTGCGGCTCCCTTGCTGCTGCCGGCTCCTGGGCAGTGTTTTCCCTGGGCATGTCTCACTGCCCATGTCAACGTCAGATTGCTTCGTTGGTGGTCAGTTTTGTTAAGAAAACCAGGCTGGCCTCAGCAACATTTTTTCTGAGTATTTTGAGGAGCGTCCACACTTTACTGATGTGCTGCCACTTCCCTTGCAAGGTGCTGGTGCCCTCCTGCCTCTGGCCCTGGGATGTCACCCTTGGGGAAGTCATACCAGCTGCGCTGGGAAGAAAACCTGAAACACCGATCAAGTGCTAGAATGAACGTCACCTATTCATTCACTGAGCTGAAGAGGAAACACATCACTCTTGGCTGTACCAACTGAGGTATTCCTTACCCTAATTTCAATTTCAGTCAGAAAAGATACTGGGTGTTGGTTTTTTTTTTTTTTTGCTGTGAGATATAAGAAAAATATGCTGTTCCTTCAGAAATGAATGTTGTGGAAAGCCCTAATGAAATAATGTGTGTTAAATTATCTACTGTGGGTCATAGGCAACATTGGAGTAATTTCATTAATCCTGCTATAATCAAAGACACGGTTCAGAGTTCTGTTTTACACAAAAAAGTTCTTATGTCCCAACTGTCAGTAAGAAAAATGGTCTTCCACTATAAATGTTGCTGAAATACGGGAAAATAAATCAATTCCTTCGGAATTCTTGCTTAACAAGTTCTGCTGGAAGCACAGGTGTTATTGCCTGTCAGAGCCAGAGCTTGACTTTGATCCTGCTTAAGCAGGAGTAAATTAGTTCACGCAGCTGATGCCACTGGAGTTTTGCTAGCACAGCGTAAATGAGATCAAATGTAGGATCTTTATAGGAACTGGATACAAAAAGGTTAGAGTAATTCCTTGGGAGGTTTTTTCCTGTGGTCACTTCCAAATTCTCAAGGCTGGAACAAGCCTCCTTTCGCTGATGCGATCCTTGTCGTTGTCTTGTGCACTTTTCTGGGGACTGCTGCCAAGCACTGAGTGATGATTGCATAGGACTCCCGAAGAGGGAGGGCTGCAGTTAGGACTGTCTTTTCTCCCTGTGTATGGTGTTTATTCACACCAAGCTTCATCTGTCACTTTACATGTAGTGTTCCACTATTGTGAGGCTTCCTACTGCTGAATAACTCAGTGCACTGTATCACCTCACAACTCATTGCCTCTTCCAAATGGCAAACATCTTAATATTCACCAAAGCCATATGTGGAGCTAATATTTTTCTTGAGTGATTCAGACAGAAGGCTTCTGTTAGCAGAGGGGGAGCGGTGGGCAGGTTCAGTTTCGGTGACAGACCATGATTTCAGTTTGCACGAGTCAGGCTGTCACTGTTGGCCCTGCGACTCAGGTCCCCACCTATTCTCCCGCCCTGCAAAGCGGCCCTCTCCGGCAGCAGGCTGCGGGGCAAGATCTGCTGCTCGCCTGGCTGAGCTAGCCGTGCCGTGCCGATCCAGCAAGGCAGAGCGTGCAAAGCAACTGGGAAGCAGCAGCCACTGCCACACACACACACACACACACACACGTAAGCACAGCATGCTGTGCAGGGTGGTTTTTGCAAAATATTTATTACAAAATAAAAGTAAATATGGCAACAAAACTTAAATAGCAAATGACGTGACACTGGCCATAAAGCTCTTGCTATATTATTAGTCTTTTACAATAATCCATAGTCAAGTATGTCTCTGAGGGAAGCTGCATGTGGACAGCTTGAATATATTTCTGTATCGTTGGCTCTAGCTGTTTGAGATACATTAGCTGTGTGCCTCCCGCTTTCACCACGTTCCGGCTGTGAGCGGCTGTGCCGTGTGCTGGGCTTGCTCATCCCCCTAAAACGGACAGCAGCTGGCAATTCCCAGGCTCCCTGAAACCTGCCATGCTTCACCCCAGCCCCTCCTCCCCTTTCTTCTTTTAAAATCACAGCAAATGATCCGATGCCCATCCCTTTTTAAATAAGGTAGCAGGAAATGGATTAGCAACACTGAAGTACCTATTGTTCCCCTTTGAGCCACAATCTCTCTTGTGAGAGCTTGCTTGAATTTCTTTCCTTTCCCACCTGCTGAAAACTGTGAAAGCTCACCGGTGAGAGCACCAGTCTGAGTTCCTGCTGAAAGGGCTTTCAGGTGCGCCCCAAACAGGAATGCAGTCCTTCAAGTCTCTTAAGCCACATGTCTAATGGAAGCACTCTTTAAATAAAATATAATTAAATTAAAAAAGGTGACTGTGTGTGGGGAATCTTCCTAAGGCACCCAAGAATTTTTTAAAAAAACACTTTTCCCACTCATATTTCTTACAGGACACTCTTGTTCCTCTTCTCTCCAAAGCTAAAAATGTTGGCTAGTTAGGAACCTTAGCGTACATGATGATATAGCTGAGTATCATTTAAAAAAACAGAGCAAAAAGAAAACCCTTGGTGAACGTAAAGCACTATGTCCAGACAGCCTAGGTTTCGCTAGCTACGCAAATACATCACGGACAACACGTAGAAATAGTCACGTTAATGCCGAGGTTTCCATTGTCAGCAAAAAGGTGTGCTATAGCTGTATCAAAAACTAGGCAGTCGCTGTTCAGGATGGCTGCGGACACCCCGTCGTGGATGGAGCGGGGCGTTGCCTCCCAGGTCAGCCGTCGGCGGTTGCCGTTCAGCTCCAGTCTGTACGCAAAGTTCTCTGCTTGCTTACGGGTGCCGATGAGCAGCACGATGGCAAAAAACTGCTGGTGACCTTCATATTTCTCTTGTTTCTCCAGCACCAGCATAAAGTGGTGACCGAAGCACGACTGCATCATCACCCAGTCAACCGCCCCTGGAAGGTTAATGTCTGTGGCAAGAAAAACAATGTCTTCTCCCTGAAGGGTGGTAATGCTTTTGTGGGCATGCATAAGGTGGGACATCACGGCTTCCAAGGATCCCTGCCACTTACAGGAGGCACCGGGGCATGGGCAGGAGTAGGGACGGTACTCACAGATGTCTTCGTGTTCTGGCTTTTCTGTGTGATGGAGTGTCAGAGAGCAGCCTGTTGTTGCGTACTGGAAAAAGACCAAATACAAGCCATCAGGAAACGCACCAGCACTAGTGTTCCCTGCTCCCACCTCTCAACTGGAAACACTGGTGATCAACCAGCACTCTTGTTCTCATTGCAGATTTTACGTTAGATACTTCTGTTTAGCCCTGGATTCAGAGCTGAGCTCTACTTATTTATGTTTCCACTTAAACATGGATTCTTCTTGTCTTTTTTGGTTGTGTTTTTCCTAATGCAAGCGCTTAGATAAAATGGATTGTCAGGCTGAGTTGTAGTTAGATTTGCTGTTGTAGTTAGACCTGATTGGTCCAGATCAGCTGAAGTGGTCCTGGTTTCAACACTGCAGTTTTGACAATTGAAAAAAGAGAGAAGACAATTTTTCACTGAGCATAAAGCCAGCGCACAGATAAGTACCATCTAACTTCTCTTAATGTCATTGGGCAACTTAGAGGGTTAATTTGCTTTAAACAACTGGGGATGCTTTTCCTTTTTCTCCAGTCAGTTCAGTTGTCCCTACTGACCATATTGCTTTCACGCTACCTCTGCAGAGAAAACAAGTCTCTCCTATTCTCACCAAGAGCACAGGTCCCTCGGTCTGTAGGTATCTGTTGCGATACCAACACCACGGCTAACACTATCACCCAGGTTACAACACGCGTGCTTGGCTGCTTATGGACACTATGACACTGCCTCGAGGACAGATATGAGAGGTATAAATGATTATTTCTGGGCTAATATGTGTGCAAGAAGTTTCAGTTCAAAGGGTTACATGCCCCAAGATGCAAATCATCCATGCTGTGAACACGACAGTAAGAATACTGGGACAGAAACTCGACCTTATGCTTCTGGAGGAGCTTGTTTTATAAGCCATAAAGAGTTAACGTGAGCCTTCACTTAACTGTGTCTGCCCCTGCCGCTTAATCCTCTGCTAACAGCTTTATCACAGGGCGCTGCAGTGGAACAACGCTTCCTCCTGCCAAAGGCAGAAGCCCCATCGCGGCAAATGCACGGCCGGCCATGCCAGCTGCCCTGCTGCACAGTGCAGCGACCCAGGAACGTGTTCGCTTCCAGCCCCGCCGACCTGCTGGTGTTTCCCATGTTCATACCCTGGTTAACACTTCCATCATGCAGTGTGTTGAAGAGCAGCTCCGACTTTAACCTCACTAACAAAAATAGTAAGAATATACAAGCTGCTGGTTGGGCAAAACCAGACATCTTCATGAAAGCAAGCAGTGGCGATTATAGAAGCGAGAGTGTAAAAGCAAGACGAGCAGAGTGGTGGCTTTGCCCTTCTCTGTGAGAAGCACCTGCTTTTGTGTGCTCCCAAACCCATCACCATGGGTTTCGTTTGGTGAGCAGCCCTGCCAACGATGGGAGGCCGTGGACAGCAAAAACCGACTCACTGTCTTTGTGCTGCTTGGCACATGTCATTGATCTTTATCATAGCCCTCAAAAGCCTGCTTCGTCTCTCCCTGTGTATAGGTTATATGATACCTTTGAGCTATCTGGCCTCTGTACCTCTTCCACTTCTTCCATGTCTGCCTCGAGACGACGAGCCAGGGCTGCGCACGGTGCTAACAGAGCAGGCGTGATG
Organism: Balearica regulorum gibbericeps; assembly: GCF_011004875.1. Lineage (NCBI taxonomy): Eukaryota > Metazoa > Chordata > Aves > Gruiformes > Gruidae > Balearica > Balearica regulorum. The sequence continues at coordinate 29,059,647 of NC_046192.1, read as the reverse complement.
CTAACACCTGGGCTGGCATCACCATTTTTCTGCTTTTTCATTGCCCTTCTTATCACTTCTATTATTCCGTGTTAGAAAGTATTACGTACTTGTTTTCACAGTCGTTTGTTTAGCACCACATTTGCTTTCCTGAGAGGAAATGATCCGCTCAGAGCTCGTGACCACATACAAGACTTATGCCATGTTTTGGCCATGTGTGTCACTGCATGTGCTGCTCTGAACTTCACTTTGCCAGGAGAGCTTTCTGAGCGTCCTAAAGCATTCGGAAAACATCAGTTAAACTTGAAAGTGCTAAGCAGAGGCAGACCAGTATTATCAACCCTGTAAACGAAGGCAGGGACACAGGATTAAAGTAACTTGTCTGAAGCCACCCGGGAAATCAGTGGCAGAGCTGGGAACAGACTGCCAAGTCCAAATCCCTCCTGCTCTAGCGCGCAGCCTCTCCCTCTAGTATACCAGTAGCTTGAGATAGAAACAGTGCTGCTGGGAAAAGGCCTGCCTGCTCCTGTATGTGTGTCAGCAGAGTGCAGGGACCCAACGAGGACCAAAACCCTCTCGTGCTTCTTTCTCCTCCAGCGCTTTGTAAAACATCTGTCCCTGCTTTTAAGATCCCTCCAGCCTTCCAAAGCATTCATTCCAGCTTGGGTACAGACACTCAGCCCAGCCTAGCAGTGATCCTAGGGAGCTCTCCCGGGGATGCACAGCGAGGTCCAGCCCAGAAAACAGCAAGCCTCTCTGCTTTCTGGAGCCTCACACCAACGAGGAAACCGGCTCAGGCCACAGCCAGCTGCCTGGCAAAACGCACCATGAACTCTGCCAGCAGCGCCGGGCCGGCTGTTACGGCTTGTCTGGGAAAGGACCAGTGAACGTTGCGTCACTGCGTATAGAGCATGCAAGCTCTACGTCTTGGAAATAGTAAGTGTGACCTTATTTAGGTTTAGCATATTTGCTTAAAATCTTTAAAATTACTTTTGAAAATTTATTACTTATTTTAAAGCAAAGCTTTAAAGAGGCTGTAGAGGCAGCATCGGACAATCTACAGGAGTAAGTTCATATACAATAACAACATGAATGTGCAATTTCTGTTTGCAAGTTGTTTGCTTACATGGGAAGCCTGTCATGCCTTCCCTCGAACTGGCGATGTAGCAGCAGCGGTGTAAGGACATAAGAGCGGTTCTGCCTATGATGAGTCCGCTATTATTTAAGACTTGTCACTTTATATACAGTCTTACTATGCCTTCCCCTTTTTAAATACACACTGTTGGTTGTGAGGTGCAGAAAGACTTTTCTGCAAAGTGCAAGAATACAGTACAATGAATTTACTGGATTCACTTTTCTTCAAAAGGACCGGAACCATCTGGAGACTGAGAAACGTGGCAGTATCTCCAGTAAGAGATGGCTGGTTTAGAGCATTGTGGAAGACTCTCTTCATGCAAGGTATCTGTCCTAGCTTCCAAGATGCAGAGCATCACTACTCCTAGGAAAGCTGGTAATGGGGTTTCAATCCCCTGAAAAATCGAGCCTCACGTACTTAGATTTTTTTAAATGCATGTAATAACTAGAAAAGTAATTTCCTTTATTATAAGTAAAACTTACTGTTAGGTTGAATTAATCACAAGCACTGAGAATTCACTGGTGTACCTATGCAGGAGGTGGGTTTTCTTGTTGGGTTTTGTCCGTGTCCCCCCCCCATCATACATTGCTAAATGCCACCCTGGTAGCAGCCCAGTTGGGCAGCTGTATGTGTGTAAACACACACCGAATTCGCTATTGGATATTCTATCCTGGGCTAGTTTTACCTCTGTTATGTTGGAGGCTAGTTCCACTATAAACTGCAACGCAAACAGGAACTGCCTACGGTTTTTGCACGGGGCAGATGAGGAGTGCTGGTCCCACGTCACTTCCACAGCCACACCAAGATCACTCAAGCAAAAACATCTTTGTTTGTCAAGTCCCACTACAACAGGCTAGCAAAACACAGCAGGGCGCAGATCTCGGCTCATACTGGTGGTTACATGAGGACTGCAGTTCTGCTGACGTCAACAAAGAACGCTCACAGCACTACCTGCTTTCCCGTAGACTTTGGATGAAGTGGTTAAACGGAGAAGCGCTTCTCCCATCCTGCGCTGCTCAGTGAGCCAGGTCACAGTTCCATATTTAGCAGCTAACAGTCACAGTGTACCTCACACGCTGCTGTGTCTCTTCATGAAGCTTCTAATTCATAAGATTTATTTTCTTTTATAGCCAGTATTGGATGAACCCCCGCAAAGTTACGGAAGAACCTATATCCAATTAAGTCCGCTTCCCAACTTAGAGGGAACTTTATATTGTTTTCCACTTGCACTTATTTAAAAGATGAAAGAAAACAACTAATTCCTTTTGGCATTCGTTAAGTAGGAGTTTGAGTGTGTTTATGATGTGCATTTTCTTTTCTGCTGATTGCTTAGAGCACTAAAAGGCATTTTGTATTTTCAGTAACTTTAAGATTTAAATCCTCCTATAGATTTTTTTTTTCCCAGAAGCCACGTAAAGCCCAGAGATGCAATAACTGTAATTCTTTCTCAAAGCTTTTTAAGAAGAACAACCCTCGAAGCAGCTATAGCCATAGGCAACACCAAACCCCCATCTTCTGTCAGCTCTGTCGTGTCTCAGCCCTACCATTCACAGCTGTCCCTGGAAGCGCAGGCACCTCCTCCGGACAGACCAGCTCCTCTATTTGTTCTTTCACATTTTCCAGAGCTCTGACTTGTTTCCTCCACTCTCTCTGAAAGCCCACATCAAGTTCCCTTACCGCGGTGAAAGCCGCAGGTGAGCCAGCCCTGGGCTGGCGCGCGCCAGCTGCAGAGCAGGGTGGCTCTTGCCAAAACCCCTGGTGCTGCTGCAGCAGCCGAGGGACGCCCACCACCGCGAGGCACGGTGGGTCACCTCCTCGATGGTGCCTGTGACCTACATAAGCACTGACTGAGAGTCACAGCCCTGGCGGCGCGTTGCTGTTCCCGGGCCCAAGAAGTGAGAGTGAAAAGCATTACCGAGTGCTAATTTCACTTTGCGGCCCTTGGGAGCAGGGAAGGCAGTAGAGCAGGAGTTGCTCATGGCAGAAATCCACATAAAGAGAGGGCGTGCGAGGGAAGAGGAGCCTCCTCTGCGAGGTGCTTCTGGGTGCCCGAGAAGCGAGGGGTGGAGAGCTCAGGAGCAGATGCTGGTGCGCAGGGAGGACACACGCTCCTGTGCAGGTCGTAAGCACAGCAGGGTCTGGGACATGGGGCTCTGCGAGCGCCGTGTTTTTGGGTCCGCCCATCTGAGCTAAGCAACTCGCAGGCGTGACAGCAGCAGCGTGGCATAGGGGAACTCGACATCCTGCCAGCAGTGCCGCCCGGCTCCCCTGCACGCGCAGCTGGGGCCAGGGGCTGCCGCCAGCTGCTGCGCCGCCCCAGCCATCCTCTCCCAGGCGCTGTGCCCCAGGGCTTCCACCTGCACCAGCATCTTGCCGGGCAGCCGTGAGGTGCGACACACTGACCGCCGCTGGTTCACAGTCACTTTCCATCTCTCCCAGCCCTGAACTGGCATGCAGGTGCTGTACCAAGAAACCCAACCAAGCCCCCAGCAGGCACGAGCCCAGTCCACGGCCTCCTGCCTGCTGCAGCCTCCGACATGCCAACCAGCGCAGACCCCCGGATTATTGCAGAGACCACCAAAACACCACTGGGTCAGAGCCAGAACTCTCCCAGTCCCACAACCGGGACACTGAGCTGCCCGATCCCCAGTGCTTCTTCAGCCATTACAAACCTCAGCAGCATCCCTCCTTCTCCAAGTCACTGCTTGGAAGAGCACGACGTCAACCGCAGGAGTAATACTTGGAGGAATTTTTGGAAATGCTATTTTCTCAACTGGTTGACATGTGCTAGCTGCCGCCTTATTATTTGTATTTAGGCAGTGCCCAGCTGGAGAAGCATTTACAGCTGATTCACCCGAACCAGAACTTGCCCGACAGACACCGTGACCGCTGTTCAGTTCTTCTGGGGCAGGGGCTGTTCTTAGACCTCTCTTTGTTGGTGCTTACTCCTCTACCCATGGGAAAAGCAAACCTCAAGGGGTGAAGAAGCCAATCCCATCCATTAAGAGCTTAAGAAACCTTTCTGCTACCAAGTGAGTAAAGTAACATCTGACAGGTAAAGTTAGGAACGCCTTATCTTCTCCTCTTTACAGGTAAGAGGTTGTAGGCTTTTTCTTCCTTCTTCCACGCTTTGTTTTCCCGCAGCGTGTGGGGATGAGCTGGTGGGAGTCCCGCCTGGCAGATGGGCCGCTGGACAGCCTGGCACGCTGTGGGCAGCAGAGCTGCACCTCGGTGCAAGGAAGGGCTGCGAGGACTCTGCTCCGGGGAGCCGCTCTGGCCTGGGTGTATCTGTTTCGTTTAGGACAAGCAGGCACTACCAGCTGTCACAGATGAGACCGGCGAGACATGAGAAAATGAGAACTAGGCCGGTGACAAACCCACACTGGCTGTTTGTATTCCCTGGGGCTCAGACTGGGTCACAGCTGGGCGTGCGGCTGCACTTGTTGCTGTGTTCAGCGGAGAGGACCCATGTCCCAGCATGGTGCTCCATCTGCTATTGCACCCGGAGGTTAACTCCCATTCAAGGGGGGATGGCAGGGTGTGCGAGACAGCCTCACGCTATCAAAAGCTCCGCGAGATGCCGACTGCCGCCAACACCCACCCCATCCCATGAGCCAGCCAGCCCCCCGAGGCAGACGGGGTGCTCGCCACCGACCACGCCACGCTGCAGGAATTGGCACAGACGATGTGCTCTGGAGGTGCCGTTTACTCCCTGCGCATCCCTAACGATGCTCCTGCGGGCTGGCCAAGGAAAGCTGCTGCGAGGGACTGGCTTTTTCTGGCAGAGGCGCTGAGCGCCTGCTCGCAGCTCTCACCGGAAAGCTCGCGTGTGCATGCTGCCGGAGCCCAGCAGTGCCCGCTCCAGCTCCGTTGGTCCGGCTGCCGACCTGACCACGGCTCTCCACCTCGCCACAGACAGCACCCTATTTTAAAACTTTTTTCTCATATTCCACATCAGCGACGGCTCCAGCAGTTCCTGTATCTGTCCCTCCACCGATTCAGGCTGTGGTTTTAAAGTGCTTTTGATATTACTGAGGTATGAGCATCGAGGGGCTCCAGGAAGACATAAAAAAAGGACCTGCTCAGCACTGCCTGCACGTATCTGCCATCTTGGTAAATGTGTATTGGGAAGGATATGCGCTTTAGAGCGGTTCACCTCGTTCTTTTAAACAGAAAACTCACTTTAAAAAAAAAGAGACGTCTGCATACTTGAAATAGTGCTGAGACAGAAAAAAATAATAATTCAGATGTAATTACTGACCTGACAGGTTACCAGCCCCTGCCCGTCCAAAGGAGGGCTGCAGAGAACTAACGAGAGAGACACAAACAGGATTTCTGCTACCTCCATAAAACACTTTTTTTAAAACTGAGCATCAGCACAGGTTAAAATAACTAGAGGGGCGGGGGAAGTCTAGCCTTTGTATCTACCTATTATGCCAAATACTAGGACAAAATTTAGAACACGATTTTCAGTGAATTAGAAAGAATCATTGCAAGTTTTGCTTTTAAAGGCTAGTGGCACTCCCATAATTTTATTGCACTTTAGAAACCTGCCGAAGCATGAAACAGGTGAGTGGAGGCCAGTAACCACCTCCTTGCCTGCTCTGCGCTTACGATGGGGAAGAAACAGAGGGAGGAAGGGGCCAGCAGAAAATGAGGACTTTGCAGAGCTACACTCTGCTGTCTGCAGCGGCTCTGGACGAGTCCCACGTGCTGTTGCCGGGAGGAGACTCCTTCAGCGTGGGAACTGCTGTAAATGCCAAGAAATCATCACCTACAAGCCGCCGAGCGAACCTATCGCTCACGTTAAGATGAACCTTAGAAAACTCCTTTAAGTCTTGTCGTAAGCTGCAATATTTCTGTATCAAACTAGCACGGAAGGCAACACATAAACCCATCGGGAAATTCTGCACTGGTCTGCTCTTCCCTCCCCTCAAATCCGAGGCCGGCACCGACGCGACCAAACTATACCCACCCCGGCTGGTTCGCAGGGTTTTGGAAACATCACATTATT